>NC_030381.2:47357213-47681713 GCF_001625215.2 Daucus carota subsp. sativus | reverse complement strand
CTTTCAGTTTTGTCAGCATAAAGCTTGAAAAATAAAACCAACTGATCTCAACAAATAGCATTCTTTCTTTTTACACATAAGATCCTGAGGGAATTTATGAGAATATTCATATCTTCTTAGATCAATAATTCAATATCATTCTTAGCCCAAATTCGAAGACAAAAATACAATATATGAGAGAAAAAAAATGAAACTAAAGGATAAGTCACTTTAAAATAATTCTAATAGAACTCAAATGACAGATAATGAAGGGAATCAAGTAAACAGGGATGGCTAGTTGGCTACTTAAGTCAAATCCAAACAATAGTAAGCTAACATAGTGACTTATTATGCTGTTTTACTGAGAGATTCCACTGCCCTTTCACAAAAAGGATACCATAGTTGTATAAGTACATGCAGAATAAGCAGAGAGTACATAAATAACCCAGCCTTTCAAATTCTTTTATAAAACAAAGAATCTTGACCCAAAATTAATTTACAAAGTAAAACAAACAAAAAAGAACTGCAAGCCATTTGAAAAAAACAAACACTAGACACAAGATCAACAATGGTAAATAACAAAAGCCACCTTTTATATGAGAACAAAAATTGAAAAATGGACTATTTACATGAATCAAAATATGCTCATTCAAAACAAATTCAAGCCCAGAAAAACTGTACTATGATTAGTATATACCTGCGGTTCTGAAACCAAACTTTGATCTGTTTAGGCTCAATATTAGAGAGAATAGGACACTCCCTAATGAGCTGCTGTCTTCTCAAAGAGCTTGGCTTTGGGCATTCTGTGTACACTCTCTCCAATGCCTCTACTTGCTCTGGTGTGTACCTCACATACTTGCTTGAATCCATTCCCTGATCTCTATGCATTGTGAGAGCCATTCTAACAACTAATCAAACAAAATAAAGCTACTTTTTTTTACTATAAGCAACTAAAATTGGTTAAAAGGCAGGCTCTCTTTGAGAGAGCCCACTCTCATCACTCATCAAGAACAAGAGTTTGAAAGGTTTGTGAGAAAACCCAGCTGCAGGATGGGCTTGTTTTGAGTTTTTTGTGAAAAGGAAGCTTTTTTAGTGTGTGAAGTGAAAGGAAGACACAAAGGCAGGGAGAGAGATGTAAACAAGAGAGATATATAGAGAGAGATGGGGAGGAGAGAGATGGAGAGAGAGACAGTTATGAAAGAGCTGTGCTGCATGTATATATATAATGAGATTGTATGTATATGTGGCTTTAAATTGAAGGCAGGCAGGCAGGCCGAGACAGAAATTTTGGGGACAGTAAAGGAGGGAACTTTTTCTTGCTTTTTCTCTGTTTCTCTCTCTAGATTTATGAACAAAATGAGTAAAAATGAAACAGCTGCTTCTCTCTCTACAGATGTCATGTGTTTTGTATAACGTATGTATGTATCTATGGGCTGTGATGTAATAATACTATGATGGATATGCATGAGCATGATTGATGATATGGATGTATGCATATCTATGTGGGGATGAAGCCAAAGTGTCCATTGCATGCTAGGCGTGAGAAGAGAGAAACTTTTTAAAAGCGATTCTTAAAACAGTGAATAAATAATTCAAGAGTTATCTGCATACTAAAATACAGAATTTTTAATAATTCAAGTGTATTACAATTTGGAAAAGAAATTAAAGTATACGGCCTGTTTTCGGAACACTATAATCATGAACAGGACCATGTATGAGTAAGAGCAAGTCCAACGGCGGTGTTAAAGTAGGTGTTATTGCTATAATATAGCATCCAAGCAAAAAATTCAACTCCAATGGGATGCTAAACTTGAATGTAAAATAGCAAAATGCTATACTTGGTTCTATATATAGAACCAACTATAGATGGTGCTATAATTGCCACATAAGCATGCAAGTGACAAAATGTATTAATAAAGTAATAGTGACAAATATAGTTATGTACTTAAAGATTATGTAATTAGAATATAGCTTTATTTGGATATGTTTGGTGCTATTTTGCATTTACCATTGGACCATAAGTTCTATTTTAGCACCAAAAATCACTTTTTGGTTTCAAATTATAACAATAGCTACATCTATTTTAACATCACCATTGGACTTGCTCTAATACTATGCACGTGGTTTTAAACTTAAAATTTGATTCTATGTTGCTTAAGTGAAAGAAATTTATGTAATTTCTACTCCTATATACCCATGTAACGGTTAATAATCATGGTTGGATTTTTAATAGCTCTGAACTCATTTAGAATAATGATACTCCCTCTGTCCCAGTCAATTGTATACGTTTCTTTTTCACTACTTGACACGCTTTTTAAGGCTCTTATAAAACATAGTTCCACAACTTATTTTTAAAATTTTCTTTTTTTGTATAAAAATATAAATGTTATACTTTTATACAAAAAAAGAAAATCTTAAAAATAATTTACAGAACTATACTATATTGAAGCATTAAAGTCCGTGTCGCGCCCCCGTCCCCCAATGTATACTATTGACGGGGACGGAGGGAGTATCTTACGTTTCATCATCAATAAATGTAAAATCTGTTGGTGTTTTATAATTCTGGATTCGACTAACTGTCTGATAATTATTGTTAGAGCAGTTATTTACCTGTAATGTGATTTATAATCTACTTGCTAACTTGTCGCTGTATAATTAGCTAGATGAGTGTTGAATGTATAGCTGATTAATTCGAAATACATATTTTCTCCGTCACTTAATAAATTACTCATAAATATGAAAACAACCGGATCATTCGTGACTTTATTTACGGGGTGTATTCAATTGGAATTTTAATGGATTGTTTTTAGTTTGTGGATTTTAATGGATTGTATGAGATTTTGATTTTGTGCGGGTTCTTGATAAAACGTCGCAGAGTTGATAGGATTTAAGTACAATGCTTCAAAATCCCATTGATTTTGGTGGGATTTCAAAAAACTTAAAATACACTGAAAAATGTCACAAAATCCATCATTTTATGAAATGGAAAAAAACCATCAGCATTTGAATACCATCAGATTTTAATGGATTTCAAACAATCACAATTGAATATCATCAGATTTTAAAGCATAATTTGAAATTCCAATTGAATACCACCAGATTTTATAGCATAATTTAAAATCCCAATTGAATACTGTGACGCCCCCAGATCCACATCCCGCAGATCTGGTCTGCCACTAAACATTTGGCTCAAAACAACACTTGCATTACATATCAATATTACATAATCCAACTCTGCCCCACAAGTCCAGGGTTGATCGTCTTACAACATTACTACCGAATCTAACTTTGTTACGTAAAGGGAAGTCTGATTTCAGACCATTATAATTATAATAACTATAGCTCGTACTATCCAGCGGTGTAGTCTAGCAGTCTCAGCTTGGGTGATGCGTCTTTTCCCTGCCTTTGCCAAAAACCCATTTCCGGGCGGTTCTCTTGGGCTGTGCCATACTCACTATTTACTGCTCAAAAAGGAATAAAATAGATGCAAGAATGAGCAATCAAATTGCTCAGCAAGTCCACAAAGAACAAAACAACAATCAACAGAATATGCACGTAAGGCATAGAAAACAATTCAAGTCAAAGCAACAAAACAGCTACCATCAAATGACAACATAAGTTCAAGTAAAGAAAACGCTGGTCTTCCACCTTTCGGTAACACTACATGGCTCGATCAGCACCATTTCGTGAATACCGTTCTCCTGTGTGATCTTTGCAGTCTGATCGTAACCGCACAAGACACACCTACCACTCTCATTTGCTAGCATAAGGGTTAACATTTGTAACCCTAAACTATCCGCCTTACCAGATAGTAAATTCTCAACTCTACCACGAATTTAATAAATTCGTGTTGACCAGCTTGAACAGATTTCTCCGAGTACAAGGAAATTCTCCCAAACAAACACCAATCATCACTACTGATCTCTACCAAAGAAGTGCGAACAATGCACCCTTTCAACAAAGATTACCCGAAGGTAGAAGTAAAGGATAATTAAAAGAACTAGATTCCAAAGAATAAGATGATCTCCAAAAAGAGAGTAAATTAATTGTGTTGAGATCATCGCTGCAATGTATTCACCTCAAGTTTTGAAGATTCGAAATATTATTGTTATTAGGATCAGCTCATTCCCGTACAATGGGAGGGCTCGAATTATAAAAAAGTAATATATGAACAATATCTTAAAAGCCTTCAAAATGAAACGGGGATATTTTCTGGTTTCACATTGGTACGAAATGTAATATCTTCACAATCAATACTTTTCACACAATTATCAAATAGGCACGAAAAACTTCACGTCAAGTAAGGGATAGTGAACTTGCCTCACATCCTTAGTTTGATGTTACGTCCCGAAATAAATACTGATAATTGAATTCCGCCTTTCCAGATATTATATATTCTATGCCACACAAGATAATAGATTTAGTATTCTCATTTCAAAATAATAAATAATCTTAGACATCCTACTTCATGTGTGTATAGATTAAACAATATTAATTAATCATTCTTTCGTGCTAGCCTGCAACTTTTCAATTCATATTACCTAGAACTAGAAGGTAAATATTAATTACTTGTAACACCCATCCTCTCTTAATTACTTCTTCTAATTATTATCTAATAATTCCAATTAACTAAAATTCTATTATTTATCACCGTATTAACATTTAAATAATTAACATCTCACCTCGTTACCATAATCTCCTAATCATTTACTATCTGCAAATACTCATTCATCTAACATCATTTCTACTCTATTTATTCTTGGCTATTCATTTATTCAATACTAAGAATCACCAATTTATTTAATTTATAAAAATATGATATAATTTCTAAATACCCAAATTATTCCAAAAAATTTTACATTCTCATTTAGTAGTATTAATTAATCTCATGGTATATTTTACCCCAAAATTCAATATCCTTCCTCTTTCTTTTTAATCTTTTCATTACTTTCATATAATTATTCCAATCTCTCTCTCTATCCCTTTTTCCCTGCCACTGCACTCCGGCCAACCACCACTACCAATCACCCACCTCTCTGATTCCAAGCCGCAATTAAAATCTTCCATTCAACACAAACCCAACTCAACCAAAAATCAACCAAACCCCTGTTGAAACCCCAAAATATAATAACCACACCCTTTCCTCCTAATTCATTTACGTGCACACAACTATTTTATTATTATTATTTATTTCTTTTCCCATTTATATATTACCATAAATAAAAAGATTCTCTTGAATTACCTAATTTTGCAGTGAATACAAATGGATCCCCAATTCAAAATAAATGCTTTCCATAATTAGTATAATAGGTAAGAATGTGAGATTTTACCTTGTTTACGGAACTTCTAGCTAGATTCTTTTGTAAAAATCCTTAAATCTCCTTCTTTCTTTACTCCCAAAATTCTCTGGCCTAACTCCACAGCTTTCTATTGTGAAAAATAAACCCAATTATCATGCTTTTTCTTGGCTTTTATACTACTCTCGCTAATTGCAATTAATAGTTAATGACTCCATTAAAATATTGCTAATTATGACCTTAACTTGGGCACTAAGTTATATAACTTGGGCACCAAATTGTATTGCTTGGGCTCCAAAAAAATAATACCGAATAATTAAAAAAAAAAAAAAAAAATTGTTCAGCTCGGCTTCTCGTATTCCTGCATCGGTTTTCATTATTCTCGTGTCGGAGCTAATTAGCGCGAATATAAAATAATTAAATATCGTACAAAATAATTAAATATATTATTAACCATTTTAATATCTTCTAGCCTATCCCCAAATCTATAAAATAATAAAGATAAAATAATCATCGCGGTTAATACGTACTGTTTATTCATGAGTCATAAAATTCACGTATGCTACATTTCCGTATAAACGCTGCTTTCACATTAATATACATATTTAAATATAAAGACGGTCCCGCACCGAATAATATTACGCGTTTGCTAAACTTCTCGGAGCTACGACATTTTTAACTAATATTTCTCGCATTATAAATTTAAATCCGCACTGATAAAATAGTCTTTTTGTACAATAAATAATTAAATTAAATACCTGCATTTTTACGTACGTGTAAATTTCACGGTTGTTACATTCTTCCCTCCTTAAAGGATTCCGTCCTCGGAATCATGATTTGTGCTAAACAACTCTAGATATTTCTTTCTCATTACATCTTTTAATCCTTCTTTGCTTCTTTTATAGCCTGGTTTCGCTATACCACTTTAACTAACTTCACTTTCTTGTTTCTCATTTCTTGAAGCTTTTACAATCTTCACCAGTTTCTCTTCATACGTTGAATCAGACTGGATATGTTTGGCTCATAGTTCAAAATATGACGGTTGTTAGTCATGTAAGCTTTTAATAAATATACATGAAATACTTCGTGAATTTGTTGTAAATCTGGGGGTAACGCCAACAGACAAAAAACATTTCCAACTTTCCTTAGAATCTCAAATGGTCATATGTACCTCGGCTTCAACTTACTACTCTTCCCAAATCTACTTATTCCTTCCCAGGGTGACACTTTCAAACCTTTTTTTTTTTTTTCCCTCTCAGTCAAGGGTTTACTCTTTTCTTTCTAAATCTGTATATCTCTTTTGTCTGTCTTGAGCTGCAACTAACCTTTTTCGTATCTTTTCAATTGATTGTTTTGTATGTTGAACTAGCTCTGGTCCTAGAATCTTCTTCTTTCCAACTTAATCCCAAAAGAGGCGATTTTCACTTTCTATCATATAATATTCATAAGGTGCCATTCTAATACTAAAGTGATAACTATTGTTATAAGCAAACTTTACCAAGGGTAAATGATCATCCCATTTTCCAAAGAACAAGCTTTTAACATGTTCTCTATGGTCTGAATCGTGCTTTCACTTTGTCCATCCATCTAGGGTGATACGGGGTACTCAAATTAAGCTTAGTTCCAAAATATTTCTTAAATACTTGCCACAAATCCTGATGTAATTCTTCATCTCTATCCGAAACAATTGTTACTAGCATTTTATGCTTAGACACAACTTCATTCATATACGTCTTAACTATTCTTTCAAGGGTTTATTTCTCACTAATAGGAAGAAAATGCGCAGATTTTGTCAATCTATCAACAATAATTTAATTTACATCATGATTGGCATGGGTCCTTGGTAAACTTATTATAAAATCCATATATGGTATTGTGTTCCCATTTACATTCGGGGACTTCTAACGGTTGTAACTATCCACTAGGTCTTTGATGCTCTGCTTTTAGTTTTTGATAATTCAAACATATACTTACCCAATCAGTGATTTCTTTAATAATTTTTCTTCAAATCTTGGTTCATATTTGGTACTTACTGGGTGTATAAAATATCTCGATTTAGGAGCTTCTCTCATAATATCTCTTTTAAGATCTATCATGTTAGGAATCCAAATCCTGTTAGCAAATATCCTAATTCCTTTCTCATCTTTAACACTTACGTATTCATCACCTGTCAATTCAGATCAATTTTTGACTCTTTTTGATTCTTTCTATTAACTCTAGTTGCTTTAACATCTCATAAATTTTTCCCCTCCTTATGCTCTAAATCCCTAATTTCCAATCCTAGATTTTCAATTTCCTTAATCAATTCCTTTTGGTAAAGACATTACATTGATCCTTGATTCTCTACTTAAAGCATCGGCGACTACATTTGCTTTCTCTGTGTGATAGTTTATTGTACAATCATAATCCTTTATCAATTCTAACAATCTCTTTTGTCTCATATTCTACTCTTTCTGAGCAATCAAGTATTTTAAACTCTCATAATCCGTAAATATCTCACCTTTCTCACCATACAAGTAATGGTATCGAATGTTTAAAGAAAACACTATAATAGCTAACTCTAGATCATGGGTAGGGTATCTCAACTCGTAATCCTTAAGTTTTCTTGAGGCATACGCTATCACATTTTTCATGTTGCATAAGAATACATCCTAAGCCTTTATGAGATGTATCATTATAGATCACAAAATTTCCTATCTCCTTAGGTATGATCAACAGAGGGGCCATTGTAAGTCATTTCTTTGATTCCTAAAAACTCTTCTCGCATTTAAGGGCCCATTCAAACTTCTCTTCTTTTCTAGTCAATTAGTCAAAGGAGTCGTAACTTTGATAAATCTTTCACAAATCTTTTAGAATATCCTGCTAAACCAAGAAAACTTCTTAGTCAGTTGGGGTCCTAGGTCTTTCCCAACTTGATATTGCCTCAATCTTCGCAGGGTCTACAGATATACCTTCTTTAGAAACTATACGCCTTAAAAACTGTACTTTCTCAATCAAAAATTCACCTTTCGAAAATTTTGCCCATAACTTTTCTTTCCTCAAAATTTCCAAATGTATGCTAAGATGCTCGTCATGCCCTCCTCTTTCGTCTTAGAATAAATCAAAATATAATTGATAAACAATAATGAACTTATCCAAATATTTATTAAATATACTATAATATCCATAAATGCTTTAGGTGCAATATTAGTCAATCCCAAAAGGCATCACTAAGAACTTACAATGTCCATATCGGGTCCCAAAGGCCGTCTTAGGTACATTCTCAGATCTGATTCTTTAATTGATGGTATCCAGATCTCAAGTCTATCTTAGAGAAGTAAGACGCTCCTTTCAATTGATTAAACAGATCATCAACCCTAGGTAAAGGGTCATCTTATTTAACTCTCGATAACCGATGTATCAATCTTCAAATCTGGGGGTCTGGATTTGACCTCACCATACAACACCTTCTTTAAACACTTTATGAAAAACTGTATTTTTGAAAAGAATAAAACCAAAGAATTTTAAATTTGAGCATTTCGAGAAAAAGTAAAGGAAATAATAATTTCAAAACTTTTTTTGGATGTATGGAATTCTTTCACAATGGTAATCACCGATTAATGAGTGTTCAAAGTAGCTTTCATTGAAATAAAAGGATGATTGGGAGACCAATACGATCAAATGAACTAAGTGTTGCGTGTCCAAATTAAGACACTACTAAAGGTTGTTAACCTTCTTGTAATTACAACACACACAAGTGATGGCGTCTCATCCAACTCCTATCACACAGATAGGTATACCTTGTGTCCCCTATAATTAGGGTTGTTCATCCCAATCAGATTGAAGAAATATCAAGGAAGATTTATTTCAAAGATTTGCTTTTGAATCGTTATTTCACAATTTGGACAACCTTGATCTACCATAGTTATGTCTTAACACACTTCTTCCAAAAATGCGAGCAATGCATCCTTTAATCACAAATCAAAAATTTTCAGTGAATATAATCGAAAATAGGATCAAATATGGGACGATCTCTTAGAATTATTAGATTGAGATCATCATTGTGGTATATATATTTATTCCAATTCTCGAGTATTAAATCATGAATCACAAAAGATTTTGTAACATCAAAGAAATATTAATTATGAGGAGCAGACACTTCCGAACAAAGGAAGGACTCAAGATACACTATAAACTTCTAAATTTTCAAAATGAGATTTGATGTCAACTTGAGCCGAAACAGTGTGAAACGTAATATTATTCATAAATAGCGTATTCCACAGATCTTCTATTTAGGAAACGAAGGTCTCCCTTGTAACACGTTCACAGTTTGCGAAGTTCTAAACCTTTGATTTCCTTCGTATTTCACCTATATTCTCTGCTCGCGGCATCTCTTATTTCACAAAAGGTTTCTTCACCCCATGAGTCCAACGTTTCTTTTTCTATATTTTGATTATTTTGCAGGAGCTTCCGCTTCCTATCGACTTTTTCTTTGTTAACCAACTCATTGCTTCCCTCAACTATACAAGTTTTGCGCACTTACTTCATATAGCTAACAATCTAGAGAGCAGTAACCCTACTCTGAATCCAGGGATTTAAGCCCGGCTGTAAACGTTTAGCTTTCTTTTCGTCCGTATTTACTCGATGTGGAATAAATTTCGAAAGTTCAATAAACTTAGCCTCATCTTCAGCTACTAACATACTCTCTTGCTTAGGCTCTAGAAATTTGAGCTCTATATGATTCTCTAGGTGTTTAGGAACATACTTCTCTAGGAATAGCTTTGTAAACCTAGTCCACGATATCACACTAGACTCTTCTAGAACTCTCTTAGCTTTTTACCAATAATTAGCCTCTCCATTAAACATATAAGTATCAAAGATGGTTTTCTTATCTTCTTTTACACCAACTATTTCAAAAGTCTTCTCTATTTCTCTTAGCCATATCTTGGCTTTAACGGAATCTACAGTCCCTTTAAACTCTGGGGGTTGCAAAGATTTGAAAGATTTGAAGGAAAAAGTAGGTTTGGTAAGTTGACTCGAATAACTACTTTCAAAATTGTTTTGAAAATTCGTATGTTGTTGAAGAAGATCAACAAGTAATTGAACATTATTGGGTCTGGTATTATTCATTAACAAGGTTGTCATTTAGGTTTGAATCCATTTTGATTCGATAAGAGTAGACAAAACAGGTTAATAGGTCTCATTATACAAAATCCCAGGTTTATCCAAAGGTACAACCAGGTGCAATTTTGTAAAATACTCGGTACGAAATTTTGAAAAAACAGGTTGCATATTTTGGTTGAAAAGACAAGTTGTATCAAAGCCGTATATTTTTGGAAAATTTTTAGAAACTTTAAAGGTTGTATTTTTTTCTTTTGAAAACTCTAAAACTTTAGCAAGTTGAACAATTCTCTTTTTGAAAACCTCTAAAAACTTTAAAGGTTGAACACATATACTTTTTTTTTTTTTTTATCCCAGGAGATTTCACATGGAATCATTGATGTAGCAAATGCAAGATAGTTGAAAGAAATGAAGCAGGTCAAAAGTAGTTGATGACTGCAAGAAGCATAGGGAAGGTATAGACAAAAAAAAAAAAAACACCAAAAAGATTGATCATCCTTCCCAAAGGTGTCATAATATCCGAAACTTTTAGGGTACAAGTCATGATATAGAAGTATATCTGATCTGGTCATCACCCGACTACATCAAATCTAATCTGGACATCACTATACAAAAGATCACTTTATATAAATCTCTACTGGCAGAATGATCTACTGATCGAAACTGTAGCATGTGTATCTAAAATAAAAAGAAGCGCACGATCCTCTATTCCGATATTATAAAGTGTCTCTATATCCTCTAGATACATCATATACTATAACTTAGATACACACAGACTATATGTGTTATCTCTCAAAAGTCAAAAAGCAAATCTATCATCCAAATATCTCTGAGATCCTATGCTGGAACTCAGAAAAGGCTTTATTTATCAGCATTGTAACAAGTTTAACATATCAGTACGGAGTCCTTCAAATACAGAAACAACCATCTAATATATAAACTCCATACTAAACTCTCGGGCTTTTAAACCCGCAGAAATAGACATATGATCATAAGATCCTGGAATTCCATATTTGGAGTCATAGATAGACTCTCTCAACTACTGAGACATATGCTTTGAAAGTGGTACAAAGTCGCCACTCAGAGGTATAGAAACTGGTACAAAAGAAGATTCGCTAATCTGAAAAGGAGTCTTCTGAGGTGTAAAAAAACTAAAATAGTGGATAAAACTGTAAATGGTACAAAAGTCTCGAATAAAGTGATAACAATGGGTGGAACTCGAACTCGAGACTTGGGGTAGTGTATAAACAAAAGTGTGGCTACTCAAAGGTGGTATAGGAGCATCTCCAATCAGAGATGACACATCAGTCCCAAAATGACAACAATCAGAAGTATGTGTGGTAATAGGACTATAAGAAAAAGGTGTAGGACCGAAATGTTGAAGCAAACCTAAAATGGAAGGGTCCTCACTCTAAAAAAATAATAGGTGGAGGAACAGTAGAAGTGGTAACTGAAAACGATGTTGTCCAAGTAGAAATGGAAATCAACTCAGGTAAAGATGGAAAGATATCCATCTTATCATTCTTAGTGAACTCAAAAGATACTATATCCTCGCTTTCCTCATATAATAAGTCAATAATCGCAGGTGCTGGAGGCTCTAATATCTCTATAGCAGAACTCTCATACTCGCTATTTATCATCTCAATCTCCATTGATGGATCAGATTAGCCTCATAGTCTGACATCTTAATAATACATCAAACATCATTACTAGTAGTTACTACTACTATTTCTCGTAACCATAATCGTTTATATTTGTAGGAACTACTAACCCTTTGCTACAAGTTTATATGTTCTCTAACGTATGGAGATAGGTTCAACTAGGACACCTATCTTAAACTTCGTATCGTTCTCGCTCGCTATATTCCTAGGGTTTCTCAAATCCTAAGGATATAACTACAGCTCTGATACCAAATCTGTGACGCCCCCAGATCCACATCCCGCAGATCTGGTCTGCCACTAAACATTTGGCTCAAAACAACACTTGCATTACATATCAATATTACATAATCCAACTCTGCCCCACAAGTCCAGGGTTGATCGTCTTACAACATTACTACCGAATCTAACTTTGTTACGTAAAGGGAAGTCTGATTTCAGACCATTATAATTATAATAACTATAGCTCGTACTATCCAGCGGTGTAGTCTAGCAGTCTCAGCTTGGGTGATGCGTCTTTTCCCTGCCTTTGCCAAAAACCCATTTCCGGGCGGTTCTCTTGGGCTGTGCCATACTCACTATTTACTGCTCAAAAAGGAATAAAATAGATGCAAGAATGAGCAATCAAATTGCTCAGCAAGTCCACAAAGAACAAAACAACAATCAACAGAATATGCACGTAAGGCATAGAAAACAATTCAAGTCAAAGCAACAAAACAGCTACCATCAAATGACAACATAAGTTCAAGTAAAGAAAACGCTGGTCTTCCACCTTTCGGTAACACTACATGGCTCGATCAGCACCATTTCGTGAATACCGTTCTCCTGTGTGATCTTTGCAGTCTGATCGTAACCGCACAAGACACACCTACCACTCTCATTTGCTAGCATAAGGGTTAACATTTGTAACCCTAAACTATCCGCCTTACCAGATAGTAAATTCTCAACTCTACCACGAATTTAATAAATTCGTGTTGACCAGCTTGAACAGATTTCTCCGAGTACAAGGAAATTCTCCCAAACAAACACCAATCATCACTACTGATCTCTACCAAAGAAGTGCGAACAATGCACCCTTTCAACAAAGATTACCCGAAGGTAGAAGTAAAGGATAATTAAAAGAACTAGATTCCAAAGAATAAGATGATCTCCAAAAAGAGAGTAAATTAATTGTGTTGAGATCATCGCTGCAATGTATTCACCTCAAGTTTTGAAGATTCGAAATATTATTGTTATTAGGATCAGCTCATTCCCGTACAATGGGAGGGCTCGAATTATAAAAAAGTAATATATGAACAATATCTTAAAAGCCTTCAAAATGAAACGGGGATATTTTCTGGTTTCACATTGGTACGAAATGTAATATCTTCACAATCAATACTTTTCACACAATTATCAAATAGGCACGAAAAACTTCACGTCAAGTAAGGGATAGTGAACTTGCCTCACATCCTTAGTTTGATGTTACGTCCCGAAATAAATACTGATAATTGAATTCCGCCTTTCCAGATATTATATATTCTATGCCACACAAGATAATAGATTTAGTATTCTCATTTCAAAATAATAAATAATCTTAGACATCCTACTTCATGTGTGTATAGATTAAACAATATTAATTAATCATTCTTTCGTGCTAGCCTGCAACTTTTCAATTCATATTACCTAGAACTAGAAGGTAAATATTAATTACTTGTAACACCCATCCTCTCTTAATTACTTCTTCTAATTATTATCTAATAATTCCAATTAACTAAAATTCTATTATTTATCACCGTATTAACATTTAAATAATTAACATCTCACCTCGTTACCATAATCTCCTAATCATTTACTATCTGCAAATACTCATTCATCTAACATCATTTCTACTCTATTTATTCTTGGCTATTCATTTATTCAATACTAAGAATCACCAATTTATTTAATTTATAAAAATATGATATAATTTCTAAATACCCAAATTATTCCAAAAAAATTTTACATTCTCATTTAGTAGTATTAATTAATCTCATGGTATATTTTACCCCAAAATTCAATATCCTTCCTCTTTCTTTTTAATCTTTTCATTACTTTCATATAATTATTCCAATCTCTCTCTATCCCTTTTTCCCTGCCACTGCACTCCGGCCAACCACCACTACCAATCACCCACCTCTCTGATTCCAAGCCGCAATTAAAATCTTCCATTCAACACAAACCCAACTCAACCAAAAATCAACCAAACCCCTGTTGAAACCCCAAAATATAATAACCACACCCTTTCCTCCTAATTCATTTACGTGCACACAACTATTTTATTATTATTATTTATTTCTTTTCCCATTTATATATTACCATAAATAAAAAGATTCTCTTGAATTACCTAATTTTGCAGTGAATACAAATGGATCCCCAATTCAAAATAAATGCTTTCCATAATTAGTATAATAGGTAAGAATGTGAGATTTTACCTTGTTTACGGAACTTCTAGCTAGATTCTTTTGTAAAAATCCTTAAATCTCCTTCTTTCTTTACTCCCAAAATTCTCTGGCCTAACTCCACAGCTTTCTATTGTGAAAAATAAACCCAATTATCATGCTTTTTCTTGGCTTTTATACTACTCTCGCTAATTGCAATTAATAGTTAATGACTCCATTAAAATATTGCTAATTATGACCTTAACTTGGGCACTAAGTTATATAACTTGGGCACCAAATTGTATTGCTTGGGCTCCAAAAAAATAATACCGAATAATTAAAAAAAAAAAAAAAATTGTTCAGCTCGGCTTCTCGTATTCCTGCATCGGTTTTCATTATTCTCGTGTCGGAGCTAATTAGCGCGAATATAAAATAATTAAATATCGTACAAAATAATTAAATATATTATTAACCATTTTAATATCTTCTAGCCTATCCCCAAATCTATAAAATAATAAAGATAAAATAATCATCGCGGTTAATACGTACTGTTTATTCATGAGTCATAAAATTCACGTATGCTACATTTCCGTATAAACGCTGCTTTCACATTAATATACATATTTAAATATAAAGACGGTCCCGCACCGAATAATATTACGCGTTTGCTAAACTTCTCGGAGCTACGACATTTTTAACTAATATTTCTCGCATTATAAATTTAAATCCGCACTGATAAAATAGTCTTTTTGTACAATAAATAATTAAATTAAATACCTGCATTTTTACGTACGTGTAAATTTCACGGTTGTTACAAATACCTCAAAATTTTAATAGATTTCAAACAATCTCAATCGAATACTCTCGGATTTTATAAATGTAAAAAAATGCTTTAAAATCTCAATCCAATACACCCCTCTTAGTCTTATGAATTAGATATAAGTTAATAATTTGTCTTGAACAATCTCGACCTATCAAATGAGAAAAGTTTTTAGAGGGGGAAGACTACTCCCTTAGCCTGTTAGAGCATCTCCAACCATCTAAAACCCTTGGCTAAAAGATGAGTTGGCATACTTAAAATAAAAAAACTAAAAGATGAGTTGGCATACTTAAAATAAAAAATTTAGCCAACAGGTCCAAAAACTCAACTCCAACCATGCTCATCTGTTGTCTATAAATTTAGTCAACCTCCTATGGATGGCTAAATTTGTCGAACCTCTACAGGTCTGTAAGAAAATCTGTAGGAAGATTGTACAACATTTATTATCATATTGAACTGATATATTCTATTTTAACAATTTAAAATATTAATAACATACTACTTTTAAACTATAGCCAACCAATATAGCCAGTACCATTGAAGCAAAATGTCTTACAGGTTCAACAAATTTTACGTAATGTCTTACAAGTCCAATCTAACCAACTTATATCCACAACGCCGTTGGAGAGGCTCTTGATTAGCTAATCTTGTACTGTCAAGCATTTTAAACGGATGTTGTTTTGCTAATTTGCAACTTTGCATGAAGGTGAAAAATGACAGTTGTTAGTTGTACATAGTAAAACGGAGACAGCTGTTTAGTATTCAATTAGCCATAGTAACCGTACAAATTAAGGAAGGACTGGTGTAGAGTTAAGATCTTAAACAGATTTATTATATATTGCTATAAAGTATTTGTCGGCTGCATTTGATTGTTTACACTTGAAAAAGAGGGCTTGGCGTAGTTTCATAAATTATTTTAAATTTTTATCAAAATTATTTAAAATAAATTATAAAATTGTTATTTATACATATATTAAAATATGGTCAAACAAAATTTAAATAAGTGAGACAAGGGAATAATAACATTTTATAAAAGAATTTGTTAACTCTGGCAAAAAAAAAAAAGAATTTGTTAACATAGAAACAAACTGAAACTGTGTAACAAAAGAATTGACTATCAGATCCTCTTTTGTTTATTTCATAATACTTTTATCTTCATATAGACGTTATAAATATAAAATTATAGAAAAAATAGAATTAAATCATTGATATAATAAAATAAAAAAAATAGAAAAATAAAAGTAAATGATAATGGGGAACTTTCATCTGAGCTGCCAACTCATTCGTTTTTCCATTAGCATTACTCTCAAAGATTTACACTATAATCATCAATACTAACAGGATGATGTATATATATATATTATGTTTTTCAAATAAGGCCCATTAATTAGCTTTAGTTCAAAAACTTTACCTGGACTATATTTACACGACCTCTCTCTCTGGTTGATAACTTTATATATGCTACTAGTATTATACGATGTTTTAAGTGATATGATTTGGGAAGAAAGGTGTCATGAGATCATACTGATTACAAGAACAAGCAAGTCTGGGTTATATATAGTCTCATGCGATAAAGAAGAAAGAACTCAGAATTTGAATGTTGGTGCTTGATGCTCTTTCACTTCATTTTTTGCACTTGCCATAATATCATCATCAGATCTCAAGTTCTCAGTTCATTTACCCCTCTCATCATATACCCAATTGTATCTATATTACCTATATGTGTTTCTGCATGTATTCAAGAAGGGTCTCACTGTCTCAGCATATCTGTAGTACCAGGTAAATATGAAAATTAACCACAATCACAATATATAAAGAATTCCATTGTCTACTCCCTTAATGGTTTAGTAATAAAATTTCGAGAGTTAGAAGTGACCAAATCTCCAAAAATTTCAAAATTGTTGAGGAGAGCTAGCTAGCATATGAGCTGTGATAACATGTTAAGTCATCAATCAGGATTATATTATATTTTAACGATTCTCGACAGCATGAATATATATTGCAATATTTGTAGTTAACATTTGTATAAAAGAAAAGAAAAATGATCTACTTGCTAGGAGAAAGATCGGACAGAAGATAAGCAAAGGCAAGAAAAGGTAAATGTGTAGTATGCGCGTGTTAAAAGTAAAGGATGTGGCAATGTAAATGTAAAAGAGAGAGTGAAAGACAGTAAGAAAGTGGGAATGACTTTGTTTGTGGTTAAGGTCTGCCGGCCAGTAGCAACCACCAAACCCCTTTTCTAACGATTGAGAGTGTCTCCCACCATTTCTTCACTCAAAAGACTCCTTGCAAAAGCACACTGCCTCATTGGTTCATGCTCAAAAAGCTCTTGACTTTTGCTTCTAATACTGGGTTGACATTTTTCAGTAAAGTAAATCAATTTTATGTAATTACGCACTAAATGCTTTGCATGAAGGGTTTTGTTTTTTCCCTTTAAGAGCATCCGAAGCGAGTATAGTTTTGTACTATATATTTTTAGAGGTATATTTAATATATATATATATATATATATATATATATATGCATAAAGGGTGGGAGAAACATACACCATAAGTAATATTCAAAAATTCACAAATTTAATTAATTCTCGATTAATTTTAAAAAATTATTTTATTAGTCAAATTTCGAAAAGCCTGAAAATCTGACCTCATTTTTTAGTCTGGAAAATTTGGCACAGACCATATTTATTCACATTCATTATATTCTACGAATGATTTAATCTCCTCCGAAACCTTATTCGTTAAGAAGAAAGAAACATACAATCATTGAATTATGGTAGCTTTTACGATTCAATTTTTTTTGTTTTATTGATAATTTTCATTACTATTTCATGAACAAATTCATAAGAAATGATTCATTCATGCAAAATATATATACTTCCCATTTATCTCTCTACATTTTTTTGCACTAGGTACATATTAATTTTGAAATTTTTATATATACTATAAAAATTAAAATATTAAACTTTTATTCAAATTGAAAAGAATTTCACAATTATTTATAAAACTTTATTTTAAGTAAACTTAAAATACATGTCGAATGCTAGCTCCCAAACATAAATTATGGAGTGAGTATATATATGATATTGCCACAAGAAGAACACCGAATAAACTTTATAATCAAATATGGAATCTCGTCTAAAACTTAAATTAAATTTTAATTTTAAACTAATTAACATTTTATTATTAATAATAATATATAGTGTCTAATATGTTTAACAATAAATATTTTCTATTAAATTTACAAATATCTCCCCTTTCCTTCCAAACTGTGGATATATCATGTCCACTAGGAGACCTATTAGGTGAGTTTATTACTTACGACTTAAAGTGATTTATTTGATAAGCTTGATATATAAGCTGGTAGTTTAAAATGTCTTTTGGATAATTTTTGAATTATTGATGGCTTATGGGTTATTGAAAATATTATAATAATAAAAATAAAAGTGATTTGTGGGTAATTTATTACTTATTGAACTTTTTTTTATAAAAGAAATTCAAAAAAATTAATTCACTGAAAAAAGTACCTCAAACCAACCTTTGGCTTTAAGTCAGTTTCTGACTTATTTTTAACTTTAAGCCGACTTCTGACCTATTACACAAACAGACATTTTTCAGTTTAAAGTCAGAAATGACTTAAAACCTGGGCTAAAGCGCAAGCGAACATGCTATAATTATATTTAAATGTATAAAATTATTATCATCTGTTATTATTTTTATACGAGAGTTTTCAGTCTTTTAGTTTTATTATTATGAAAATATATAATTCATATAAGAATATTAAAATTTCCAAACAAATTTATAAAATAAATAAACGATTGAATAGTTATATATATACATCATAATAAAATAAAAGTAAGTGATAATATTTATACTTGTGATTTTGTAAATTGGTATAAAAAGGCCCCATTCCCCGGATGGGTCCTGTCCACTATAATATGTTCCAATATCTCATCACGTTAATCTGCAAAATAAACCATTGTGGATATCCCTTTCCAGCCCTAAAACGATGGCCCCATCTTCTCATGCTCCAAAGTAGGTTTTTATTAGAGAAACATCAATAATTTTGGTTCTCAATCACTCTAGCAGACCACAGCTACAAACCCTACAAGTTAAATTAACGTTGACATGATATGCATTCCACATTTTTTAAATCTTTGTGTATGCCCTTTGCTTGCATTTTACATTTCTTGCTAGCTCGATCTGTTGTACCAGGGTCCATGAATGATCACAAGGGGGTGTAAAGGTGACAATAAAACTGGGACAAAACCAGGGGATTGATGGGTTGATGGGATGCTCATGTGATACAGAAGGATCCTAATATTTGTTTGCTACCAATAATTAAGGCATAAATTCTTTGATTTGCTAGTTAGTTATGATTAGAAGTGAGATTAAAGTATGTGGATGTTATTAGTTGTCAAAACTTAATAGAAAGGAAAGGTGGAAATTAACTAGAACTAGATGTGAGGTATATATACTTGAGTCAAACTTTATTAATATCATTGATTATATATAGATTAAAGAGTAGTGCTAGGTGCACATAATTGTGTACAGAAAATTTGTACATAATGACGTGGCAGGTGATGTGGTGGGTTTTAATTGGGGTGGTTGGTGTAAATGCAGGGGGCCATCCAATTAGAATCCACCCCATGTTATTATGTACATGTTTTTGTACACAATTATGTGCACAAAGCATTTTCCTAGATTAAAATCTATGTATACATATGCATGCAGGCTGCAGCATGCATGAGCATGACCCTTTCGATCAAACTGTTGATCAGATATATGTCTAAATTGTATAGAAAGAAATTTAAGTAGCTAGATGCAGTTATAAGAAATTGAAGTACACTTGGCAAAAAAAAAAAAGAAATTGAAGTACATGTTTAAATTATAGGAAACTGTTGATTATCATTTAATTTTTATGAAAACGGTCTTAATCATGTTTAAGTTATTTTTTTTATCACCCTTTTTAGGACTCATGTAAAGTATAGTTTTCTAATAATTTTTTTAAGAAACATTTTCCTGAATAAAAGTTTTGATGTTTAAACTTTGATTAAAAAATGTTATAAAATTATATTTTATAGCAATCCCAAAACGCCTCCAAACAGTGTAAACAATATGGACAAATGAAATATTAGTTTTAAAGCTTTAATATATAATATCGAGAAGTCCAACTAAACGTAAAGATATAGAACAACTATCCATGCAAAATTGGAGTTTTAGTTTAAATAACCTTAATATAAAATATTGATAAGTCCAACTAAACATAAAGAAATGAACGACTATCCATGCAAAATTTTGTTTCTGAGTGTTGAGAAAAATATGACAAGATGGGGAATAATGCAAAGGAGGAACACCAGTACAAATTAGAGAACATGGTACTGAACAAACAACATTATTGTGATACTGAAGTGTTAGAAAATTCAGGCCATTCTTATGTTATATGATCGGGACATGACATTTCAGTTATTACTACTGACTTTGGTCAACACAACACCCCCTCCTTTGTCTGGCAAATATAATTATAGATTAAAATTACAAGTATTATTTTTAGACAAAAAAAATATTAATATCAAGATCATAGCTCAAATTTAAGAAAATTTAGTTTTCTCTCTTGTCTCATATCATAGGTGGTTTCGATTGTTGAAGAGTTAATTGGCTAAATTTTGGCAACAAAATTGAATTACCTTTATTGCGAAGATATAGGTAATATGAATGGATTCTCTCAATCTAAATTCATATGCTAGTTCATCGAATTGAATTGACATAGACATCAAATTTTTTAAAAACTCAATCCATATCTAATTTTTGGAAATTCATCGAATTTCAAATCAAATTATTTCTAAACAAATTTCTATCTATTTAAATAAACTTGGATTATACTTCAGCCTAGCATGGAACTCTTATTTCAATACTATAATTTACCTATTTAAGGGTGAAATTATTATTATTGTCATAGTTAATGGGGTTGTAACCCCCACGTCATTATATTATTTATTGTAGATATATATTATTATAATTTTAGGAATATATATTTCGATAACTATTTTAATTCATTTTCATGAGGTTATAATCTATTATAAAAATGATAGTATAATTTATGAAAAATAATAAAATGATTATAATATCAACTCATAAAATTGTACCTCTTCAAATTAAGAAAAAAAATAGTTTATCCGGATTATAATTCTTTCAATACAAGGCGGGATTTTAGAGAAATAACTGGGCCTTGAATATCTGCGGGCTTCACTAAAAAGGAGCTTAAACCTGCAAAGCCCACCCCAAAACCCTGTCTCCCTCTTCTTTACTAATCTCTCAGCCTCTGCGAGCGAGAGAGAGAGTGTTCGAGAGAGAAAGATGAATAAGAAAGAAGTGTTCAAATTAGCAAAAGGGTTCAGAGGAAGAGCCAAGAATTGTATAAGGATAGCTCGAGAGAGAGTTGAGAAGGCTCTCCAGTATTCATATCGTGATCGTCGCACCAAGAAGCGTGATATGCGCTCTCTTTGGATCGAACGCATCAACGCTGGCTCTCGTTTACACGGCGTTAGTATCTTCCTTTTATCCTTTCTTTCTAATACACCAGTATCTCTGTATATTTTGATGGGTTTTATCAAAGTTTGAGATTTTAGTGTTATGTTTCTTTTTTAGTTTTTTTAATATGATGTGTTATCAATGAAATGTCGAAATGCTTTGTGGGTCTTGTGGTTTTGTAAAACTTAGGGTAATTTTGTTAAGAATGTCAAGTTTCGGGATTTGGGATTTATATGGGCAATATGTAATTTTTGTGGACAGGCAGCTCTCGAAATGATGGGATGCTATATAGAAAATTTTACTTGAAACTTGTAGGTTAGCTCTGGATTACTGTTTTGTTGGTAACTTGCATATGTTTTAATACATTAGTTTCGTAAGAACAGGGAGAGGGGGAGTGCGGATTCGAATTCTGAGGTTTGGCCGTGGGGAGAGCTGAGCCACTAGGGTCTAGGCTATCAATCAATGCTTAAAATTAATGGATTTGAAGTAGGTTGTTGAGATTAGTGAAGGTGGTGTTCCTCAAGATGACAACTGTTTAGCCCTCAAAGCCTTTGTAATAAGTAATTCTGAAGTTTTGTTGTGTCAAACAACATTGGTGTATCATATGTATTATGTGTGTATGCGTATTTATGTATCATTTAAGCATTGATGTTAGATCTCCTTTTTAAAGTACTGCAAGGTTTTGGAATTAACGGAGATGAGTTGGATTAGCTTGTTGAACTCGGTTTATTAAGTGTGGATTGCACGACTTGACCATATACCTCACTCATAAGTTATTTAACTTACATTAGAGCAAGTCCAACAATGTCGTTAACTGAAATTGAGGAAGTCCAACAATGTCCTAACAAGTGCATTATAAATATATTAGAAAGTAGTGTCTTGGTGATTTAGGACATTGTTATGGTATATGAACTCCATCACATGTCTTATAAGTGTGCATTATTATTAAGATAATAATATATTTGAATTAGTATTGGAGGGAAGAGAACAGATGAGTGGAGAGAGATGTGTTGAAATGGCGGGAAGCTGATTTTTATTGACAAAAATGGTGTAGGACATGCATAGTGGTCCCTTAAAATTAAGGCACATGTTGGATGTCCTAGTGTTTTAAGGCACCACTTGGACATTGCTGGAGCACTCATTTGTTTCAAATGTCTTAAATTCTGGTTTAGAACATTGTTAAAATTGTTCTAAGGGATTTGACACAAATAAGTGCTCCAACAATGTCCTAGTGGTGCCTTAAAACACCATGATATCTAACATGTACCTTATTTTCAAGGCACCACTATGCATGTCCTAAATCTTATTTCTCAATAAAAATTTCACTTCCCTCCATTTCAACAAATCTCTTTCCTCTCATCTTTTCTCTTCTCACCAATTGTAATTCAACTATATTATTATTTTAATAAGGCACAATTGAAAGGCATGTTGTTGGAGTTCATACACCAAACTAATGTCCTAAATCACTAGGACACTATTTTTATTATAATTATAAGACACTTACTGGACATTGTTGGACTTGCGCTTGTATAGTTCTGATAATAACTCTTGTGAGTCTTGATTGTCTAAAAGTCAAAAGTTTCAAACTTTTTGGACTTAAGAATTGAACCAGTTTGAAAGAGTAAGTTTAAACTTTAATCTTGTCCTCTGCTTATGCATCATATATTGTTCAAAAAGTTGTGCGGACTGTTATGTTTTGTTAAAAGTGGTATAGTTTTTAGGTCTGAAGTCACTTGTTAGAGACTAATATATGTGATGGAATATGTATATATTTTTTTCATAGTGAAGTTAAAGGATGGGGAACGGCCATATGTTATATGGGAAGGAGGAAGTAATGAGAATTTGCATTGATTCATAATTTCATATACAAAGAAAATGAAAGAGCCTTGTGCTCCCTCCATTTCATTTGCACAAATTTGAACTAGTATGTCCAGTTTAGGAATGAATAACCGTTTTCACCACATGTTTCTTTTCCATAAAGCTTGTTTATAAGAGTAACTCCTTCCTCCCTTTCCAATTTGGGAATGGATGTCCGCTTCTCTTTAATCATTTTCAAGATCCTCATTATAGCAAATTTACACACTTTTATTTTACTTCTCTCCTACCTGTGATTTTGTTCACAATTTTCCTTTATATTTCTCCCTCGTTCCATTTTGCAAACAAATTGTGGCTTTACGGTTTTTTCTGTGAAGTTTGATGGGACATTGGATATTTTACTTCTATGTATTGGGCAATTTATGCCCGATTAAATGATTTAGATAAGTGAATCAGAAAGCTGTGAAGTTAACATGTTTTACATGTTCTGAAAGTTAGGTTGACATTAATATGTTTGCTTATTGTCGAATATCAGGTCAATTACGGTAACTTTATGCATGGACTGATGAAGGAGAACATCCAACTGAATAGGAAGGTACTTTCAGAACTATCTATGCATGAACCATATAGTTTCAAGGCCTTGGTTGATGTATCACGCTCTGCATTTCCCGGAAACAAGAAGGCGGTACTGCCTCCAAAGAAAGAAGGCCTCCAGATGCTTGTTTAATATGTTTGTCTACTCATGTCTTGTAGAGTTTAGATTGTAAGCAGTGGATCAAGTCATTACAAGAACACGTCAATCCTTTTAAAATAATATTCCACCTATTTACATGCTCTACTTTGGCACTTGTCTATTGATTTGACAGTTACATATATTGATCTGATTTTTGGAAGTTCAATACATTCTGAATTCTATCATCTCGATATGTTAATCTCAATGTTTAGAGAACTAATGAACTATGATAATCTCAATGTTTAGAGATTTTATATTAGCCATACAACTCAAGTGCGAAGAGAATTTTACAGGAGATGAGCTACCATTCCTTTAAAAGTACATTTAAAATTTGGAAATTTACCATACAACTCAAGTGCGGAGAAGAATTTACAAAAAAAGAACGTGTGGATCCTACACCTAAAAAGGGAACAAGGATGCAGTGCAGAACATCAAGGAAGATAAATCCCTTCAATTACAATCGTATACCTCCATTTCATTACAAACAGCTCACAATATCATAATACACTGTCACTCGCAATCTAATACTTCGCTTCTACTTCTGACCCCTCAACAAGCCAATGACTGAAACTATACACACAACTGGCTCTCAGTTCAGGATTTATCAACCTACAAATCAACATACTTAAACTATAAGCATGGATCTTAGTCACCTGATTGAGTTCGAAAGTTAACTCTAATCTGGACATGAAACAGGTACAGTTTTGCATTTCTCAACAGCAGCTGTCTGAGGAAGCAACATCAATTTTGTCAGAGTTGAGATTAATATTGGCCTGAGATCTATCCGACGAAGCTTCACTTTGTTGATTTTCATCTTTCTTTGCATTAAGGAAACGACCCCCATTTCCTCTGGCTCTTCGCAGGGCATGCTGATGTCGAGATTCATGCAAGTATGGCTGCAAAAGTATTTAGAATGTCAGCCCATGGAAAAGTTCTTGCTCCCAGAGTATGGAATCGAGATGATCAACTAAACAAGTCACCAACAGAGTCTTACTTGCATAAAAAGATTGGTTCAACAACAAATGGGAATGTAATGATGAAATGTTGCAAACCAAAATTTATACTTCCACTCCTTGACAAACGAAGTTTAGTGACAGTGGGAAGAACAGTCAGAAGGCAGTTGTATATAACTGTATGCTATTGGTGAAGTGACTTGAATATAAAATCCACTAGAAGGGTCTCTTCCAATGTTTTAAACCTATGTTTGGGTCTCTTCCAATGTGCTCCGCATACTTAGGTAAAGAGAGATAATTAAGTTGCTACATATTTTGCTAGTCCCTTTTATTTACTCCGGCAATTTTAAATATCTTTACATAACAGCATGTGTGGTTTATGGTAAAGTAAAATATATAACATAGTAATTGCAAGTACATACTAAAATGACGAAAAGATGGGAAATACATACTTTGCATAACAGAGTCAGACATGTTAAGAAAAATTATGGTACACCTTACGAGACTTGAGAGCTTTATTTTCCGATTCAGCTTTGGCACGAGATTGTCGACGTCGCATGATGCCATGATATTGTTTTGCATTAACAAAGACAGGCTCCTCGACTGCATCCGAGGGTAAAGGAACACCAGCTTGTTGGATTCCCATCAATTGAAGATGGACCTGAAAAAGCAAATTGAACCAGACTCAAAACCTTATCCTCCAAGAATAAACGAACTGCTGTGCAGGTCAAGGTCCATAAATGAAACTCGGAAGGCATACATACCATTGGCTGCGCTGGATATGGCTGTGCAGGATATGGCTGTGTGTCGTACGGAGCAAAGATGCTTCTGTAATATGGGTCTGGATATGGGTATGCCGCTTGCCCCTGGATTATGATGATGTCACAGACTCTCAGTTATGGAAGGATTCATGAAAGCACTTCTATCTATATACTAGATATCTGAACTTTGAAGGAGATCTCATAATGACAGATTATTATGTTAGAAAGAACCAGGACTCCTACACACCTATATTTCACATTATTTTCTTCACACCCTCAGTCCCTCACAGAGGATATACAGGATATATTTATTATGGAAGCATTATTATACTTAGTAGACTATTGTATATCTTTGGTCAGGAGTGTTGACGCTTTTTCAAGCACAATTATGTGATGGAGAAGCTAATTCAGAACAAGTGACCTCAATTATGAGGTGAACCAATGATAGACTTGACCATTTTCTGCCCAAGCCAACTTTGACATAAGATTATAAGCTATCAAGATATTCAACGATCCATATGGATGAGAATCACTTAATCTAGTTTTTACTTTAACAGACATTGGAAATTTTGGATATATTTTCATTAGAAACAGCATTTTCATTACAGATTGTAGACTTAATTTTAGCTAGTTTTCAGCAATGAGGATGTTAATAAAGAAAAGTACCATCTATATGTCAGATAACATTCTCTTTCCCTGTATGTAACTAATTCTCAGTAAACATTTGCTTCCAGATAAGAGATGAAACTACTGAACTGTAAGACAAGTGTATCTGTTGCTATTTAGGGGAGATGGCTACTTAATTTGTGTTGACAAGCTAACATGTGTTGACAAGCTAACATGTGTAAGCTTGTATACTTATCAAATGCTTGTATAGCATTAGCACCATCTGTTATTTATACCTTAAATGTCATTAACTGGAAGTTTTCATTATCAACTTTACCTTTTATAATCTAAAAAACAGCAAGTAAAAGAGGTCACTGTATGACCAAAAATAATAAACTACTGCATTCATACACTGGTTAACGAGCTTCAGGTGCCTGCTACTGGCAGTATTTAGAGCTAAAAGGGGGTCAAAATTGACCAAAATAAGGTATATAGATTTCTTGCACTTCAATTTCATTTCCCTTCAAATAATGAGAAGTAGTGAATATTCTGTGTAGCAAATTATCACCATTTTTCTGGAAAGTTCATATATATATATATATATATATATATATATATATATATATATATATATATATATATATATATATATATATGTATGTATTATATATATATATACACACATATATATTTTATATACCATTGTATTGCCCACTCCAAGCAGTGGAGATGTGTATTGCACAGTCGGTGCTGGAACACAAGGATGAGACATCTCAGTTGCAGGTGATGAATACTGGGTTTGAGATTCTGCATGAGTTTGCAGCTCACCAGCCTCGCCACTATTATCTGAAAATAATTTTACTTTTCATCAACCAGTGGAGTGTAAAATGATGGTATAAACAACTGAAGCAACCATGAATGCAAGTATCTGTAAATGGGAAACTGAGGTTCAAGAAACTTAACTGGGGAAAAAAATTAACAAATTAAGAAATATAAACGACAGGACTATTATATACTTCATATTTAATATTTGCATTTATGAAAATAATGACAGCAGACCTAGAAACTAAGGGTTATAACTGAATGGAAATTTAATCCACTCACTACTACTTATAATTGACTCCTCACAATTTAGTTTTAAAAAAACTTATTATTTCAGATATTCTGCCTCAGCATCATATCAAGAGCAAGACTTTCTAAATTTCTTCCCACCCTTTACTCTATAAAACTCTTTATTTGTTTTTTTAGGGAGTGCACAAAATATAGGGTATAAAACCATAATTTTTATTATAGCAAATAGCCCCGTGCAAAATTGACCAGGCAGATCAGTTATTTGTGTGGCCAATAAATAATATTTGATGCATCATACAAAAAGCTGTATCATTTTGTTAAAAATTGTATATATGCAACAGTGCCAATATTGTCCAAGGTACAACTTAACTAGTTATATATCAAAAACTCTAGGCTAATTCTAAAACAAAAGGATGGGCTGTATCTAGTAGTAGATCCTTCTGAAACAGTGACTTAAGTTGCAGTCATGATCTTTCTTGGCATGGAAACTGAGCTTTTATTTTTCTCTAAATCACATGGGAACTAAGTTGTTCTCAAACAATATAAGTAGGAAGTGCATATATATAGTTATAGAAGACCACGCCTAAAATTTAAATAAGAAAAGCCTTATATAAGTTTAAGCTCACTTAAAAAGTTATGCTTGCACTCCTTTTCAAATACAATATTCAATTCTGTTTTTTTTTTTGATGAATTTCTAGAGGGGAAATTCTTTTTTTCTCAAAATCTTGCAGAACATGCATCTGTAATATGTTCAGACAATACAACTTTTCCTGGGGAACAGATTCAAACTAATCACCCATCAAAAAAGGATACTCTAAGTATCTAAGCATGTTCAGGAGTATGTAAATTTATGTGATCGCCATTCAATAGCAGATGATCAATAAAAACCAGTTTACAAGGCAAACCAAAAGCAACGAGTACTATTCTCCAAAAAGGATATATTACAAGTTAATAAAATATATGACACGTACCAGAATACTCCTGAAGAGAAGAAGTCATGATGCTGCTACACAGAATACTCCCCAATGCCAGATCTAGAAGAAGAAGGAGCATAATACGAGTCAGTTTATTATGAAGTCGTGAAGCAGACAACATGCAACTGTATAATCCATGCCTTAAATTAAAGTGCACAAGTACTACACGAAATAAAAATACTTAAAAAATGTAAAGGGCCAAGGAGTGAAAATACTGCATAACTGGCTATTTATCTCACTTACTAAGCAAAAGGTACATAAATATGTTATACGTTTCTTTTATTAAATTGCTTGGATACTCCTCTTAGGTTCTACTTCTCTGGTTGGTTCCGAGTCAATGGACAAAAAAGATGCAACGCCTTCATTATAGTTAACTGGCGTCGTTAGCATACTTCTGAAACGTAAGATCATTCTACCACACTAACATGTTACTGTTACATCCTTCTTTCTGACTTAAATACCTCCACTTCATCTTCCCACAATTCTTCCATATCCCCCACTCAGTTGTCGTGTTATTTCCAAGAAGAACTAAATTGGACCCAAAGGAACCATCTGTTACTCTTATCAGTGCATCTTCAGTCGTAATATTCATTTTCTATCTTCGCATCCCCACATTCCCAAAGGAACCATCTGACAGGCATCTGTTACTATTATCAGTTCATCTTCAGTCGTAAAATTCATTTTATATCTTCGCATCGCCACATTCAAATCCAAGTCAGTCCAATACTACTCGATCAAATTCCCATAACATATCATTAAAACAAAATATAACTCCGTAATTTTTCGTATCACTTCCCTTTACTGATAACAGCAACATTAACAACTACTCATAATTCGACACCGCAATACTCATAGGCTATTCCACAGATCATACAGCTTGTATGTCATTTAAGCATACTGAACTAAGCTAACAACTTTAACACCACTAATTCTAAAAGCTCAAATTACACAGGATTATAATTAACAGATATCTCAAACAGAAAACAAAATTGCCTGACTAAATCACAAACAGAGCAACAACATTGAACACCAATCAGAGGGATCAAACATGAAATTAAAGCAGAAAATTATGAATTAAATAACACAAAATTTCGTGAATGAAAATAACAGTTAATTAAGTATGTGGCAATTGAATTGGGAAAAGAAAGAAATTAGGGTTAGAAATGAAAATCACCTTAGGAATAGAAAAAAAAAATCTGAGGGGGAGGATGAAGGGTGTGTTTTGTTAAACAGAGCTTTCTTTCCCACCTTTATTCTCCACCACTAATATGCATTTTTGTTTTCATTTTTTATATTCTTTCTCCATCCGTTAATCGGTAAATAAGAGAAGTCGTTATTCTTTTTATTTTTTATTTTTGAGTTAAAAAGTCATTATCTTTTTTAAAAGGTAAATCAGAACTTATTGAAATTTTTCGGGAAATTTTAAATTAATCAAAAAAATTAGTTAAATTAGGGTAATTGATAACATGCCTTACTTTTGAAAAAATTCTTTGCTATGACGGATTCTAAGAATTTATCTCCAAGTGTTTTGTGGAAAAGTGTCCATATATTCTGTAAAAATTGAGAAATAACCGTTTTCAAAAATATAAGAACCTATTTATCCTAAAATATACTAAAATCCTATTACTTTGAAAATCTGTATTTAAAATTTATCAAATATTTCTAATTCATTTTTCAATAAAAAAACTGATATTGTTAACCAATACAGCAGAGCATATCTAAGGTTTTATACTATATATCTCTACTGTGTTCCTTTAACTAAAAGTAAATATTAAAATGAGAAAATTTAAAGTAGAAATGATGCAAAATTTGTTTTATACGAGAGTTAAAGACTAAAATAGCAACATTTGAGTGTGTAACAAAATGCTATAAAAGGACGAACACGTTAACGCAAGCTAAACCAATTTGGACCGTTAAAAATCCAGGTAGAGGATATATACGAGTATTAAATTTGTGGCCGTTGTTGTTAGGGGCCCCACTGACTGACAGGTGGGTAGTCTGGCTTCCGCCCAGAAACTTCGTGTGGGTCCACGTGGAAGCTGAGGATGATAGCTGAAATGAAATGAAAAGAAAGAATGCTGACTTTAGTGGGTCCCCCGTGGGATCTTAGTCATCGATTTTTAATATTTGTTTAATTATGTTATTGTTATTATTTTCTTACTTTCGGTTTAGCATAAAAAGGAAGAATTTTTTTAATTCTGCTACGTTGCAAGAACATTCCAAAAAGTATAATTTTTTTATTGTGATTTTATTTATTGATATACTCCAAAGAACTTTCCTGGATATATTTATTTTAATTAATTAATAAAAGAAAATAAATTTGGATAAAATATCAGGATAATAGGCAAAAGTAATTAATCATATACATTTAGAAGAAAAAAAATAAGAATGGGTATCGTTGTATTGCAGGAGCCCAAAGTAGCAGTGGGTCGGTATTCGGGCCAATGAAACTTAAGAATATTGTACCAGTCCAATTACAAAATTCATATCAATTTCAACCAACTAGCCCACCAAGTCCAATTGCAAAAACAAGGTGAGGACGCTGAGCCTTGATGATGGGGCTCCAACATCATTCTCGTATTTAAACGGGCTGGATGGAAGAAAATGTTGGGTCTGTTCGAATTGTCCTTTTAATCCGTATTAGTTTAGGATCAAGTCCAACAAAATTAGAATTGATCTCCGTTTAGGTCAGTTGTTTTTCCATGGGAAATTTTAACTAGCCAGGTGCCGGATTATATTATGATTATATGTTATTTAAATTTAGATTAATATAATTTTAATAGTATAATAATATAAAAAATATATATTAATTTTAATTAATATCATAAATTGTGAAAATAATAATAATTTGATGATGTGGTCAAAATATTTAAATAAATAAATAGAAAATCAAGTGATAAAATATAGGAGATATTATATAAATATAAATTAATGCTTATCGAATAATGTTTTTTGACGTATTATGGAATAATGTTAAATAACTTAATATGTGCAAATAATTAGGAAATAAAAGAAGAATGAGAAATAAAAAAGAGATGATTAGTGAATCATGAGAATTGAATGTGTGAGAGTATTAGTAGCAAATATAAAATTACTATTTAAATGTATATTATACTAGGAAACTGATACGTAAAAATGACATTATTAGCAATATTTTAGTGATAAGCTTCACGCATAAGTTTCCATGATATCATATGGTTGGTGTGTTACGTACGGGAATATATTAAAAAAAAAAAATTAATAATTTTTTTGATCAGAAATAAATCTGAAGCTCGTTTAAAGTTAAGAATTAATTAAATGTATTTGTTCTGGTGATTTACCTTTTCTCCAATTTTTTAAATAAGAATTACTCATAAATTACATATTATCCATAATTATTTTTATTATTATAAATATTTAAAAAGCATTATATGTTATATTATAATTTTAAATTCAACTAAACAGGTTCTAAAAATATTCTTCTGGTTTCATTTTTCCACAACTTTACACGGAAAAGAGGTAAAATTATATTTTCTTTTGTATCCTGTCATTTTGGGTGTCGATCCTGATTATCAATATATTCATCATTAATGCTCTCAATATCATGAGCCTGAAATATGGTCTTCAACATTAGATCGTGTAGCGTTTTGATTATTTACCAAACCAAAAACGTTATATCATCCAGCGTTCTGTTCAACCGAACGCACATCATGTCTAATTAGGTTAACGTTGCACACGTTCTGTTAGGTTATCCCAAGAGAATATTGTGTAGCGTCTAATTAGGTTAATCCTAATTAGAAGAACGTTACATAGGAACATCGTGTAACGTCTAATTAGGTTAGCATCTAATTAGATTAACCCTGATGGCTGCTACATGGTGATTTAGCTAAAATTGAGAACGTTCTGGTCAAAATTGAAAACGCTATTTGGGGTATTTTTTCAACTCATCCTGACCATTACTTCAAGAATATGTGAGATTTGGGCTCATTTTTCGTCATATTTTATATCCCTAAAAAACATATGGTCTCCCTCTATCTCATTTTATAGGTCCATTTTGGGAAAAAAAATTGTCCCAATATACTTGTCCCTCTCTTTTTTCCATACAACTTTATCATTATATTAATTATGACTTTTTTGAAACTTAACATTATTCTCATTTCTCAATGCACTAAATCACTATATTTATTGTGATTTTTTTGAAACTCAACTCTATTCTTCCTTATCAATGTACCAATTAATGATACATGACATAAAATTATATCCAACCAATCATTTTCTTAATATGCGTGTTTATTTCAAAATGAGCCTATAAATTGAGACGGAGGAAGTACTTTTTGTTGAGGTGTATGGCTTTTAGTGCTTATGATTTTTGTGCATATGCAGGGGCATGATTATTAATGAGGTTTTAATGAATAAAAGCTTTCCACCTCAATGAAAAGTGGTTGTTGCTGTGCGTTCATCGGCACACAGAAAATCGGAAAAACATAAATTAATGTCACTTGTTTGGACAAGCTAATCGGAGTTGTTCACAGGTTTGAGGTTCCCAATCAGGGTTTGGCAGCGCACATCCTTGAACGCAATCAGGCATGGATCGCTCGTTATATTATAGAATAGAATGCCCCGATCGCAGCTGGACCCAAAGTGACCCATCGACACTCTCAGAAAACCCCTGTTCCCTTTCTAGCAAAATTTGCAATAAGTGAGACCAAAACAAACAGCCTTAAAATAATAAGACTGCTTGCTTAAGTTGGCTCTTGACACAACAAACGAATCTCGTACAAGTCTCTCATAAACTCCGCCTAAACCCACTTTTGTCCTTTCCATCAGCCTAAAGGTTGTCACTTTATTTCTTAAACCCCCCTCTCTTCTTCTATAAATACACACACCTATACACACACATATACTTACATATTCACTATCACCCCTTTTCTTGACTCACTCTTCACCGGATCATGGCTAATTCCGCTATTGCACAGGTCAGTGTTCTTACCCTAATCTGATTTTTTTAAGTTTGGTTTCTTAATTGTGATTAGATTGTAATTAGTCATCTGATTAATTATTTGTTTTTTTGTTGTAGATTTCCCTGGGTGTTTCCCTCAGTGATCCGTCTATTCGGAGATCGGTGTTTAAGGTAATTTTTTGTTAATTATGTGATCATCATGATTAGGTTTTGTAATTGTGCTTTTTATTAATTAATTTTGTGGGTTTTGTTAGGTTTGCTTGTATGCCTGTGTGTGTATGAGTCTCGAGAACTGAATTTTAATTGAGAATGAATGTGTGATTTGTTGTGTTGAGATCGATTATTTGGATGCAGATGCCAGTGATTTGTGTGACTTAAGGGGATGTTTAAATCGTTACTACTGAGTTGCATTTGACCTGTTCTCATTTTTAAAACCGGTTCTCGTTTGAGCGCTAAGTTTATGTAAATGATTTGTAGGGTGTTTTAGATCAGTTTGATCTGATTACTGTTTTTTTGGTTATATGTAATCTAATGATTTTGTTGTTGGTAATAATATGTGATAATGATCTATAGTTGTTTTATGTTGACATTGGATTAGACATCTGTTGCAATTTGAATATTTTTGTGGGATATTTGTTGCAATTTGACTATATTTGTGGGACATTTGTTGCAATTTGACTATTTCTGTAAAACATTTGTTGGAATTTGACTACTATTTGTGAGACAAAAGCTGGTTACACTTGCTTTGTGAAAAGGACTGGCCATCAATTATCGTTGGTTATAGGAGCTCACTATAGCTAATTTTATTTCAGTAGATTGATAACCGTTGTTCTTAGTTCAGTAGAAATTGAGTTGCAAGGAAAGCAACTCGGGGATGTAGCTCAGATGGTAGAGCGCTCGCTTAGCATGCGAGAGGTACGGGGATCGATACCCCGCATCTCCATCCTTTTAATTTCCGTTACATTTGCTGCTACACATTGTGCTGCTTCGATTTCTTGATTTCTTCCTGAAGATTAAAGAGATTGTCAATTAGAATTACTTAGCACTGTGTACCTTGTAATTTAATGGCCTTTACATGATTCCTGGTTGGTTCCATATTGTTCTCCAAAAAATAACTTGGAGAAGACTGCAATTATTTGTTTCCTAGAAAATTAATTCTTTTTAATATTCCAGTGACTGCATTTCATTGTTTCTTTTAAGATCAACTGCCAAGAATGAAATTTGAAGTTCACTTCGGCCTTATAGGAGTTAGGGAAGGCAGCACATTTGCTGTTTGCCTAGTAGTGCTTATATTATACATTGGTCAATACGCAAGTTTCACCCAATTTGGTTTTTCCTAATATTATCAGGAGCTACGTTAAACTATCTAGTGTAACAAACAACAAGAACTTGCAGCTCGGGGATGTAGCTCAGATGGTAGAGCGCTCGCTTAGCATGCGAGAGGTACGGGGATCGATACCCCGCATCTCCATTATTTTGATAGTTTTTGATGACCTTGCGAAGTTGTTTTTTAAATTATTAGCCGAACCATACTCCAGCAGGATAATCTCAAAGCCAGTCATCCAGTTTGTAGATTTCCCTCCTGTCTTTTAAGATTTATATACTTGCTCAGAACATAAATAGTTTTTATTTTTGTATACTTGTAAATGTAATTGTTTTGTCTATATATATGTCTTTTGTGTGTCTTCGAACCCTTATATATACCCCCATTTTAATATATGGTGCAAAAAATGGGGCTGGCTTATATATAATTAATACTAACAGCAGTTCGAAATCAACTTGTTGCAGACACATAGCATCAGTTTTCGTGATAAATCATGGAGATCTGTTTTGCCTATGGACTTGAAGGCAAAGAACGCATTCTCAAGGGATCAGTCTGTTATATGCATGTCTGTGCAACAAGCCCAGAAATCTAAGGTTACAGTTTCGCCATTAGCACTTGAAGATGCAAAAGAGCCTCCATTAAACTTACACAAGCCAAAGGAACCATATACAGCAACTATTGTCTCTGTTGATAGGCTTGTTGGTCCTAAAGCTCCAGGAGAGACTTGTCACATTGTAATAGATCATGGTGGCAATGTACCCTATTGGGAAGGACAAAGCTATGGTGTCATTCCTCCAGTAAGTCATAACCTCCTTATTTTTTAATCAGTTGTTCCTGTCTCACATAGTTATCCAACTTCTTACTTGTATATGATTTTGCCAGTGTCATTAGTTAGAACTTAACCTTTGGAATTCCATTTATACCACATCTACTGTCTAATATATCATGGTTATTTCGCTGTCTATGCTCTCTGTGCTTGTTACCTTTTTGTATGAAATCTGCAAATTCTGTTAAGCTCTTAGAGTTGCATAGCTAGTTGTTCTTTTGGTTTGATTTTAATGTCTCAGTCCATTATTTGCAAACCCTTGGCACTTTTCTGTAATGTGTTATTGTTTGTTTCTCAGGGTGACAACCCAAAAAAGCCAGGGAATCCCCAGAATGTACGTCTCTATTCAATTGCTTCCTCAAGGTATGGAGACTCTTTTGATGGAAAGACTGCCAGTTTGTGTGTACGACGAGCTGTTTATTATGATCCTGAGACAGGAAAAGAAGATCCTACTAAAAATGGTGTGTGCAGCAACTTTCTGTGCGACTCAAAACCTGGAGACAAGGTTAAGATTGCAGGTAAATCCAGCATCTCACAGAAGTAAATATTTTTATATTTATCTGTTATTACATGAAAGTATTTTTTATGTTTAATAGCTGATTGAAATTTGAGCTCGTCTACAGTTTGTTCGTATGCAATTAGTACGCTTATCGAGTTTTGATGAATTCATATGCCTATAGGCCCTATATATTTGAACCGTTGAACTTGTAATATCCACATTTTTGTATTTTAAGCCATATGGAAAGTATCTGATTTTCATGTCAGCGTGCGAGTTGAATCTGATTGAAATGTGTTTGTAGATGACTTGGTGATGAGCCTTGTTTAAATGCTGAAAACATGTATCTGTTGGATCCCAACCTTTCTTTTAAAGTATCGTATGCATTTATTTTGCATTCATGCATATCTCTAAATATTGTGTTGTTACTTGGTTTACTCTCGAAATAGGTAAACTAATTAGCAAGTTAGTATAGATGAGTATTTCTATGTGATTCTCTCCCTCTTTATCATATGCAAAATTGTGCAGGCCCTTCTGGAAAAATCATGCTTTTACCTGAAGATGATCCAAATGCTACCCACATTATGATTGCAACTGGCACAGGTGTGGCTCCATATAGAGGCTACCTTCGCCGCATGTTCATGGAATCTGTCCCCAAGTATAAGTTCAATGGTCTTGCTTGGCTGTTCCTTGGAGTAGCTAACACTGATAGTCTGCTATACGATGACGAGTTCAGCAAGTACCTTGAGGACTACCCAGACAATTTTCGATTTGACCGTGCACTTAGCCGAGAACAAAAGAACAAGAATGGTGGAAAGATGTATGTTCAGGATAAGATAGAAGAATACAGCGATGAAATCTTTAAACTTTTGGATGGAGGGGCACACATTTATTTTTGTGGGCTGAAGGGGATGATGCCTGGCATTCAAGACACCCTGAAGAGGGTCGCAGAACAGAGAGGGGAGAGCTGGGATGCAAAGCTCTCGCAGCTGAAAAAGAACAAACAATGGCATGTAGAAGTTTATTGATTTTTTATTTATCAATGTGTCTGTATCAATTGATGTTACAAGGAGTTGTTATCATTAGCAGTTGTCCTGCATCTTTAGATGAATAATGTACTCTTTGTGTAACTATTTTTCATCTTTGTTATGATCATCAATCAGATTTAAGATCCAACTTTTTTTTCAAATGATAGGACAAGCACGTGACTGATTTTAATCGGATGATTTATGTGCATATGCAGTTGTGTTAATATGAACCAGGGTGGATACATATTTTGGAATTTTTTTTTGGACCACCAAAACTGCTCTATTCCCTTTAGCACTGATATATATTTACTTTTGAGTATGTATTATATTAAAATTGTTAGCTGGTAAGATTATGTTAGTACTAATGTGCAATTATTACTAAAATTAAAAATCACGTTTCTTTAAACATCATGCATTAATAACGTACTGTACAATTTATATATAGTTAATTTACTTGTCCGGGTCCAAACTTGCATGTTATATGTATACACATACTTTTCTAGCTTTTTCTTCCGTTTTTTTCTCCACTTGGCTGACAAATCTTTTTTCATCAAACAAGGTTCAAAGTCAAGCTTCCCCTTTTTCGCAATCATCAGGTAAAATAAATTTATCTTCGAATTTTTCATTCATTTTATGCTGCAATTTATTTGTCTTTCTTCTCATATTTGTTGATTCAGGGCCATTCAAATGTCTCTATTCAATATCATATCTGAATTCTGTTTTTCCTCAATTTATATATATGTTTCATATGATGATCATTCCTCTTATATCTATTGACGCGCATTTGAAGTTTCTGTCATTGATATCTGCATGTTCAGGTGATATGTTTTTTTTTTGTGTCAAATTCATATGTCATAAAATTATGAATTTTCAGAGTTTTCTTTTTAGTTTTTATGTAATGGGTTATAGGGATTATGGGGTGTTATTACTTTTGTATCTTGGTTTAATCATTAGTCTTTTTGGCTTGACAGGTGTTCTCGGATGATTAGTGGTTTTCGAGCTGCAGAATGAGTATGCTTCTACTCTTATCTTTAGGGAAAACAAACGCAGATAGTATTTGCCTCGTAGCATATTAGTTGTTATTATCTACGGTTTCTCAAAAATATGTATGCAAGTTATCGAATTTGTCCAACTAAAACGTGTTTTATCTTGGTCGCGTGAAAGAAATGGGATTCTGAAATCTATTTAACTCTTTGAACAATTCACTGATGAGAAAATTGGGTCAGAGGGTGCTCTCAGGGAGTTCTTCTGAGATTAGAACAGATTACAGTATAAAATAATGATGGTAGATTTGTAAATATAAGATTCAACCCACTGTAATTTGCGAAAATATCCCTAATTTACTATTATAATTCTTTTAAACTCGGGGACCGGGGTGTTACTTGAGGGCACCCTCAGGCCCAGCAACTTCTTCACTGATTACTATGAGTTTGCTAATATCAATAATAGTCTGTGTAGCCATTGCAAATATTGAATAGGTAATTACAAACTTATGATTTTGTCCATCGCTGGCGAATATACTGTATTGTGCTAATTGTGTTCCACTTTAAAAATTTCCCAATATCATATAACCAAAGTTTGAACAAAATTGAAGGATAACTGTAATGTTAAACTTTTCATTTTTGCTATTTTTTCTGGTAAAAATTATAGGATGTGTTGCTTTAGAAAGATAACTGTGCTTATCATATAGACAAAGTTTGAACATATTGAAGGAAGACTGTAATGTTAAACTTTTCATTTTCCTATTTATTCAGGTAAAAAATTACAGGATCTGTTGCTTCAGAAAGATAACCGTGTTTGTGCGGATTGTAGTGCTCCAGACCCCAAATGGGCGTACGTTCCACCAACTAGATATTCTTTTTACCTTTTGTCTATTGCAGTATGTCTTTTATGTCTATGCGATATGAGGCAAAAATCTGGTACTCTGTGCTCTATTATGTATATGCATCGATTGTATTAGGCCTTTGTTTTCCACCCTATCTTTTAGTTATTTCTAAACGTCTTCAGTTCTCCTGTTTACTTAGATTTAAGTTTAGGCGAGACTGGTTCTTTAAGTAGGCTTCTTGTAAGTTTTTGCTGTTCTACAGCACAATGGTCTTTGTGAGGTTTAAAGTCAATGAGAAAGGCAATTGTGATAATAATATTTAGGGCGAGGATTGGGCTTTTGTAGAGTCTTTGATAACTGACAAAATTGTATTAAAAGTTCTCACTTGACAACCAAACTACATCTCAGCGATCCTACAGTACTTGTTGCTTGTAGGCAAAAGATGTAATGGATTTCAAAAAAGTAAACTATTCTTCTTAAATGATTTGTATGAGCGCACACACTAGCACGTGTACCTTGAACGAACAAGAGAAAAATGGTTGTCATTATGAACTATACCTATCTAGGGAACCAGACCATAACTGGCCCGTCGCCCACTATATGTTATATACCATGCCCCTCCACAATCATGTGGCTGTAGCCTACCTCAGTGTGTGGATTAGGTTTCCACTTCTTAGAAAAGAAATATCTAAACATGTTGAACTATATAGTAAGATCAGATCACCCAGGTTTATGTCCATAAGCAGTGACAATTTCCCTATGAGAACTTGCTTTCAGTATGGCTTCAGTGGATTCCCTTACTAGATATACTATATATAAAGTAGGCTTGGAGCCTTGGACAGGTCCTCACAAATTCCTTTGCAGGACGCAAAGCGTATAATTATTAGTGCTTAAGCTATATAAGTTGATGTGTCAATATCCTAAAAAGTTTAAGACATTATAGAGAGTAAGTTTAAAGTTTCATGGTTTGCTTAGTCCTCTCTCTTTATCAATTAAAAAAATATTGGTTCTTAGCCATTCCTCTTAGAGTAAATTAAAAAGTCGTAACTGAACTTAACCCTGTTTAGCATTTTGGTGGCCGGAGTTTCAAATTTGCGATATGGTAACTATCCCTCCGTCCCTTTTTAGTTGTCATTAGTTGTCACTTTGACTTTTTGCACGTAATTTAAGGTGATTAAAAAATATACATCCACTTATTATTTTTAAAATTTTCTTTTTATGAATTAAAGTTTATAGTTTATATTTTTATTCATAAAAAGAAATTTTTTGAAAATAATAAGTAGAAGTATATTTTTCAATCACCTTAAGTTGCGTGCAAAATGTCAAAGTGACAACTAAGAAAGGACGGAGGGAGTATTTCTTTATTAAAAAGAATATGGGCCACTTTTCTCTTTTGTTTTGCAAAAGGTGGCTAAAGCGGGTAAAGTTCAGCCACCATTTTGCAATTTACTCTTCTTTCTCATATAACTACTTGAAAAGCCTTTATAATCTTGTCCTACCTGAAATACATATATGAGCTTATTATGATTCTGATTGTGACAAAAAATATAGTTGTGGAAACAATGAGCATTAAGAAATATATGTGCAGATGATCGATAAGAATTTGTAGAGTTGAGGTGGTACCTAGTGTGCTTTTGAGCTCAAACTTGTCTAATGGAAAGATTATATAGAGTTACTGAACATCTGAGACTTATTATTTACCTAGTCAGAATTATTTGCTTCCCATTTTTACATATTTTATAGCTTTTAGCAGGACCAACCTTGGATTGTTTTTCAAATGATAAAATTTGGTGAAAATTTCAGGTCAGCTAATATTGGAGTGTTCATATGTTTAAAATGTGCTGCAGTGCACAGAAACCTTAAAAGTGGTACTTCAAAGGTGATTCTTTACTGTATTATTTTTTCATCTTTTTTCACCATTTCATTAACTTGCCAAAGTGTGAAACGGGTTACTGCTTATCATAATAGTGTCATTGACTGCACTTAGTATCTTTGCCTTTCTTTTAAAGAATTTTGCTTCCTTCGAACAATTACAAACACCAGGGAAGAGTAAGAACAGATAAATTTGTCTAAACTTAACACATACTTGTCATTTCATCTGTTCTAGGGTTAAATGGAGGAATTTTTATGCAATACGGTTTTCTTAACCATCTTAGTTGATTAAAGTAAATCAAAGGTTGGAACCGTCTTAATTGATTAAAATAAATCGAAGGGAGGAAGGACTACTCTGTAAAGAAGGAACTTGAGCTTTTAGACCATTGCTCTAAGATGTAACTGTATAATATTATAACTGTATAATATGCGTTAAACTCAGCACCAATTTTCAATATTCATTCAAACGAGAGGCACCTATAAGTCTATAACACCAAACAAACAGCTTTATGGTTCGATTGTACATGAACTTATATGTTGTTCAACTCTTTTTAATATCAAAACTCACTTTTATATATTTAAGAGTAAATAATAAAGTGGTGGCCGAACTTAACCTCATTTACATTTTAGTGGCCGGAGTTTCAAATTTTCAATATGATGGCCATACATTATTTTTATATATCAAAAATGTGGTTGAGGGCCACTTTTGCAGTGGTTTTTTCCTCAAACAACTGGCCCTCGTCCACCTTTTGATGTATAAAAGTAATGTTTAACCATTATATTACAAATATGAAACTCCAGCCATTAAAATGAAATATGGAGTTAAGATTTTGTTATTTACTCTATTTTTAGTTAAGATAGAAAAGGGAAATAGTGTTTATCTTTCATTATATATATGTAGAGTCTCTCAATAATATTTTACCTTGTTTTGTATCATGGTGAGAGGGAGCAATATGATCTGTTTACTCAGTTACAATGTCTAAGTTTGCTTATATTCCTGACTTACACTACCGTTACTTGATGATACTAGTTGACCTGAACAACTTTGCAAATTGGACAGGTTTTGTCTGTGACCTTAGATGAATGGTCCGATGAAGACATTGATCATGTAGTTGAATGTGGAGGAAATGCCTTTGCGAATTCCATTTACGAGGCATATTTCCCTGCAGGAGTTTCAAAACCTGGACCAAGTGCTAGTAATGAAGAACGTTCAAAGTTCATAAAGTTAGATGGCTAATCTTTACCTCATTTCTTCAGTTCAATCTTTAAATAATCCATTTAACGTGTGAATTATATGATGTCAAACTAATAGCTATCTACTTAATTCATTGTTTATTGTTTCAGATACAATTTGTTCATTCTCCTTTTCTCTTTTTTGTAGGTCTAAGTATGAGAGTCAGGACTTTCTGAAACAGAGCTTGCGGATCTCGTCAACTGGAAAGAGCTCTATTCAATCAAGTTTTTCCAACAAGATTATGAACAGTTTTCGAAGTTCTTTTAGTTCATCACAGAAATCGGTAAATATAATTATTTAGAATCTGCTCCCTCCGACTAATTTAGACTTTAATTTTTTAAATTGATATTAGAGGTGATAGCAATTGGAACATACATAGAGTCCCTCCATCCCAAATTAGATGAGCTCGTTGACCTTGGACATACAATTTAAGAGGCATTGACCTCATAGTTACTTAACTTATTTTTAAAATTTTATTTTTCTATATAAAAACTTAAATATGACATTTTTGTTTACAAAAGAAAATTTATGGAACTAGACGGTCAATGCATCTTAAGTTGTGTGCCCAAAATCATCTAGCTCATTTAATACTTGCATCTCTCTCCTATGCATTCTGAATAGTTTGTTTCTTTTGTGGCTTCTTGGAGTGCAAGTGGATGAATTGATTTTAATCAATTATAACAATAATTTGCTGGTTTATGGTGTTTCTATGAGCTATTCACATCCAGTTGTGAAACTGATGACAGAAAGGGGCGCAATTTATTGGACTAATAAAGCTTAAAGTTATCCAAGGAAAGAATTTAGCTGTGCGAGATATGTTCTCAAGTGACCCTTATGTTATTGCGCAACTGGGCATGCAGGTCAGTGAATTTCTCTTACAACTATGCATCTAAAACACAAAAATAGGAAAAAAAAACTCAAATTCACATTTTCCCTGAGGTTTGAAAATGTTATTGACATTTATTTGAATAAACTGGCTTCTTAATGTGAATAGAAGGTGCAAACCACTGTCGCTCAAAGCAACCTGAATCCAGTTTGGAACGAGGAATTAATGATTTCCATTCCAAAAAGCTATGGGGCCTTAAGATTGGTATGCCAATTATATATCCGCCGTATCCTCTGTCCCAAACATAAAATTGACCAGGACAGACGGAGTATATGACTGTTAAATTTTACCCTTAACCTCAATTCCTCTATACTGCAGGAAGTTTATGACTACGATACATTTTCGGCTGATGACATAATGGGGGAGGCTAATGTAGATCTTCAACCAATAATAAACTCGGCAATGTCATATGGCGATCCTAGTATGTTTGGTAACATGCAGATAGGAAAATGGGTGAAAGCGGACAACAATCCTTTGGTAGACGATAGCACAGTAAATATTGTTGACGGGAAGATAAAGCAGGACATGACACTGAAGCTACAAAATGTAGAGTCTGGAGAATTACAAATTGAACTAGAGTGGATGCCTCTTGAATGACAAGGTTGAACGATGAGGTATAATGTACATTAACTAATTATCTTTTCATACTTTCAAAGAAAGGTTGGATCAGTTATTTATACAACAAATGCAGATTTGCATATATATATTTTTTTATAACCATGTCTGCATGAGCCGGATATATCATGTAATATTTGTTTTGCTCTTTTGGATCTGTTTTTTTCTGTTTAAGAATTAGGTCTCGAAATTCTTCTAGACCTCTCAAAAATAATATCCCATTCTTGATCCATGGTCGTATGGACATGGTTCTAAAGAGAACAAATTCTCGCTTTATGGCTGTAGGTCTCTTACTTTGTAAAAAGACATCCATGGTACATGGCTTAAAATTCTCTACTTTCATGTGCTCAAAGCCTAAATTATCTGAGCAGGAGTGTCCAATTATTGGCATTGCCTATCTATCAGCTCCGTCTCGGATACAAGGCCACGTCCAATTAGTGTTCTAAAAATCTCCGATTTATTAAAAGGTCGACTAACTTTCAAAAATATTTGACGACAATATCTTCAATAAATCCTAGATCTTCTAATACATCTTAAATCGATAGATCAACTAATTAATTCTGATTTCCAATTTTACACGATCATGCTCACTCCCACAAGTGTAACAACACTTTCATGAGCACAGCAGACTACACAATTATTAATCTATTATCTATAAACTGTGTCGTATTGTGTATGTAAGTACTCTTAAACGAACAATCTAACTACTCAACTGGTAGAAAACACACAAAATATAATCTCAATGCAATGTATTGATAATCAAGCAACCGACAGAGAGATACTCGTAAATATATTTCGTTACAAAATCAGATTACAATATTTATATACAACAGTCGTCTCAAAATTAATGGATGCAATCATCTGGATTAATCGGAAATTAATTAGAAGACGGAGATTGTTTCGATTGCATTTGAAACCTAAAAATGAAAACAAAAGCAGCAACAGATAACAAAGCAATACCCGTAACTCCACAGACTAAACTCGCCACCAGCCACGCCGTGTTGACTCTTCCACCGCCGCTTCCACTCCTTGCGCCGTCGCTTCTCCGCCACGTCACGTCCGTCAAGTTCTTCGCCTCCGGCAACGGCACCTTCGACTTAGTTCCTTCAAAAAACGACGTCGCATCAGGAGACTCCGTCACAGTCGATGTGTTCTGGTAGGTGAGGCCATGATCCGACGGCCGGAGCTCTCTGCCGGCCGATTGTACGGACAAGATGAACAGGAGTATCAGCACTGCGGTGGCGCAGGTATAGTGAAAGTTCATCTTTGTTTCGAGATTTTTGTGTTGTTTTTAGAGTGAGTTGTGAATATATACGTACAGTTTTTTGCGTGTATGGATGGAAAAGATGCAGAGATGAGAGTGCATGCGTATATATAGTGGTATAGAGACAGTGTTTTATGGGTGTGATTGTGTGAAGTGATAATTGAGGTTGAAGTTCTGTTAGAAAAAAAAATGAAAGGCGCGTGAGTCTTGTCGTGACCGCCAATAGAATTTAGCACCGCGTTTGTTTTGTCGTTTTGGTCTAGTAATAAAGGGGGAAGCATGATTTGTGAAAGTTTGAATTTAGTGTAAAATATTGAAAAGTGATTAGAGAAGTACTGTGTGATTAATGATCACTAATCAGTATGGGAGAGAAGCCGGGGTCACGGGATTGATCGTGCTTTACTAATTCAATAAAGTTCTTACTTTATTTCTATGTTATTTTACTCATAAAATATATATAAATATATCGTGTGTGTATATTATAAGGGTTGCGTTAAGTGGAGTATAATTTTTTAGCGTGAGGATACTGAGAACATTATTATTCTGCTGAATAATATAACATTGAAAAATTTTCAAAATAATTGTTCTGCACTTACACTTTCTAAGTAGCGCTGAACAATTTTTCTAAGTATATTTTACAAACAAAATATACTCAGCTGAATCATTGTCTACTAAGTATATAATATGTTATTTCGATCTCCTCTAGATGTGGTGTTTTAGATGTGTGTTTATTTATCCAAGGACCAGCCTTTTCAAATACTCGTTATATGATCTCTTTTTTCCGTGATAAAAAATTGTGTATTGATCATTCATAATAATTATTTATCGGGACCGTTCCTATCTTTTTTATTCACATAATATTGACAATTAATATATTTTTTACATCATCACCAGATCAGTAGAACAGAATAAATCCGTGAGCAGAGATCTAGTGATTTTTCAGAAAGCCGAACTAAAGCGCAAGGAATGGCATATAATACTATATTCCCGATTGCCAAACCAAACCTGAAATCACATGAACAAAAGTTGAATAAGCATATCATATGCTGGGTGTCCGTTTCTATATGGCCACCAGTAGTGTGTGACAACTCCCACTTATATTAGTAGAATAATACCCATAGCTCTAATATACTGGACTTTTGTGTCGACCTCCCTAGGCCATTTCTTACTTGGAACGAATTATAAATTAAACTAGTATTTTAGCAGCCTTAATCACATGATAATTAAAACGTAGAATCCGAAATAGAGATATGTGGATAAGTTAAACCCATCACAAATGTCCACTGTCTTATATGTCACATGCAACAATTCATTTTTAATTTACTCATGGGCTGCCAGACGCATCACGACTTGAGGCATTAGCCTTATTCTGGGGGACCGTCTCGTGAGTCTAAAACAGAATATTTAACTACTGGGATTGTTATTTCTTTCAAAAGTTACTAATTTTTATATTGGTATTTCTATGGTGTGCCCATAGGCACACAATAAGCACTAACATCTATGAATTTGGTGTATTCTTATTGGTCATGTAATCATAAATATGGATGGCCCCCCTGCATTTACATCAATCCAACCAATCAAAATCCACCAAATTCATCAAATTTTGTGTATATTGTGTGCCCTTGGGCACACATTAGAAAGACCCTTTTTATATATATTTTTTTTCATTTTACTTTATATAAATTATTATTCTTAAATATTTAAAAAAAATGAACTTTTCATTTATATCAGTCTTAAACCCTTCGGGACTAACTACTCTCTTTGCTTTCCTTGATGACTGCTTGTTTGCTCTGAGGTCCCTCTAACCCACTCAATCTAGTCATCTTGAGACTGAGATGACACTTTTTGGTGTTTATAAGGTTCGATAAGCCTTTGAGCAAAAGATTACTTTCAACGGCATGCATGAGTTCAATCTATGTCGGATGAAACAAAAAACGGCAAGATTATTACTCCCTTTGTCTCAGCAAGTTCTTCTCGTTATTTTTTGACACTTATTTTGAAATTGCTATAAAGTATATGTCCATAAGAAAAAGTCTAATAAGATACATATCTAATATCTCATTATCTATTAATAATATAAAATATTGAGTTCCGACGAATCCTGTTGATTTAGAGAATTCACTTCTATTGTCAACTTTGATTGTAATCTGTTTTTTTGTTCTCTATTATTATTTTAATAATAAATTTGGATCTTTTCGTCAAAAAAAATAAAATAATAAATTTGAAGCTGACTAACTATTAAAGAAGGGAAAAGATAAAGCAAAAAGAGGGAAACTAATTTTTTATTCATAAACATTAAATATATAATGGCCAGAGTTTAGCTAAAAATAGACAATGACTAGGAAATTTGAGTATGTGCTAGTAATTTAAATAATCACTCGGATAATATTGGAGTACCTTTTTTTTGATACATTACATAAACTAGCTTTTTAACACATGCAAAGCACGGGTTGTTTTAAATTATTTTTTCAATATATCTCATATTTTTTTGTTCATCTTTTTCAAATTAAGATTATTTGTGTTATAAACGTAATTTAAATGTAATATTTGTTTGTATTTGAAGTCATATCATGTGTATGTTAGGTTGTTCCTGCTTCCGGCTTCCTTTTCTAAGAGTATCTCCAAGAGCCTCTTCATTTAGGCTCCTGACTTGAGATTTGAGGAGGGAGAGGAAAAATGTTGCTCCAAGAGACTCTTAAATGGCTCTTAAATCTTAAGAGCCTCTTGTTTCTCTCTCCTCTCTCCTCAAAGTTAAGAGCTACCACATGGCTCGTAACTTATTTTTTTACAATGAAAAAATCTTTCCATCCAATTCACCTCCATCTTTCACTCTCTTTTTTGTTGTAGTGGAGCCCAATATATGAATAAAATATGAAATAGAGAAGAGATGTAGAGAGTATTGTTGGAGTTCACCCTCTTAACTTTGCTCTAAATTGCTAAGAGCCACATTTTTTATATTATATTTAGGAGCCAATAAGGAGGCTCTTGGAGATGCTCTAAGAAAGTTAGTTTACTTTTATTGACCCGTTTGTGTAAAAAGTCAAAAGCACATATAAGAAACCGAAAATTCCATCTTTTTATCAGGACTTCTACTTTCTTTCAAACACTTTAATAAACTTAAAGTCTAGACTTACTTCTCACTAATAGTCCACTTTTTTTTTAAGTAAAAAGTCACTTTTTTTAAGTTTATCCAAACGACCCCTATGCTGATGTATATATGTACACATATCCTCACTATAATAATATTTATTAAAATATAATTACAAAAAATATACACTATTTAAATTTTTTATTATATAATTAAAATACCACTCACCTAAAATTATTGAAATTTTGTTTTAAAAAAATGAGGTTCTTGCCGAATTAGAGTCTTTGTCATATAGTTATATATTATTTATAATCATTCTAATATATATATACATAGAGTTGGGTTCCTTGGAAACCCACTCTCTTTGGAGTTGTTGGAGTCCTAGTTTTCTACCCTTGGATTCTTTTTAGAAGCAACGGCCACGATTTAAAAGATAATATTTTATAATTTTGTATCAAAAATAATAAGAGCAACATAACTTCTCTTATCAAGTCCTGTAGATTTGAAATCCTCATGTCCTGCATCTTAGAGATCTTTAATTACGTTTTTGAAGACCCAACATCATCCTAATCTTCTACTCAGTTTGTCGAACTGCTAGAGTAAAAGTCTCAATTGACTTGTTTAGGTTTTATATGAATTTGGGGATCTGGTCGAGAAACACAAGAATCATCGACTTGAGTGAAGGAATGTGATGGAGGTTAGGGTGCAGGATATTTCGGGCATATTGTACTGCACATTGATTGAGAATGTTTTGTATAAATAACCGCAGGACAAACATCATCCTAATCTTCTACTCAGTTTGTCGAACTGCTAGAGCAATTCAAGCACGGAACAAAATTCTCAATTAACATGTTTAGGTTTCATATGAATTTGGGGATCTAGTCGAGAAATACAAAAATCATCGACATGAGTGAAGGCATGTGGAGGTTAGGAGTGCAGGATATTTGCGGCATATTGAACTGCACATCTGTAATTGAGAATATTTTGTATAAATAACTGCAGGACAAGCATTTATTAAAACTAAACACATTAGAGACTAGTATTGCGTACTGTACTGTATAGCAATTCCTCGGTGCATGATATTTTACATAACACACATCTGTAACTGCCCCATCATTTTAGCCTAAAAGGTCAAAGGCATAAAACACGCACCTAACCCATTAGCATTTAACAGTTTTATTAGATTTAAAATTTAAAAAAGCTATAAAAACCAACCATTGGATCAATATAAAATGAAGGGTCACGATCAGGACTCCAAGGACTCCAATAAAAATGGGACTCCATATAACTTTCTTCTATATATATATATATATAGAGTTAAGTTCTATGGAGTACACAAAAACATTGGAGTATTAGAGTACAAGTCTTAATTTTTTAGTTTAATCATAAATAATATATTTGATTATACAAATTTATATACAATCTATCATTTATAAGTTGTCTTGCACATAATTGTCTATCAATCTTTAATATCTTTCAACTTTAACAAGTATTAACATTATTGTTCTGCTTATTAGTTATATTGCAGAACATAGAGTCCTGTAATTTATAAAAGTCATTATTCTACCTTTTGATTACAATGTTTATGTTGTGTAGAACATAATGTGCAGGTTATTAAATGTTTCTGAATATTATTGAACAAAAAAATTGAAATTTAGATGATAGATTACATTTTATCCAACGTTGTACTCCAATACTCCAATATATTGTGTACTCCATTGAACTTTACTCTCTCTCTCTCTATATATATATATATATATATATATATATATACTAGCTTATAGCCCGTGCAAGGCACGGGAGCTTTTTAATTATATATAAACTTTTTAAATATATTTTAAATGGTGTGAAGAAATTTAATTTATAAATAATAAATAAAATTTCGAAATTATAATTTGTTTGTAAGTTAGAACTGTGGTAAATACATCATCACAACCATTAATGGCTTCAAATAAACTATTGTAATGAAGCCATTCCTTTTCTCGTATGTACCCTGCCAAAGTATTAAATTCTTTCTATCAAATTTTAATATATTTTGAGTGGAATACGTTATTGGCAACTCTTATTAGATTATATTTATAAATGTATTTTATATTAGAATTATTATAGTGTGATTTAAATAGCCCGCAAGGGTTGGTTTAGCTGGTTAAAGAGAGGACATGCATCCTCTTGCGCACCCGAAGGGTAGCGGCTGCGGGTTCTTAGGTTAAAAAAATAAATAAGAAAATATAATGTGATTTAAATATTTTTCAAAAAATTTATATGGTTCTAAATTAAAATTGATAAACATAATTTGTTTTTGAATTAAGAAAAAGAATCATAAACATGCAATAAGAAGGTAGAATCTATTTTGGATTAAGAAAAAGTTTTTGTATTTGCTAATCACATAAATACGGCTTATTAATTTTAGAATATATTATAAAAAAATTGTGACGGTTCGATTTATATGATTCTACGAATAAAACTGGTAGGAAATATTTATTTGGTATTAAAAAAATCAAATACACGTGAAACACAGAATTTGTTTTGGATTCAGAAAAGGAATTATAAACATGCAAGGTGATGTATCAGTTGCCTTGTAGAACAGAAGTTAATTTTCCAATCTAACGGTGCTTATTTGTTCAATATAAGATCCAACGGATGATAAGCTTTTGTACCAGAGGACCATGCGACCAAATTATCTCCCTTACGCTTATTATATATAAGTATATAATATATATATATATATATATATATATATATATCAAGGTTGTAAAAATCGGAACTCGGTGTAACTCGGTTTGGTTCCGGAAAAATGAGTACTCGGAACTCGGGTGAGTACTCGGAATGAGTAATCGGATAACTAATCGGGTATTTTTTTTAATTAATTTTTTTCTCTCATATATAGTTATATACTGATTAATAATAAAACTATCTAATAATATTAATATTTTAATAAAACACTTGAAATAATGAAGTTCAAATATAAGTTAATTGTTTGATAGTTTTTGACATAATAATCATTCACAAGTTTTAATCATAAAACACATATACTTTCTAATTAATGTCAATACTTTACCAAAAAAAGATCAAAACATACATAAATTTACGTTTAGTCTCTTTTGAAATAATTTTCAAATAAAACAATAAAAAATTGATAAGTCAAACTCGGATATGACCTCGAGTACTCGGAGTCAAACCGAAGTTTGACCGATTTTTTAATAAATCGGTTTTGAACCCGATTACTCGGAACTCGGATCGGACGAGGGGTTAAAAACGAGTACTCGGAATGAGTACTCGGCCGACTCGGCGATTTTTAGAACACTGATATATATATATATATATATATATATATATATATGTATATATTAGAGTGTGTATATGTATATATATATTTTATTAAATCATAATAATTAAATTCTAAAAATCAGCCGAATTAACGGAATAATCGATAATCGGACAGATTTTGATCCGATTTGGTAAAATCCAGTTAAATCGATGTCTAATTGGTAAGAGATTTGATTAATAGCTTGAAAATCAGCCATGATATAAAAAATTACAAAATTTATGGGGAAAATTTAAAGTTTAAAAATGATTATATATTGTTTTAACATATATAATATTAAATTAATTTCAAATAATGATCATGTTTATTAAATCATAATTATAAATATTATATACTTATATGTATATTGGAGTTTTAATTATAAAGTAATTAATGTATATTAACGAAGAGACATTAATGTCTAATAAATTTGTTAAAATAAAAAGTCAATAATAGCCTCACTATTTATGAATATATATGTATTGTGAGCAAGGGTAGTTTCGTCTCAACGAATTAAATTACTCCCACTTGTTCTATTAGATATATAATAGATGTGAGTTTAGGAGCTCATTTGGTTAACCTACTAGATTTCCTCTAATATATTTTTAATTTTTTTTTCTGAATAAAAATTTAACGTTTAAATTTCTACTCAAAAAAATATAAAAAAAATCATGAAACTAGAAAATTCAAAGTGTGTGCAAACAGTGAACGCAAACCGTATGGGAAGAGTAGAATCTCATTTTATATACAACACTTTACCATCTCATCGGTATGATATATTAAAATCAAATAAATAATTTTTAAAAACATGTTATTCGAAATGATTAATATAAAATGTTACTGAGTGGCGATTAGCAAAATCATTTCATGACATTTACCGAGCTTGTCTGAGTAAAATGAATGATAAAAGGTGCTCAGGCCAACTCCAACTACTGATCCAAATATAAATCCAAATTCATTCATCTTTATAATATTCATATACTTATGATTTTAAATATTTTAAAAAATGATTAACTAATTTCATCATTAATTATAACAATACAATTAACAAGTAGACAAAGATAAAATATTACAAAATAATTCAAAAAAAATTAAAACGGTACATAATAATACATTAAAAGCATTAAAATATTACATTAAAACCCTAAGAATTAATATATTTTCCCCACAAATGCTCAATTAGTGCATTTTCAAGTTCAAGATGGGCATATTTATCTTTGATTTTTCTATAGCGATTAAAAAATTGTTGAAATTTTAAGTATTTTAAAATTTTTTTGGATCACTACTATTCACCGATCCAAATTTGGATCACTTTTTTTTGGATATGGGCCAACAGAGGATAAACCCTTAACCACTTGGTCTATCCAATCGTGCTCAATTTAGATCACTTTTTAGTTCACAGTTGGAGTGATTTGGAGCAAAATTACCACAAATTTAAATTTTTGGATCATGGTTGGAGATGTCCTTAGTCTTTCGATTTCATCCCAATCAAATGTGTAACCAAGACAGATAGGCCAGAGTCAGATTATGGGGCCGTTTGGCCAAATTTAAAAAAAGTGATTCCATACTTAAAGTAAAGAAGTGGAGTAGAAGTGAGAAGTAAATAAGTTAATAAAATGTTTGGAAAAGAAGCAGAAGCTGTGAGAGAGAAGTTAGCATTCTCAGCTTCTTAAAAGTGCTTTTACATCTTTACACAAACGGATTAAGAAAAGTAGAAGCCAGAAGTAGAAATGACTTCTGCTTCCCAAACAGTATGTGTTCATTTAATTCCAAAGTGTACTCTTTTTTTTTTTTTTTTTGAGAAATTCCAAAGTGTACTCTTAATTAGATACATTTCGGTATTGAACGAAACACACAATATAAAAAATGATTCCACATTTCTATATCATGTTAACTCAATTCCTAATTTCAAATTCATACTGTCTCGTGGAAGGAATGATCCCTGAATACTGTATATTGTTTGCCTTTGTTGGTCTGCACGCGGCTTTGATCCGAGGTGGAGCAGTATCATCTGATTGATCAGTAACGTGCCAACTCTTTATGGGTTTCAACTGCTGTCGGCCCACTTGCTTGTGAAGTCAACGAGCTAGTTAAATGGCTATCCCGGCCCATACTACATGTTGACACACATTAAGGGGCCGTTTGGCTCGTTTTGGGGAAACGGAATGAAATCTAGAAAGGGAAACACGGACAAAGGAAAGGAATGATCCTGAATTGTTTTACCTGTTTGGTTTTGTTGCAGAAACGGAATGAAAATTTGTGCGATTAATTTTATATTCGATTTTCTTAATATTATATAATTTCAAAAGAGTTAAATGTATTCATATCTATAACAAGATAATTTATTTACATTCTAATAAATTAATATAATTTATTTAAACATACTATTAATTTTTTAAATAAATTAACATGTGAATTATGTCACAATTATATTTAATTTAAAAAACTAAATTAAAAATTATTTTTAATTCTTAAAAATACTTTATATGATAATCTTTTATTTTAATTGTTTAAAATATGAATTATAACTCAAAATAGAAAAAAAATGTGAGGAAAGGGAATCCAAATACCTAGTTGGGGGTGTGGAATGAGTTATGAGCAATATGAGGTAAATCCACTACTAAAAAAGGGGAAAGGGAATGATGATTTTTACCAAACAAACACGTACAAAGGAATCAATCAGGCTGATTACCTTTCCCTTTCCTGAATACCCCTAACCAAACGGCCCCTAACTGTCTTAGCCAGATTAATTAGATAAATTTGTCGAGATCTGGCAAAATCCAGAATTAATATCTAGAATAATATAGTTGGCGAAAAAGACCCCAAATATCAGTTATTAAAATCCAATAATTTAACTTTTTAATTTGAAAAAGAAAACGCTTGTTCGTTCAGCGTTTTGTTATTTTAACTCATGATAACGTTACATGATGTAGTGTAGCGTTTTGTTAGGATTAACTTGACAGAACGCTACAGAAGTGAGAAATAAGTTGACTAATAAGTTATTAAAATGTCTAGAAAAAAAGTAAAAGTACTCAAAGAAAAGTTAACATTCTCAGTTTAGTTTCTTATAAGTGCTTTTAACTTCTTTACACAAACGAGTTAAGAAAAAGCGGAAGCTAACTTACGAAAAGAAGTGCTTTTGTTAAACATGCCCAGTAATAGAATTATTATGGGCCTGTTTGTATTCGATAAGCGGAAGTTGCTTCTTACTTCTCCTTTTCTTAACCAGTTTAACCAGTTTATGGAAATAAGCTGAAGCACTTCTAAGAAAGTAAGAATGTTACTTTATCTCTTAGAACTTCTGTTTTTTTTCCAAACACTTCAGTAACTTATTTACTTCTCACTTCTAATCCACTTCTTTACTTTAAGCAATAATTACTTTTTTTAAGTTTGTCCAGACAGGTCCTATATCTTCCGATGATCAACAATTAAATAATTAATTCAACAAAAACATACACAAATAAAAAATTCAATTCCGGCTGAACAATCATTACTAGTTAAGTTTCGAATGATTACTGTGGGGCAATTATTCCTAACAACCCCTACAATAAACTACTCCCCCGGGTCAACAGTATACATCGATGGGGGCGCGACACGGATTTTAATGCTTTAATATAATATAATTCTGTAGCTTATTTTTAAGTTTTTTTTTTAAATAAAAATATAGATGTTATATTTTTATACTGAAAATGAAAATCTTAAAATTAAGTTATACAATTATGTTTTATAAGAGTCTTAAAATGCTTGTCGAGCAGTGAAAAGAAACGTATACAATTGACGGGGACTGGGGGACACATGGAGTAAAATAGAAGATGAAGTTCAACCACTCAACTATTATTACAATTTCAATTATATCCTTATAAGATCATAAAATATTTTATCCAAATAATTTGTTTACAAAGAGTACTCTTATAAACAAAAAAATTGATTATATCGATATCTAAACGAGATATTAATCAATTTGCAACAACCTGATTATTAACATAGAAAAAATCAAAATCCATCGAGTAAACCTGAATCCTAGCGCAGGAATTTTTCTCTATTATTGAAAATTTAGGAGAAAAATACAAATTGTAGAAAATACAAAACATTATCTGGCTGCAAGCTGTTTCATCACCTACCATATACAACCTTAATAAAGACAAATAATATATACCCTCATCCCAAATCATACGTTGACTCTTCCAAATTTACCCCTCAAACACTCCCCATTCACTCAAACCTACAGTGGCAATAACCGTAATTTCTTCAATATACAAGGTCAATTACTCCAGCTTTTACTCCCGCTCGTTCTTCCTTGTACTAGTAAAAGTAGTCTTCAACAAAGTTACATACACTCCTTTGTATCTATATTCGAAAACCCTAAAACCCCAAATTAGAAACATCTTAACCACTTTTTTTAATGAACTTTAACACTAAATCTCCGAATTTAATCGCTTCTCGAATCTAATTCAGCGTTGATTTCGCTTCTTTGCTCTCAGATTCTCTATTTATATCGCTGTAAGTTTCCAATTCGTTAATTATTGAGCTTAATTGTGTTTTTTCTCGTTTTAATTTAATTATATTTGTGTTTGTGTGTGTTTATAGTTCAGTTTATATAGACTAATGTGAGTTGCTAAATTGTGATTAACAAGTGATAAATGTTTGGTTAAACTTTAGCTTAATTTTACCTTGATTGTGTTTAGTGCTTTCGGTTTGTTAATAGAATGTTTTCTCGATTTGATTTGATTGTGTGGTGGATATTTGATAAATAGATAGCCTCGTTAAAGGAATAATTTTCTTCGGTCCCAACATTATAGAGACAGTGTAATTTTGACCTTAATAAATGTATAAAATTCTTAACTTTTTATACGATATGTGTGTGTTGTATGCTGTAGCCCAATTTTTGTTTTGTTTGCTCTTTTGTTAGTAATCTTTAATTAATTATACTGTTTACTTATACTTTGGCGTGTTATTCAATTTATAGACACTACAAGCATATTTATATACGCAGATGGAGAGTCAAGAGGTGTTGGATACTGTGGTAGTTTCGAATGGTAGTGTTGGGTTAGAGAGAGTGGATAGTGGTGTAAAAGGAAGTGGAGATGTGGATGTTGACTTTCTGGATGATTTGGATTCGTATTGGGAAGATGTTAATGAACGGTTGTTCATTTCGAGGATGGTGAATGATTCTATTATTAAAGGGATGGTGCACGGAGTTGAACAATTGGCGGATGATAGAGTTGCTGCCAAAGAATTGGAGCTGGCTAAGTTGAAAGGGTCTTTGAGGTTTTCATCTGGGCGTATGAATGGAATTGGTTTTTGTGAGCCAAAAGTTGAGGATAATGGCCAGTATTTGAGCTTAGCGAATGGCTACGTGGAGCATGATAAAATGAGAGAATCATTTTTTAACTTAAAATGTACCGCCAAGGAGCAATTAAATAAGCTTAAGAAAGAAATTGATGGCGTTCAAGGGTGTAATTCAATGAAGAAGATCAGCTCTAGCTCAGAATTGGTGGGATTGAGTGGCATTTTGGTAGGCACAGAGAATGGAAGTTTGACTGGTGTAGATAAAACAGTAGACGTTTTGAATGTGACTTTGGAAACCATTTTCAAGCACTTTGATGATATGCTTAATTTTTCCAATATAACTTTTAGTGAGTTGCAGCAGGAGCAAGGGTTTCAAAGGGACGTTGAAGCAGTGGTGATGCGAAGTGTCATTGGATGCAGTAGAAGGGAATGTGAAGAGAAACTGCAAGAGCGAGAAGCTGGATTTTGTCAAAGTGGGGAATGGCTTGATAAGTTCAATGAAATTTCAAATTTACGCGAAGAGCTAGAAACTGTTGTAAAGTTGCTTGGCAGCCATGAAACTGAACAACTAGTTTCTCATGGATCTGGTGATTTTGAACATTCTTATCGGAAGGGCTTAAATAATCTTATGTCTTTTCAAAATACACACAGGGAAGGAAATGGTTTTGTGGATGGACCTGAATCTGATCTGACTGATCTCTTTGATGCTTCAAGATTTAAGCACATGGGCAGAGATGAACTGGAGAAACATGTTGCCATTATGATGAGGAATTCTAAGAGGGATCACGAGTCTATTGTACAACGTATGACTGAGGAGTATATCAATTTGAAGGGTAAATACTTAAACAAAATGGGGCCATCTTTACCAATCAGGAAGGATAAAGAATTTGACATAATGAAGAAAAAGGTTGCGGAGATTATTTTGAAAATAGATGGTATTTTTTCTAATAATGAAAAGATACATACTTTTTGTGATAACACTTTTAGCTGTTTTAAAGATGGGGTTGATAAACTTCTGTTGGAAAATCAGGAACTTAAAGACTTCCTCACTGATAAGAATGATGAAGTGAACTCTTTGTCGTCTCAAATTTCAGATGCTGTTGAGGAAAACTTGCAACATTCGATAGCTGAAGGAATCTTTTCTAGTTTGCTGGCAAATTTAAGTTCCTTTATGGAAGATGCAAATGTTGAAACTTTTGTTCGTGAGGAGGTATATAAATGTGCTTTAAAGGAGATGAGTTCTCACGTCATATCTGGCTCCGAAAAATCAGAGCGTCAATTTATTAAATATATTAAAAGGTGTCAGCCTGAGGATGCAGATATTGAACTACAGATTACACAACAGATAGGCGAAGTGGCTTTAAGAGAAATTGTAAAGGATGCTACTGGACGACTTAAAGAATTGTACCATGAGTACTTGGATGAAAAGAACAATCGAGTTTCTCTTGAGATGGAAGGCTCAGAGAGAGAAACGAATCTCAGATTAAAAGAAGTAGAAATCGAAAAATTAAAACAAGAAGCAGTGTTGATGACGAAACTGATGGAAGAGAAAGATAGGTCAGCGAAGGAAGTGTCTGTGACATTAATGAAGAAAAATGAGCAGTTTGACCTTTATTCTCAAGAGCTTAATGGCCTGAGAGATTACACAAAAAAGCAGCAACAAACAATTTCAGACACCTGTTTAGAATTAGATGAAGTGAAGTGTGAGTTGAAGAAGGCACTAGAACAGGTTGAGGTGAAGGAGATGGAAATAAACAGCTTGGAAAAAAATCTTGAATCACAAAAGCACATTCTAGAGGATAATAATAAACTGAAAAAATCATATATTGAGCTAAACGAAGCGAGGCAGAATGATTTGCAATTGCTGAAGGCAAAAGAAGAAGTCCAGAAGAATCAAATTGAAGCCTTGTCTCATTATGCTGATGTAATGTCTAAGCAGTTTACTCAATTGGAACACAGAGTAGCCAAGGATATCAATTTAAACAATTCAAGGTATTTAGTTTTTCTTTTATCTTTCTTATGTGCGTGCTTATAAATAGATCTTCTTTGAAACATTCACCAATTCGTGGTCATGAATTTTCAGACATGTTCCGTTAAATTGTCTTTTTTTTTTTAAACATATCTTTTGTGTATTATAAACATAATGTGTAATTTTCCAGGTTGCTGTTCTCAAAATATCAGCTGGGCTGTCTTGTTGAGAAGGCTAGCATACTTACAAAAGCAGAGTGTCAGTACAGACAGAAGCTTGAAAAGAGATGTTCTGATCTTAAAATGGCTGAGGCTGAGGTAACGAGTGAATGTTTTTTTCATGCTATAAGCCCATTTATGGCATGCCTCTTTCTTAAAGAAATGAAAACAAAATGGATTGCAGAAATTAATATTGAACTTTGAGTTCAAGTACTTCCGAATCTTTTTACTAATGAACACTTTGTTCAAACGGAACAATATGGTGTGGTGATATGATTAATTGCTGCGCTCTTGGATTAAAGAGAAAGAAACTGTTAAAAACTTTGTAATTTTGCATACATAATTGAGGTTTCCTCTGTTTACAAATGATTAGTGTTATAATTCCAATTACTTAATATTTTGAAGGCACAGGCCTAAAGTTGCAGATTTATGCAGAAACTGAAGCCTATCACAGATTGAAATTTCCCTTGAATAGTTGAATGTACTGGATAAGTTAATGAGAAAACCCCTTTTGATGTGCTTGTTTAGCATTGTGGTTTTGATGAACGTTTTATTCGTAAAACGAATTCAGAATAAAATTTAGTAGAGCATTTGCCTGTAGAAGTGACTGTTCTTTCCTTTCAAAGAAAATTCGTGAAGATGTAGGTATAGTTGTGAAAAGTATATTGAGAGGCCACCTAGCAGCAAAGACAAACCTTCATTAAATTGTTGTTGTCCCTTACAGCTTGCATGTGTGATGTATGTCATTAGAGATGATTCTTTTCACCTTTTTAAAGGTAAAATCAATCATTTCTCAAAGAGTTTATGGTGTGTGTCTTTCGTCACACACACACACATATCAAGTCATATGAAATCCCATGTCATTATTCTTGGAATACATTTTGTGATATGGTATTGTGGGAACAACCGTGCGCTGATAACCTATTTGATTACCTTGTGAATAAATAGTGGAGAAGGGCTAGAAACACATCCTTGTTGTATCATAACAAAAACAACTACAACTATAAAAAGAGACTAGAAACTAATGGTATAATGTAATTTTATAGTTTGTAATGCAATGTTTTACAATTTGAACATGTTTATCTGAATTTTATGGAATGAATTTGGATTTTGCAGCCCATATCCTTACCATAGTGTCTTTCCATATAGGTTGATCTTCTTGGGGATGAAGTGGAAGAACTTTTAGGTCTTCTTGAAAAGATATATATAGCACTTGATCATTATTCTCCAGTCTTGCAACATTATCCTGGTGTAAGCTTTTTACACTTCGCTAATATCTTATGATCTCCCTTTGTATTTACAGTCTCTTGCTCCCTCCCACTCTCTCTCTCTCTTCTCCATTTTTCCTTCAATCTCTACTTTGCACCAGTTTCAAGATTGTTTGATTGTCTAAAACAATATTTTCATTAACAGTCCTTGTAAAAATATTGCATATTTTATTGTGTGAAATTAATTTAACGTATATTATTGATTTGGTTCGCTTACTTCTACAGATTATTGAAATCCTGAAGACGGTGAGAAGAGAGTTGAGTGGGGAAACTAGCAAATCGGTGTGATATTTTTGCCCGGTAAGCTTGCCAAATATTGTGTTTTCCCTATAGACCTAGAGATCGTGATGGAGAGGTTTTTATCAATTTTGCAAAAAATATCATCAGTAAAAGCTGTTGCTTTTTGGTTTTAATTTTAACCATTAGTATTCTTTTTAACCAATAGCAACATAGTCTTAGATACCTAGAACTTCGAAGGAAGAGTTTTTCAAGCATATAAAGCTTGAAACAAATTTCTTGTATTAGTAGATAAAAATATGGATGACGAAAATATAGAGTTAATTTTCTGACTTTTGATTGGTTGTGAGTTGCTCCGACTAACGAGATGCACATACCAGGTGACACAGAGAGTGTTGTGAACTGTACCCTTGTGGGCTTGTGGCTAGCCGAACGCGAGTACCTTCTGAACAACCTTGCAAACAGCAAATCAGATTTGGCCAGATGCTGATGAGTAGGCATTTTTGTTATTAGCAGATCTAGAATTAATACAATTTGGAGGTGTATTATATTGGTATAGCTTATAGGCAGATCTTTCATTTTTTTTAGTTTTCAGACAGCTAAGCAGCACAAGTCATATTTAGCGATATAGTTCTCCATTTTAATGCCTGTTTATGTGTCTCTCTGTAGCCTTCAATGTAAAGTTACTCCTCAGTGCAGTGAAAAAAAGAAACATGGTTTTCTATCTAGCCTCGTCCTGGTTATTACAATACCACAGTGATGGGAACGTTCATGTATGAATCCTATTATCCTCTATTCCAATTTCCACTGTCATATATGTTCTGTGTGTGTGTTAAGATACAAATGCATTAGCTGATTTATAGCTTAACAGGAAAGTCTTTATCATGGTGTGTGTATATTCCTAAAGTCACCAAAATTTTAAGAACGAATTCATATGGACAAACATGTAAAAAATTTGGTATTTACAACAAACATAGAGAAATAAATTAATAAAACACTTATGCAGATATATTAAATAATTACTATAATCATATCCGGCAGGGGAGGGGCCTGCCTTTCCTCATGATGATTAATTGGTTATAGCATGATGGAGCTGTTTCATGCATAGTGGCCTGGTGGTAGAGACTAGAGAGGCTGAGAGCTGGTCAGGTCTATTTGTCCCATACTAGTAGCTTATTCCCCTGAATTAAAAAAACTGGACAGAAAATACCAGACGCTCCAGAATTTAATTGTTTTTCATGGATCTGCATTAATTTTAGTGGTCAATAAACTAGCAGATACTGGGAAAGAAAAACCAACCACTATCATGCAACATGGGATAATAGGTTTAGGAATGGAAAACACTGAGGAATCATGAGCAGCGCGGAAATGGAATTGCAATGCACTGTGATGTTAGATGAGTGTAGCATTATGGCTGTGTTACTGCTCATAAGCTTACAAGTTACCAGTGATGATACCTGCCCAAAAAGTTATGCACCGAGAGATTCACAAACAAGTTGATAGATGTTGCCTTCAACTAATCCTCAAAACACCACGTTTTGGCTTGTGTATTACTTCCCTGTGCTTACACACCAAATACACATTTTGAGTATATTCCGCAAGCACCTAACATTATCTGTACTGCAGATCAATCTTAAATTTCGTCCGATGTAACTATACACTATTATCGTATTCCACTATGGCTGTCTATGGTATTCCCCATTTGCTTCTTTCGTTAAGTAATTCCAAGCCAGTAGAGCTGCCCCAACAGCAGGATCAACCTAAATAATCATGAATTCCATTAGCAGTAAGAATTATTAATGTCTTACGAATGTACTCTTCGAAATAAAAAACTTGAATATACAAAAAAGCAATTAAGAAAACTCATAATCGATCTTTCTTGTTTTCTTCCTAAAAGAAAGAAGATGAGTTCTTTCTTTTACGATCACTTAAGACCCGTGTGAGAAGAAAGTCCTAAAGCATTTATATATAAATATACAGTGAGAGAGTATACAAATATACAGAGAAAGAGCCTATCACTTGCCAGACCATTCTTTTTCTAGATAGCTAACACCATGGGCCATCCAGAGTAACATCCAATTATAATTAATCAATAATATAGAGCCTCAGAGTAACATGCATAACCTTAAGGACTCCATCCAATAATAACTAATCAATTATATGGAGCAAAGGTAGAAAAACTTTATTACTGATTTATCATGACAGATCAACACCATCAAAGCATTCAGGAGACTAGTTAATTATAAATCAAAATCCATATTCAACATTTGTAATACAAAGTAATGAGATTGTGGAGGAAGAGCACTATGAGGGAGAAAAGGTGATTATAGAAGGATATAATGATGGTGTATGAAATTATAAAGCTTACATAACGTACTTTAGAAAAACTTAAGGTTTTTTTTGTTGCTAATTTGAAGTTTAAGGTGTAAATAAGAGTAAAGAATAAATGAATACCACAGTAATTTGGTTAACAAATTATCTAGGCTCCTTGGTATAAAAGATAGTGACATTTGAAGTATCGATGCTAACCTTTGGTCTAACTGGAGTTGCACCAGGGTAGGTCCTCAATACACAGTTGATAACTTCTTTACCTATGTCCCACCTTTTGTTAGCTTCCAGGACACCGCCAACCATTACAATAGGAAAATACGAATTCCCATCTACAAGTGAATTGAAGATGAGAATTAAGTTATTTCTAGGGCAAACTAGTAGATGGTTGTCAAAACATAGTGGTATGCTTTCTAAGATATTGCAGCAGCATTGACATTTTAGAACTATGAAACTTGAGTTCAAACTTCATGTCCACACTACAAGTGCCGGCAGACCAAGATATTGACATTTTGATTTTCCTTATAAGAAGAAAACATCAATGTGAATATTTTGTTAGGTTGATATCACACCTTGCCCGCCCATGCCAAGTCGCTTGACAACAGCAATAACGCTTGAAGCCAGTTCTTGCACTGCGTCATTTAGAATTTGATTTGCAATCTCATCACCAGCTTCAGCGCAAGATACAACTACTGGAACAAGCGCTGCAATTCTTGCCCAAGATGGATCTGCATAGGTCCACCTAGATCCAGATACGGAAAAAGAGATAAACGTAGAAGTGGATTATGTGTTCACGTTTATCAGTTGATTCAATTTTTAGTCCTCTACTCCAGATCAATCATGCAAAATATATTGTCAAATATACAGAATACATAATGAATAGTATATTTATACACAAAAAAAGGGTTGAAGAAGTAATAAACTGAAAGCGGGGAAAGTAGCAGCTTGAAACTAGAGATTTATCAGCAACAATAGCATAGACAAGAACAAAAGGTGAGTGCCTGTAATTGATAGACTTATCAGCTGTCAAACTCCAATGTCAGCAAATTTTGTTGTATAAATTCAATTGACAAAGCAAGCTCGTTGAATTTGTTCTAACATAAAAAAAAACTGATTGGGGCATATATGTATAACATACACTAATTTTGACTAGTGGTTTATTAATGAGATTTGTTATCATCCAATTTTACGGGGGTAGTCAGACACAAACAGCATTGCCATAGAAAATATTCATTTGCAAACACAATTTCTAAATATTCCACTAAATTGTTAATTGTATTATATGAACTAGACTACTATACAAGCCAATAGGCAATAGCTATGGACCAACTTATTAATTGTATTAAACCACAAAAGCTATGGAGTCCGTATTCATTTGATATTAATAATAATAAAAATGGCAGCCATCAGAAGATAAAAGGGATCACATTGTCGCCAGGACAATAACTTATCTAGTGATTACATAGGAGGAAGGACACCACATAATATACATACCCTATGAGTTCATCTGGAGAAGGAAGACCAAGAGTCTGTAAAATCCTATCAGTGAGCATTGTCTGTGAATCACGGCCATCATGAGCCCTAATAACTGCAGTCAAGGCTTTTGCCGCAATTCCATATCCACTGTACAGTAAAGATGTAAAATAGCTTCATGAGTCCATTTAATTACGTTACCCCCTTAAAGCCACACACAACCTGTACTGAATATGTATCACGGCCACAGATGAAGCAAAATTAAACTTTACTTTGGCCATGATACATTAGAGTCTCTGCACCTCAGACATATATGAGATGTAAAGATCATTATCAGCAAATTTACTATGCACACATAAATCTGACAGAAGGCATGTAAACAATGTATCAAGACCGACCAGGTAAATAAATGATTGCTTAACAAAAGGCCCAAAGAAAGCAGGAACAAAGAAAAATATTTACAAAAAAAGGGAGACATGTTCCAGGCAAACCATAATCTGCATAATCAAGCTTCTCATCTGTCTTGATTAAACTCGCAGTTCATTATATTTTTAAGGTATCATGTCGATAAATACTGGGTTCTTTCCTGCTTCTCTACTTAATATCAGAGCATATCGGGCTAATATTTCATGTATTATATTCAAATTGATAATTCCGTAACCCTTGAAAGTAAATCAAATTATGAGACTCTTAAGAGTAAAAATTACAAACACATCAGCAAACAAAATTATAAATGTGCACTAGTGAACCATGTTGCATGCTTTACTAACTATTAACTAATGAAACGACCGGTCTAGACTTCCCCTGAAATGTACTACATAATCAGCTTGAAAAGGATTTATATAATTGATATTAAGTGCTGAGTTTAATGGTATTCCGATAGTCTTTAAGAGAATTTACAATAAGTGATTGAACCATGACGTTAAAAACAAATAATAAAATTATCAGTAACACAGAAAATGAGGACATATCATAAATATATAAGTTTTACAAACATAAGGTACTGCAATCTGCAATAAACTACACATGGTCTAACCTGCCCCAATCACCCAATATAGGGCCCGCACCAGCAGCACGAGCTTCTCGGCCATCTTCTGTGAATCCATAAGAAATGGTCCCTGTGCCTGCTATAAGAACGCAGCCATGAAGTTTTCCCATAGTCCCGCTTGCAAGAGCTGCCACGGCATCATTCTGAACATATAGCTTAACATGGCTTGGAAATATGTTCCTGTCAAAAGCAAAAAATTGACTGAAAGTCATAAAAAGGACACCAATTTATTAGTACAATGTAAGAAAATCAAAAAACTGAAAATTTTCTTAAATGTTAGAGATGCGGGTCATACCTAAATTTGTATGATTAATTTAGCTCATCTATCTTACAAGATAATATACCTGGCGAACTATTATTTATCTCGTGCCGCCATGCGGTTTCTCCAGAAGCTAAATATGATACATAAAAAATCAAGGAGTGCTACAATTTTAAATTAAATGCCACCAAGAAGTTCAGAATTTCCAGATGCAGTGTTTTTTCTAACCATCTTGTAGTATGATTTGGAACTTTTTCAACAAAGCACATCTTGCTACCATGTTACATCAATGTTTGAGTAGCTCCATTATCTTATTATATTGCCTTACTTTCAAGAAGGCAATCGAGTTATGTCGTATAATCATTACAGTTCAGACTGTAAAGGACTTCAGCTCTTTGCGGGCTTGATGATTTGATAAAAACTTGTTTGTGGTCTATTCAAAAATTAAACTGCAGTCGAGCTCCAAACTACAAACGATCCGGACTTGAACAAGAGTAGTTTGGTTATTTGAACTTGTGACAAGCCTGATAGATGTTAGGGAACAATAGAAAACCTAGATAGAATATAATAAACAAAAGCATACAGTGACTTTTGGCAAGTCAAACTAAACTAAGTATTCACAAACATGATAATCGAGCTTACGTTGAGCCAAACTCAATAAAATTTGTAGAAAACTAAAAACTGATCTTCGAGAATTGGAACTTTAACACTATATATTTTTTGGAAAAACACATTTTTCAATTTCGAATAAAACTTGAACACTGCAGTGTCTTGATTAATTGAGGTCAAGCTCTATCGTGTTTAGGCACCGCTCAATTCATTTTACCTTCCTAACTGCAGTCAAGAAGCTGGATATGGATTGCAAGAAATACTTGATGGATAATAAACTGTGTATAGACAGCTCGAAACTTAGCTAGAACCAACCTCAACCAATTTAATATTCTTTCTTGATCGTCTGGATGATTGACACCAGACACACCTAAACAAACAGCTCGAACAGCTGATTTCTTTGATCCTGATTTCAAAAGGGCCTCACTCATAACTTGTACCAATGTATCTCTTGCTGCTGTTTCTGCAAGCACAGACAGTCAAACAACTCACAAGTAAGATTCCTTAACCCAAGCGCCATTTATGCAAAATCAAAAACAAGAACATTACATTACATACATCCTAGGACTAATGTAACCATTCATTATTTCCCAAACTAAAGCCTAATTCAATTCCATTACATCAATATCAAAGAGAAAAAGAACATCCTTATCAGCCTCACACTACCCTAAAATAACCCGATTAACACAAACAAAACCCAATAATACGACATAATCAACCCACAAAATACTCAAACATCACAACGTTCCCTTCTTATTTAATGCATTCACATGAACCTAATATCAAAAAATCAACACCCCTAAGCCCCCCACGATGTGATCAACTCATACACACACAATCACACAAATACAAAAGATATAATTAAAGGGTTTTCTTGGAAAAACAAAAGGGTACTACCTCCAACACTGTTGTGATTAGAGCAGCCAGCAGCTGCCCGGGCAAGAACCGGAACTGGGTCGGCGAGTTGACCGGAAAAAGGAATACAAACACAAATAGTAGAGGTAGTGCCACCATCTAAACCCAAAATCACACCCAATTCATCATCAACCCCATTTGTAATTCCCCCATTGCTTCGCTTATCATTCATTGCATCAATCACTTACTGACCCAATTCACTGAATATTGGAGTGTTTGTGTGTATTTTCTTGGATTTGATTATGGGTTGTGTGTGACCAATCTGCTGTGCAGGCGAGTAATGGGAAATTAGCAAGTCGTTGGCATATGAATATCTTATCAAATCCGTCATTTTCATTGTGTCGTTATCATACTTCTTTTTCGGGTTAATTATCTAGTTGGTCACTGAAATGGGCTTAATGTATCAAGTTGGTCACTGAACTCAAAACGGCATCAAGATGGTCACTGAAGTGGCCATAAATATCAAACAAGTACCTTGAAATATAAGTTCAAGCAAAAAAATTATTATTTATAAAGTTTTACACATTATTTTTGAATGTTACCAAACCCAAGTAAAATGTTACGACTTCTAATATTTATGATAATAAATTCAGATTTTATCAAATTTATTTATTATTTATTTTTAATTAAAACAAAAAAATAAATATATAATAAAATATAAATAATAAATAAACTTGATAAAATCTAATTTTATTATGATAAATATTAGAAGTCATAACCTTTTACTTGGTTTTGGTAACATTCAAAAATAATGTGTAAAACTTTATAAACAATATTTTTTCTGCTTGAACTTATATTTCAAGGTACTTGTTTGATATTTATGGCCACTTCAGTGACCTTCTTGATACCGTTTTGAGTTCAGTGACCAACTTGATACATTAAGCCCACTTCAGTGACCAAGTTGATAATTAACCCCTTCTTTTTCGATCATCGCTCTATTTAATTTACAACAATTTTTTCCTCCATTTTTATATTGTCTTCAAAACTTTGACCAAATATTTCCTTTGAGTTTTGAAAGAATATTTCTGAACAAAATATATTTATATGAGATTTTTCAATATGTGTTTTAAAATTGTTTCAAAAAATATATATGTGTGTTTTAAAATAACAAACTATGTGTCATATTATAGTCAATTGCTTGTTATATCTATAAATTTAAATTTAAATTATGTTTTAACTTTTAACTGATTTGAAAGTTTATCATGTTATTGACCAAAAATTGAAAATATTACTGACATAAAATTCTATATATTTCTCGAGCTATTTGTTATCTTTTATATAGCCGGTCTTTCAATAACAATACCTTCATCTTGATAAAAAAAATTATTACTTAAATGTTAAAAGAATTACTGGCTCATCGTTCCTAATTCTTTGAGAATCTCGTATGATATATTGTTACAACATGTATTTGTATTTGATTATAATATGTTTTTAAATCATTCACATCGAGATCAGTTATTCTCTCCTCTCATTATCCACTCACTCTTTTTATCTCTCTCTTACTCTCTATCCTCGCTCTCTTCTCCTTATCCTTCTAATCTCGTTGTCTCTCTCTACGTCCTCGGAGAAAGAGGCTGCCACCAATTGTTACAGATGTCGCCGCCCTTCATTGCATATGTTATTGCCGTCGTCGCCGATAGTTGTAAATGGTCAGGTTGCAGCTATGCGTGTGCAGCGACGAAGAGATGCTGAGATAGGGATATGAAGCCAGGAGGATGAAGTCGGGGCTGGATAGAGGAAGTGAAGGTGGATTCTAATGGTGATAGTGGGGAGTGAAGGAGGATGATGCTGATACTCGTCGATGGCGGCGGAAAGAACGGGTATAGGAAGTGAGGCAAGTGCGGAGAGGGAGAAAAAGTGTGTTGGTTGTTTTTGAGTTGATCTCTAGTTTGTTGTTTTAGTTGTTTTTTTGGTTGTAATGTTTATTGATTTTGCTTTTGCAATTATTTTTGTAGTTGTTTTTGTGTTATTGTTAATGGCCACGCAGGGGCTTTCATTTTTAGCCATTTGCAATTAGTTGCAACTTATTATACAATTAAATGTAATTGTTAAAAGATTTTTTTCAAATTGCATTTGAGGTTGTATATATGATTGCCATAAGTTGGTTGCATATGTAATCTCCGTATTTTTGCAAATATTTTTTGAAATATTTTTTTTTGCAATTTGTTGAAAAAATGACATTAATTTTGTAAAAAGTCGTTTAAACTTGGGTATTTATGAAAAAAGTTCTAAAAAATATTTATAATTTTTTAAATTCAAAAGTCAGTTTAGGCCTGTAGGCATTAAAATCGGGATCGCCCACCTTTCAAAAAAAAAAAAACCCTTTTTAAGTATAAGAAAATTAATCGGAAAGAACATGAGGCACAAATCTCACTAGCGAGGCCTAAAACGCGAGGGGGTATAAATACATAGAGTCTCCACCGAGTCAGACTCAGCTTTACCCCCAACGCTAATCAACAAACAGCAAAACCCTAGTGCAAAGTGAAGCTACTGCAACTCTTTTTCTATATCTAAAATCTCAAGATGCCTCCAAAATCAGCTAAAGCTGCGCCCGTTGAGAAGCCAATTCTCGGTCGCTTCTCTTCTCACCTTAAGATTGGAATCGTATGCTCATTTCTCTCCCATTTTTATCTTTATCTATATTGTCTATTTGTTCACAACTTAATTCGTCTTGATTGTCTTTACCTATATGTGTTTTTTGTATATTTTTATTGAATTTGTTTCGATTTAGTTGTATATGGAACTCGAACAATCATTTCAATTCAGTTACTTTAACTGACTCAATCGTATAGCTATAACTGCAATTAACTGTGTGAACTTTAGGACTTGAAATTGTAAGTACGTTTTAGGTCAAGCTGATTCCGTAAATTGATTTAGATATGTATGTAATTTGAACTATCATTTCGGTTCAGTTACTTTAAGTAAAACAGGCAGTAGCTAGAATGCGACTTAACTATATGGACTGAAGATTGCGATTGTGAACCAAACTGTTTTTTTATTCTTTTGTTTATATGTTGAACTCCGATCAGAAAAGGTTTTGACGTAGTTATATATGAAACTTGAACAGTTATTTTTGTTCAGTTGCTGTAATTGACTCAGTTATGTAGCTATATATGATTCTACTACCTGCTGTTGTAACTAACCAACTGTGTGAAATGTGAAGATCGGAATTGTGATATATATTCTTTATTTTCTATGTATTTGAACTTTGATTTGAATTCGTTTAGTTTCATTAATCTATGAGACTAGGATAAGTTTATCGTGCAATTATTAAGACCGACCTGATTATGAAGTTATATGTGTTTTGTTGTCATTCTGATTTGTAACTGTTTAAAGTTTGTAGACTCGGTGTTTAAGTTAAAGTTTGGATATTGATGTAGAACTTGATGCTGAAATGAACTAATTACACGGAATTTGAAGAATTTTTTTACCATCTTTTGGAACCGAACCAGTCACATTGCTGTGTGTTTTTGTGTTTAAACTTCTCACATGGCATTGGTGTTTGCAATCTTGTTTTATTGGTGATTACTTATTTTCTTGACCGGTCTTTTAAATTAACTGCGAGTCTTATTGTTTTTCTTGGATTTCAGGTTGGAATGCCAAATGTTGGCAAATCTACTCTTTTTAACACGCTCACTAAATTGTCAATACCGGCTGAGAATTACCCTTTTTGTACTATAGAACCTAATGAGGCCCGAGTGTACATTCCAGATGAACGGTTTGAATGGCTTTGCCAAATGTATAAACCAAAAAGTGAGGTTAGTGACTTCAGTGCCCAATATATGATGCGATTTACAAATACGTTACTGGAATAATATGTAATTGTTTAGCTGATGAATTTCATTTTCATTGGTTTGATTGGAACCAATAAATAACTTAGAATTCTCAGGTGTAGCTGAGGTCGCTACTGGTCAACTGTGTTGTTAATCAGTACTGACTTGCACCTTCTAAAGATAGCTGAGATTCCATGTATTCAATTGCATTTACTTTTGTTATTTGGTTGGTCAGGTAGCAGCTTTTCTTGAAATCCATGATATTGCTGGGCTTGTTAAAGGTGCTCATGAAGGTCAAGGACTTGGGAACAATTTTTTGTCTCACATCCGTGCAGTTGATGGCATTTTCCATGTCTTGCGTAAGATTGCTATTTTTCTTTGCATTATCATTTTAAGCCATTTTATGTAAATAATACCATTCTTTCTTCTTTTTTTTCTTTTTGAGATGGCCTTTGGAATTGTTATTATTATATCTTTACATGTCAATTATCTACTTGCTACTATAGCCTGTTATTTAATCCAGTACACGAAATTTGTTTTCTATTTTCATTTTAGTAGAACTTAGATCATATCAAATAGTACGAGCATCGGAAGCCATGGATCCATTCTCTAATAGATAACTATTAATCAGAAATTGCCAAGTGTATCTTATGTCAGGTTGATGTGAATTAGGATTTATTATTTATCTAGACACGCTCTTTATCAGTTTTTAATAGATGCAAATTGTATAAGCCATTTGAATCTGTAATTGTATTAAAGCTCTTTTTCATTTTTTATTACTTTTAGCTGTATAAGATTTGTCAATCTATGTCTATGTTTTTGGTTATACGTTTGTGCTTTAAAAAGTAACTTGTAGGTGTTATACTTATCTAGTTATTTAATATTTAGTTATTTGCTATCTAAGTGAAAAATTGCATGGAAGCTCACATCTCATCTTCGATTATCTTTCTTGGCTCTACTTTGTGGTTAGTGGTAGCTACTATACCAACAATGTTATAATGGGTTAATCAAATTCTCTTGGTGGAATCTTGAAAGTATAAATAATTTTTATGTGGATGAATATGAACACTGAACAGTGAACAATGAACACTAAAACATAAGAGGTATTCAAGTAGGAAACTTGGTAGACTTATAACAGTAACAAAATTATAGAAGTTTTTGAGTTAGGTAACTTGCCAAATATTCACCCCCGCTTGTTGGTGTTTATACTTTGTATTTATGTTCTTTCTGTATCAGGTGCTTTTGATGATCCCGAAATTACCCATGTTGATGACACTGTGGATCCGGTGAGGGATCTAGAGACCATAAGTCAAGAGTTACGGCTCAAGGTAATGTTTTTATGCGTTAATAAATTTTATGATTCCACAAGAAGTTGAGTTGGCGAGTTCTTTTTTTTTTTTTTTTTGCTTTCTAATAAAGCTTCACCCTGAAGCCTGATGTAAATGGTACACAAGGAAAAGATTTGATTATAGCCGGGTGATCTTCAATGTTTTAATTTAGAGATTGATAAAAGTCACTGGGGTTAGTTATGGTGATTAAATTGTTAGAAATATGGCAGGCTCTTTTTTAAAACATATAATTGTTTCCTTTTAATTTAATTGTCATTTATAGGCATGCTTTCATCCTTTTGTAGTCGTAGAGTCTCTGTTCCTGGGCAGGTTCGTTCTTTTGGAGGAATAAGCACTATTTTTCTAAATATAAGATTAGCCATGTGTTCTAATTAATTTTTGCATCTTGTGGTTCCTTTGATCTGCTTTGTGGAATGGAAACACTGATATATACAGTTTTGTTTAGTAAACATGCCCTCAGCTGGCCATATTATGATGGACATATGTTTAGTTTTTTGAGCTTTGTAGTAAAATTTGCTGCAAGCTAGAATTCAATTCAATGAAATTGATTGTGTATCAACAATTGTAGTTTCCACCAGGCAACCTTTGTTAATTCAAATTACTTATTCTTGACTTGTCTGTTAAAAATGCTGTCTCACAATTGTCTTTTACATAAATAAAAATTCTCTTTCAAATACTTGTGAACGATTTTGCTCCTCATGTAAAAGATGATCGTGATTTTTTTTTTTAATCTTTACAACCAAGGATCTTGAGTTCATGGCAAGAACTATTGAGGATGTCGAGAAGAGCATGAAGAGGAGCAACGACAAGCAATTAAAAGTAGAGCATGAAGTGTGTCTGAAGGTCTGTAGAACTGACATTTATCACATTCATATTCGGTGACACACCTTAATATATTATATATGTATATGTGTGCGTGCGTGCGCGTATATGTTTATTACTTAAAAAGTATCTGGAACTATCTATAATCAAATCTGTTCCGTTCCCTTAATTAGTTCCCCACATATTTAGTAATCGAGTTTTATATTTGTTAATGTGATATTAATATTTAATATTACATCAAGATTGGCATAGGTAGGGGTTTAAAGCTGTATCCCTGATCCCGAACTCCCAAAAAAAGTGTGTAGCTATATACATATATGTTTAGACTTTAAAGAAGTTTCTGGCATGTTTGTTCTCTCATCACCAACATGAACGTATCTGCTTAGTTCTTAGAGAACCACGTAAGGATATATTCTTTGTATGCACAATACTCCCTTGATGTAAATAGCATATATAAAGATATATCCTAGCATCTCATTATATCTTATAATTTATATATCATCTTTTATTGTACAGTGCATTGCAGAATAAATTTGTTGTGGCAATTGAACAAGTGCCTCGAAAATGTAATAACTACTGCCACATATATAGTTAGACAAACCTATTCTTTCTATTTTATATTAGTTACTCTTTATTATATCAAGTTATTAAGAAGTGCCTCATCTGCTAAGACCTATAACTAAACAATTCTAATTGCTGTGTATGATATGTATGTAAATGATCTTCCTGTAACAGTAATTAAACCTTAATTTAGTTTAGTAGCTTTATGATGTTCCATTATATAAATTCTGTATGCAGATTTAGCTCATTATTTTAAATGTGGTGCTTCGAAAATATTTCAGGTCAAAGCTTGGCTTGATCAGGGAAAGGATGTGCGCTTGGGAGAATGGAAAGCAGCCGAAATTGAGATATTAAATACTTTTCAATTGCTCACTGCTAAACCTGTTGTGTACTTGGTGAGTTCTCTATTCCCAATCCCCAATAACTTTAGCTGTGAGCTTGTGGTGGTGCTTATATATACAGATTAGCTGATAGTTTGTCTTTGGTATAGACTTTTTGTGAATGTGAATGTATACGTTTATACAGATTCAGTGATAGCCTGTCTTCCCTTAAAGACGTCTGGTGAATATAGGCATTGATATATTTTAGCTTTGGCAAATATTAGGCATGTCGAAGTAGGCCACATCTGTATCAATAGCTAGTAATCTAATGTTCTAAAAAAAAACATCAAGATCATTCTGTAGCTAATATGGAATTTTTTTCTTCTTTCTCTAACACGGTTGGTTACCTCTTTATAATCACATAAACAGAAATAATCTAGTTTATTTGCAGGTAAACATGAATGAGAGAGATTATCAGAGAAAGAAGAACAAGTTTCTTCCCAAGATTCATGCTTGGTAGGTTTATTTTCTTGTCAAACAATTTTTGTTATGGTTGCGTTCTTTCACAAGTGGTTACTCACCAGTGTAACTATTGGTGCTACATCATCACTGTACTGGTACCTGAAAGGTTATTAGAAAGGATCAAGAGGAAAAGAAAACATATTCCTCTTTTATGGCTATGTTTTTTAGCAGATACAACGTTTTTTGGCTATTTACTTGTCCAGATATATGCCTGTTTGGTTATTTCCTGGGGCTCTGATTGGGGATAAGGCCAAGTTATTTTGGTTCTTCATTAATATAAGATGAATTATAGTATCATGCTTTTCAAGAATGTTTCTGTTGTCTGTCACAGTGGGAGGTTTAGGCTGAACTCTTTATATAGGATGAGTACGCATCTTATATACTCCCTCCGTCCCATTTTAACTGCTTTTGACTTTTTTACACGTATTTTAAGGTGTTAAAAAAATCACATCTAAATATAATTTTTCTTTATAAAATTTATATCAAATAAAAATTTAGAATCTAAACTTTTATTTGATATAAGAATTGAATTTTTTTATCAAGCGTAGATATTGTCTTTTTGCACCTCAATATACGTGTTAAAAAGTCAAACATCAGTTAAAATGGGACAGAGGGAGTATCATCTTTTACATATCACTGTGTTTGCTGTTCCTGTAGTTGTTAAGCAAAAAATAGTCCTGTTTTTTGAGCGTCTATTAATAATACCAGTGTTCGTTTGCGTAATCATTAGAGTACTGCTTGTGAAAAAGCTATGCCCATTAGCACATATAAGAGTTTTGACAATTTTCACATATTCAGTGAAGATGATGTACACTCGAGAATACAAGTGAATAGAAGTCATGTTCAAGTTTCTGCAAATAATGGAAGCTGTCTCCACAAAAACTATAGATTATAAATTTGGCACAACTTGAATCAGTAGTTTCCCCGTAATATATGATTGAACTTGGATAGTTACTGTGAGAGAAAGTACAGTCCCTCGTTTCGAATGGATACACGAGCTCAGTCAAAGCCGATTCTTTGAACTATAATGTTCATCATGTTCTTGGGGCTTTCTATGAAATCCCAAGTTCTTTATGCTTAAAGAAGAAATTCAATTAGTTTTCATACTGGTTTCTGTTCAGTTACAATTTCTGTGTGTATAATTCAGGGTTCAGGAGCATGGGGGTGAAACTATGATCCCTTTTAGTTGTGTGCTAGAAAGGAATCTTGCTGATATGCCTGCAGATGAAGCTGCAAAATACTGCGAGGAGAAACAGTTGCAAAGGTTAGTGCAGGATGCTGCCTGCTATTGAGGAGTTATAATGGTTTGTTGAATGTACAATTGGAATAGCGTAGAAGTGATTATGAATAGTTAAGATGACATCTATTATCTGAAATGCAGCGCACTACCAAAGATCATCAAGACTGGATTTGCAGCTATCAATCTCATTTACTTTTTTACAGCAGGCCCTGATGAGGTATGGCATTTTCTTTTGCGTAATTGTTCTGATATAGTGAATTTTATGTTATTAATTTTTGTGTCAAGAACATGAATGTAAATGTCATTTGAAAGAAACCATTTAATTTTACGTTTTTTGCAATTACCACCAAATTAAATGTTTTCTTTAAGTGATATTTACATTTATGCTACCCGACTGCCACTATACGTGTACAATGGATATAACTAATTCTTTTGCAGGTTAAGTGCTGGCAAATTAGGCGTCAATCAAAGGCTCCGCAGGCTGCAGGAACAATTCATACTGATTTTGAAAGAGGTTTTATTTGTGCTGAGGTAAATTGATGCATGATTTCTTTTTCGAATTTGTAGTTTTCTCCGAAATTAGACAAGAGTAACATCATGACAATAACAATTTAAGTAACTGGTCTTACTTCATAGTATCTGTCTAAGTCAGAGAGCAACTTTATGAAATTACTTGTGTCCGAGTCTCTTTTCTGTCATTGAACTTCTTTGATTCTTAATTTTCCACAACAGTTTCTGGAGCATCATCATCATTTGCCAAATTTTCATTATTTTCAAGAAGAGTATATTTTATTCTTGAAGAACACACCAAATTACTTACAAGTACTATCAAGTGAAGTAATAACAATATGCTAAATTGCTGACTCTGTGGTAATTGTTGGCAGGTAATGAAATTCGATGATCTCAAGGAACTTGGTAGTGAATCAGCAGTGAAGGTATCTTTTTTGTTATTTGTGGTTCTTATTATACTGTATCTCTCTGTAAAGAGACATCTTACATTGAAAATTCAGAATATTTCTTGGTATTTGGTAAAATGAACTGGTGAAATATTTTTTGCTTGTTGCACTAGTGTTTCTTTTGGTTTTTGTATATCAGAATTACTTAACCAAAGAATAAATGTGTATATGATCATCACACCCCCATATACATACACACACTGACACTCCTACTTAAAGAAACATTGATATTTACCTATGATTTATATATCATTAATTTAAAAATCTCTTTCCCCGGTCAACACATTTTTGATGTAAATATGATAAAATACTGCATAATACTTTCTTTGCTATCCAGGCTGCCGGGAAGTACAGACAAGAAGGGAAGATGTATGTGGTCCAAGATGGAGACATAATATATTTCAAATTCAATGTAACTAGTGGAGGGAAGAAATAAGAAAGCGTTACTACTGAAATAGAAAGATTGAATCTATAATTACAAGCTTAATTCCTATGAGAAAAATATACATGTTTTGTAACATTCGCTTGTAAGTTGTAATACTTGATTTTCTTACTAAGCTAAATCATGTTTGTTTGATGTGAAATTTAGAACCTATTCAATCTAGCAGATTTTGTGTGTAGTCTGTCATTTTCCCAAGTCTGATTCACTTGCTAAGCCAGAGGCATGTCCTGTTGTCGTAAAATTCAATAATCTATTTGAAGTCGGAATGGATTTTGCCTGTGTCCTGCCTTCTCCAAGTCCGGATGTCACCCGGTTCCATGGCTAGTGCTCTAAAAATGCTTGGCCCTTAAAGTTATTTTGTTAGGAATGTAATATTGCTTGTCCTTCAAAGTCTTTCATTATGTATATGCTTTGGAAAGATACAATGACATAGTGGTGGTTTATTTGTCCTCTGCAAAATGATTAACTGCGTCGCCTATAAAGATTAACCTAATCCAACTCGAACTTTTTCTTGAGCTGTAAGTTGGTGAATTTCACATTCTCTTGGGGCATGTGAATTGTGATGGCGGAAACGGTGATAGGATCGAGATTGCACATGAGCCGGAGCTGGAATTTTTTTGCTGCTACTGAAATCACTGAAAATACTACTGTGGGTACAATTTCAAATCAAAGCGTGCATTTCAAATTAAACTACGGGCAAATATATCCTCCTCATGAAGAAAAATCTATTGAAGAAATAACCACCATAAAATGATAATTTAACTATATCAAGTATCAACCTCAATTCACATTGCAACGCATTTTGTTAAGATTTCCATTAACAATAATTTAGGAATCTCTGCCTAAATTGCAAGACCCCATCCAATATCCATAGTATTCCATACACACATTATACATGACCACAAAACCTAGTCAAAAGGGCATTAGTGGGGCCCATATATTACAGACTGTGACAGTCCACGCTCTCCCATGCTGCTGTCTGTCTGCTCTTCTTCAGTGGCTACATCACTTGTCCCCCAAACAAGGACCTCACTTCTATATTTAAAATTAAAAATTCTCAATGCCTATTTCCCACCTATTACACCTCCACTGTGTGTAAAAAACAATACTCCCTCCGTTTCAAATTATATGTCCATTTTAAAAAAATCACACAGTTTAAGAAATGTGGATGTTCATGAATTAATTGCATTAAATGATCAAAATATGTGGAGTGAGATTGATATAGGAAATATAAATAAGAGATATGTGGAGTAGAATTGACTTTTAAAAATATCATTTTGCATTGAAAGTTGAAGCGGACAAGTAATTTGAAACAATTTTCTTTTTAAAATGGACATGTAAATTGAAACGGAGGGAGTAATATAATCACACTAAATTCCATCGTTTCCCTCTTTACTTTCCCTCCCATCTAATTTTTCTTGCTAATCGGAGTTCTTTTAGTGAAATAAAAAAGGACCCATTTAAAAAAGATGGAATTTTGATAAACGGGTCATTTTGAAATAACCAAAAGAAATACATTTAACAAGTGAAGAATGTGATATCAGTAAACTAGTAGTAAACATCTATAGAGTCACCCGCCTTTCTTTGTTTGTACACATTTGGTCAGTAATATCTTCATGCTAATAACACAAATCACAGTATGCTCAAATTGAACCTAAATGACAATATTATGGAACAAATAATAATATGATACATCCACAACATTATACTATATTTGCTTCTGTATTACAATATCGTTCTACACTATCCATCCAACAAGAATCGTAACAGTTAATATATTTCAGTGAATTGGATGTTAAACAAAATGAAATGCTCAGTCGTCTCCATCAGCAGCTTCAAGGCGCCACTCACTCCCATAATAAGAATTAGGCAATCCCAACCAAAACTTGAAAGCCTCCGCGGCTTTTTTCCTTTCCTTCCTTCGATCCTGTCTGGCTCTGGACGCATGTTTACTTGTAAACATCCTTGAATGCATTTCAACATATATTCTGGAGTACTTTGTCTTGTTTGGTGGTATTCCATACTCTTCCATGCAAGCCACAATCTCCAATGCTTTCTTAAAGAAAGCAGCCCTAACACAGATATCAGCCAGTGTATCTAATAGCCCTTCATCAGGCTGTAATCGCGGGACATCTGAAGCTTTCAAATACTCTCCATCCTCCATTCCACATCTCTCCTTTACTTCATTCCATAGCAGAAGTGCTTCTCCAGGTTTTCTGGCTAATGCAATACAATTTGCAAGACTTCCATATGTCGCCACATTTGGATGAACTCCATTCTCTTTCATCCTCTCTACTATCCTCTTTGCCTCTTCAAGTAATCCCAGCCTACAATACCCTTCGACCAACATATTCCAAGCAACCAAATCAACCTTCACTCTTGGGTCATTGAGCATCTCATCGAAAACTTTGTTGGCTAGCTTTGGCTGACCTGACAAAGCAAATGCTTTCATTAAGGTGGTGTAGCTAACCTTGGAAGGAGCAATTCCTCTTGCTCGCATTTCATTAAAATAGGTAAGAGCCCCAGCACCATCGTCAATCAATATACACCCATCAATTAGAGTATTATAAGATACCACATCAGGCTCCAGACCTGCATCACCATCAGCCATTACACGAATCAATTCTTTAGCCTCATCTATCTGAAGTTGTTCGCAGTAGCCCTTGAGAAGAATATTATAAGTAATCCTATTAGCAGGAACACCAATCCTAGACATCTCAGCCAGCACCTGCCTTGCTCTATCCATTGCTCCAACCTTAACAAACGCAGATATTACTGTCGTATATGTAACATGATCAGGGTGGCTGCCACTATCTTCTTGTTGACGCATCGCTTCTAACATTCTCATTGTGTCCAAAACACGACCTTGCTTCATATATCCCTTCATCAACGTCGTATATATTCTAGAATCTGGTTTGTAAGCTTTTTTTAACATTGGCGGTTCATAATCATTTGAGCTAACCGAATTCGGAAGCAACTTTGCAAACACATGATTCTCCGTCTTCCTAACAAATTCCGAATCAGAACACTCCCTAAGAACTCTACATATATCTAACCGACCTTCCCTCATTGCTTGTACCAATTCCTCCGCAATCTCCAAATCACCAAAACCCACATAAGCCGCCACAAGAGAATGCAACGTCGTCATACACAACGGAATCCCCTTATCAAGAATCCTCTCCAATACAAACACAAGCAAATCCTTCCTATTAACCCTCGCACACAACTTAATCATAATATTATAACTCAAAACATCAGGTTCACACTTAAACTCCTGCATTTCATCAAACAATTCCAAGAACCGCTTACTAAGCCCTAAATTCGCACACGCATTAAGCACAGCATTAAACGCAGCCGTATCAGGCTTCGAATCAACCACCACATCCGGGTCCGAAAAACGCCTCACCCTCTTAACAACAGACTGAAACAACCTCACAGCCTCAGCCGGGCCATCATCACCAGACGATGCTAATCGACTCACAACAGCACTCCAAGCCTTAACATGAGGAAGATAACCAGACTTAAGCATAGACTTAATAATCGAAGTAGCATAAAGAATTTGACCTGATTTAGCAGCGGAAACTGCCAGCAGGCCCAGAGAGTTGGCGTCGAGGCGGTGCAGCTGTTGCGCATCACGGAGACGCGTGATGATAGATTGGGCTCGAGCGAAGCTAGAAGGAGTGTTCTGGTAAGATAATTGAGAAATTAGGCGGCTTAGACAAGTGGGGTTGGGGAGTTTAGTTAAGTTCGAGTAAGCTAACCAAGCCTCTTCTGTTTTTCTCTGTCGGAGAAGCAAGATTAGTGTTTGGTCTTGGGGATTATTATTATTACTAATATTAGTGTTGTTGGGGTTTGAGAGAGAGAGATTTGAGGAGTTGGGTTGAGTTGAGGTTTGGACACGAAATGGGTTGGGGGTTTTGAGCGGTGGGGATATGCGGCGGAGGGCGGCGGTGATAGGGTGGGTAGGGGTGGTTGGCCACGGTGGTGTAGTGATTATGTTGGTGGTCATTATACTAGCCCATCCACAATTGGGGCATCCCTGATTTATTATTTCTTTTTGCTTATAATTTTGTTTTCTTTTTCAACTTGTAAGTTACAAAATTTCGTGTCCACCACAGCTCGTTTCTAGCCTTCTAGCCAAGGGTCACAAGACAAAAATCTTGTCGACCGATTAGCTGATCTTTGTAGCCGATAATATTATGACAAATTAGAAATTTAATCTTATACTAACATGTGTTTCCAGGGATAAAATGCTATATTATTTTCGAATGCTGTTAAAATGATCCGATTTTGTATGGTTCTGTTTGGAAGTTAGAGCCTTAGAGGTTTGGGACAAATTTAGAAGTTTGAGGTGTTTTAGAAGTTTGTCCACTAAAATAAGCTCATATTTGTATTTGGTAGTTAGCGGATTGAAATAGAGATTTTGATCTAAAAAGCTAATTTTGAAAAAACTACTTTTGAGGAGTTTTTTGGGTTAACGGTTTTGGTTTGTGTCAGAAAAAACTAATCAATCAGTTATTTCAAACAGTTTTACGAGAAGCAGTTAATTCGATCCGCTAGTCAAAACATCTAATTCAATCAATTAGTCAAAACAGCTAATTCGATCCGCTAACAGTTAACCGCTAACCGCTAATTGCTAATTTCCAAACAGAGCCTGTATATAAAATGCTATTAACATTTGAGGGAAACACCCTTAAAAAAAAATTTGAGAGAAACAAATCATTACTCAACATACATATTTGTCTGCATATGAGTTATGAATGGACATTGGGGGTGCCGATGCACGGTTTTAATAAAAATATAATTATATATTTTAAAAATAAAAATATTAGTGTAATTATCTTAAAATGAATTACATATTTAAATAACTGACATTATTTTTGTTGATTATCTTTTCTTATTTATGAAATTAATACTTTTATTAATTTGAAATATAGAAATGATATTAACACTATATTAAAACTAAACATTAACAAATTATTATAATCTTTTTAAACTAAGCACATATAATTTATATAATCATTGATAACACAATTTGTTATAAAAATTAAAAATAGATTATTTTAATTTCATTCATGAATATACATTGGGGCATAAATAACACCATTGAATAATGGTGTTAAATACATGTTTAATATTAAATATTTAATATTTGAGAAAATGACAGTGTACTGGATAATGATGTGATGTTTATTATATTATAATTAGAAATAACACGGTTTACTATATAAATTGAAAATAAATTAATTTAATTTCATTCAAGAATATATATTTGCGGTCTGATTTCTAATTATTACTTTACTAAGATTAATTATTAAGATCTCATTCAATGATGTTAAATAAAAATTCTCTTTTATACATCAATAAAAAGGTATTAACCCAAACACGTTTTTTAATTATTTAAAAAACCATATTACTTAAAATGTATATTATTCTATTTGTTTTATGAGTACAAAATATACTATTTTAGTTCCCGGAAGTTTGTCCCTTTTTCAATTCGTATTACTCCATATTTTTCACAAAAAAGTTGATATAATATATTGAAGAGTCAAGTATGCCTACAAACTATACAATATTAATCCACAATTTTACAAATGTTAAAAATAAATATGATAGATAAATCAAATATAATTTTTAAAGATATTTATTTCATTTTTTTTATAATGTGATTATATTTATATATTATAAGTTAAAAGTGAGTTAGTTTGACTTTGAAAATTTTATAAAATATAAATTTTAAATGAAGTGGATGTAGTATATTTAAAATTTATACATCATATATTTATTTGTATAAGTATGGTTAAAATTTCAAACAAAAATTTGAATGTGATAATTTGAAATATTTTGAATGTTCAGAATTATGATAATTTTTTGAATTTAAAAATAAAATAATTGATAAGCATTTATAAAATAAAATAATATGAAATTAAGATTTTAGATGAGAAAGGAGAAGGGAAGAGAATATACATTAGTTTATAATTAAAAGAAATGATGAAATAGGTGAAAATTAGGACGAGAGAACATTAGTAAAAACTCTAGTTAAGGAGAAGGTGACATGTGACCGTGCTCATATAAAGTGGGGTTTGTTTTAGTAATAGTACTGTAATGATTACATGACTGAGAACAAAGGGGCTGGATTAAAAATGACAAAGGCATTTTCTTTTATGGGTTTGTAAATATTTTACAGAAGATAGAAGCAAAGTTGGAGTTTTTGGGTTTAGGTATATAGATATAAATATTTTATTAAGGGGCCTATTGGGTTAGGTTTTAATTTTTACTAGGGATGGCAACGGGTCGGGTCGGGTCGGGTTTCTTAAGATCCAGACCCGATCCATTATATTTCGGGTCGGTTCGGGTTCGGGTCCGGGTCTGGAAAATGAAGATCCGGATCCGATCCGTCGGGTTTTTTCGGGTTTCGGTTCGGGTTCGGGTCTCATTCGGGTATTTAAAAAATAAAATTAAATAAAAAATAAAAATTATATAGCTATAAAAAATGTGATGATTGATTTTTTTTTTAAATTTAGGAACATAAAAAAGGGTTTTACAAGTTTCGTCTAATACAATAAACACGTGAAACATGTTAACTTAATTGTATACAATCATTTAACTTATCATTTATCATTTATATTTTATTATATTTAGATTTTTTAATGCACAATAACTGAGAAAAATATTGATGAAATAAATATAAATTATGTATTGAGCATATAAAATTAAGTAAAATGTTAATATTCATACCTAATAATTCACAATATTTTAATATATATACTTTACATTAAACACATAATATATATATATATATAATATTTTGTATCGGGTTTTTATCGGGTCTCGGGTTCGGATCGGGTTTTAATCGGGTTTCGGGTTTCGGGTCGGGTCTCGGTTCGGAATACCTGAGATCCAGATCCAGATCCAAACTCTTTCGGGTCTAAAAATAAGATCCAGATCCGGATCCAGATCCAAAAAAATCGGGTTCGGGTAGACCCAATCGGGTCGGTACGGGTCGGGTATCCATCGGGTCGGGTAAAACTGCCATCCCTAATTTTTACAGAGACATTAATGTGTTTTTGCAGCTATATTTTTGGCTTCATTTATATTGCATTTGAATGTTCTTTTGAGTTGAGTTGCAGAGTTGTATGCATATCTGCAGTGCATTTATAGAGCTTCACATCTTTAGACTTTACTAGATAGAGGGTGCAAAAGGGCCCACTGTAGGAGGAGGCATTGTTCAAACTTCAAACAGCTGTGTGTGGTTACTGGTTAGTACATTATGTACTTCTCTTGGTTAAATCTTTTAAACAACTCTGTTTATTCAGCTAGTTCTTGTAGTTAAATGTGTTTTTTCATGCTTTGTCTTACATTGTTAGTTTTGTTCAAGTACTACTATCTTCAAATTTTGTCTTTCGATTTAGGCTTCAGTTCAGTCATTTTATATTATAGTTCAAAATCTGGGTTTTACATGTGCTTGTTAAGTATTTGTGTGTGCCTATGTGCAAGTGTATTTATTCTTCTTATGGTGGTTGCTTCACATTCTTGATTATGATTATTGTTCCTTGCTGCTTGGTTTTTGATATGAGCAGGTTTGTGAGCCAGTTGGTTGTTTTTCATACCTGGACTTAAACAGCTCAACTTCTTTACAGCAAGAGAGACAGTTTCTTGGGCATATTTTAGCTTATGTTGTAGGCAGTGAGAGCCCATCAATCTGTTAGGCACCAAACACTAAAAAATTAGTTGATTACATGTATTATCTGGGGGTTAGTATGGAGATTTTTAGGCTTTTGGTTGTGACTTGTGTTCTAACATGCACAATGGGGCAGCTTCCTTCACAGGACATTTTGACTCTACTGGAATTCAAGAAGGGGATTACTCATGACCCAACAGGTTATGTGGTTGATTCATGGAGTGAGGAGTCTATCGACTTCAATGGGTGTCCAGCGTCATGGAATGGGATTGTTTGCAATGGTGATAAGGTTGCAGGGGTTGTCCTTAATAACCTGGGTTTATCTGCAAATGTCGATCTGAGTGTGTTTTTAAATCTCACAATGCTTGTGAAGCTCTCAATGTCGAATAACTCTATATCTGGAAAAATCCCCAGCAATATAGGTGATTTTAAAGGTCTTGTGTATATGGACATATCAGAGAACCTGTTCTTCTCATCTATACCATCAGAGATCGGTCAGTTGGGGAGCCTGCAAAACCTCTCTTTAGCTGGTAACAATTTCTCTGGCTCAATCCCAGATTCAATATCCGGGCTTAATTCGATTCAATCTTTGGATTTAAGTCGCAATTCTTTTTCTGGGGAATTACCATCATCATTAACTGACTTGACTAATTTGGTATCTCTAAATTTATCTCTTAATGGTTTTGAAAAGAAAATTCCAGAAGGATTTGATGCCATGGTGAATCTTAAAGTGTTTGACTTGCACGGAAACTCTTTAGAGGGCAATCTTGATGCAGAATTCTTGCTTCTTACTACTGCAGTGCTTGTTGATTTGAGTGATAATTTGCTCGTGAGTTCTAGTTCTCAAAGGCAGAAGTTTTTACCTGGTCTTTCAGATAGTATTGAGTACTTAAACCTTAGCTGTAACCAGCTTACAGGGTCTCTTATTGGCGGTGATCAACCTCAGGTCTTTGGGAACTTAAGAGTTTTGGATTTAAGCAACAATGATTTATCTGGAGAATTGCCTGGATTTGATTTTGTTTATGAGCTCCAGGTCCTCAAACTCAGTAACAATAGATTTTCCGGGTTCATTCCTAACGACCTCTTAAAAGGAGATTCATCAGTTCTGTCTGAATTAGATTTGAGTGGCAACAACCTCACAGGTACTATTAGGTTTAATATACAAGATATTCTGATTAGTTTTTTCTCAGACATAGTTTCTTAAGTATAAATCAGTTCGAAATCAAGCATTTCTTCATCGACACAACAGAGAAAATATTCTTATAGGAATGCAATTGTGGTGCTTTACGTTTACATTATCCTTGCATACTACAATTGTTAATATATATTTATTAATGCTGCAGGCCCAATAAGTATGATCTCAGCAACAACTCTGCACACCCTTAACCTCTCATCAAATAAACTGTCTGGCGATCTTCCATTGTTGACTGGAAATTGCGCAGTACTTGATCTGTCGAATAATCAATTTGAAGGAAACTTAACCAAACTGCTGAAATGGGGAAATATTGAATATCTTGATCTTAGTCAAAATAGATTGACAGGGTCCATACCTGAGGTAACTTCACAATTTTTGCGTTTAAATTACCTCAATCTTTCACATAATTCTCTTAGCAGTTCGCTCCCAAAGGTTATTACTACTTTCCCCAAACTGACAGTCCTTGATCTTAGTTATAACCAATTAGACGGACGTCTTATACCTACTTTATTGACATTCCCCACATTGCAAGAACTGCACCTAGAAAACAACAAACTTGGTGGAAGCATTGAGTTTTCTCTTCCTTTATCTGCTGAGCCCAGTCTTCATGTTCTTGATATATCTCATAATCAACTTAGTGGTTATTTTCCTGATGGATTTGGTTCATTGACTGGACTTCATGATCTCAACCTGGCCGTAAATAATTTCTCAGGTTCTTTACCAACCTCTATTAGTAACATCAGCTCCCTCAGTTCTTTAGACATCTCTCAGAATCATTTCACTGGCCCATTGCCAAAGAACTTGCCTGATAGTATGGAAAAATTTAATGCAACATACAATGAACTTTCTGGAGTTGTCCCTGAAAATTTAAGAAAATTTCCTCTATCATCTTTCTTCCCTGGCAATTCTGATTTACAATTTCCAAATCCTCCTCCGGGATCAACACCCTCTGAATCTGGACAACAAAATAGTAGAACAATAAAAACAGTTGTAAAGGTGTTGGTGATAATCGCTTGTGTTATTGCTGTCATACTTTTTATCCTTCTTGCCATTTTCATTCATTACATACGCATATCAAGGAGATCTCGTCAGCAAAGTGTTACAAGTAAAGACATTCGTAGGCACGTCCAACATAATCCTTCTGGCTTGGTTGGACGAGTTGGTGGTGGTGGTCTTGTAGTTTCTGCAGAAGATGACCTTATGACATCACAAAAAAGACCTTCTTCTGAAATTATTGTTCCTGATGAGAAAATGGCAGTCATTACTGGATTTTCACCATCTAAGAACAGCCATTTCTCTTGGTCATCAGAGTCAGGCGATTCATATACCGCTGACCTATCTAGATTAGATGTAAGGTCACCAGAGATATTGGGCGGAGAGCTTTATTTTCTTGATGACACAATTTCATTCTTACCTGAAGAACTATCAAGGGCCCCAGCAGAAGTTTTGGGAAGAAGCAGCCATGGGACTTCGTATAAAGCCACATTAGATAGTGGGGTATTTTTGACTGTAAAGTGGTTAAGAGAAGGTGTCGCAAAGCAGCGGAAAGATTTTGCAAAGGAGGCTAAGAAATTTTCAAATATTAGACATCCAAATGTGGTTGGTTTGCGGGGTTATTACTGGGGCCCCACTCAGCACGAGAAGCTTATTCTTTCAGATTACATCTCACCTGGAAGTCTTGCAAGTTTTCTTTTCGGTAACTTCCTGTTTAAAAAAATTTGCTGTGAAAATATGCTAACTTGCTAATGACTTTTTGTGCTTATCCTAGATAATTTGAAATGTAATGTTGTTTAGCCTTCTAAATCATTAAATATATCTTTCAAAAACTTTTGTATATGTTTGACAGAAAAAAAAAATTAGAAGATATATTTGCTTCAGTGTAGCAGCTCAAGTACCAATATGTTGGAATGGACGCATGAAGTTTTTCTGTATATATTTAACATATGAAAGATATACATATTTGACATCAAGAGAGGTCTCAGTTCTTAATTGTTACGTACATGTATTATTCGTTTGTTATTCATCTTTTATGGACTTGATGAGATCATAACAAGAGTGCTAAAATTGATAAAGCCCTTGAGTAAGTAACTGTTTTAGCGAATATTTCTTAAATCCATAATATGTTAGCCTGTAACATCTGCAAGAAAGTAAACAGTCAATATATACCAATGCAATGCATAATATGACAAGCCATAGACCGAAGTCTGCATAATATGACCCATCAAGCCATCATTTTTTGTGAGCATGGTCAATATAAAACAATGTCCTTTGTTACTGCAAGTGTCTTCATTGTTCAAGATCTGTACATCTTAATTACTAATTTCCTATGTAAGAGTTAGGTGATCCTTTATTCCCCATAATTGATATATTTATACACCTCTGTAATGTATTATTATGAGATTTTTCCACTGCCTGAGCTATATCCGCATTTGCACATTTTTTGCATGTTGAAATGTTTATATTTTATACCCTTTCTGTGTTGTTTATATGCTTTGCCATGGGAATAGTTTCTGGTAATATATTTTTTTTGTCAAGCTTGGATAGAAAATTACGCAGAGTGGCTCCCTCATAATTGAGCTGACATTAAAAATATAATCAGCTTAAGTAAAGATAGTCGAATTCATCACTGATAACATATAATGTCATGCAATTTAATTTCCTCTTGTTTTTTGTTATTCTTGCATATACTGCTCACTGCTCACCCAAGGTCAGTCTCAAATTTGGTTTAAGTTTTACCATTAGGCTTTTTATGGCATACTTACAGTTTTAAACATTCACAGATAAAAGTTAATCTCTAAAGAGAAAACTAAAAAGTGAACATTAATTTATGAGCGAGAATCCTATGGACGTTGTAAACCTCTCCATGTACTTCCACACAGCCCTATTATCCTTTCAGTTTTTAATTTTGTTCTGATAGTTGTCATTTGTGCCAGGTTTAGTCAGTTGGTAATATAGTAAAAATTACCCCACAACTTTGCGAGTTTTTAAACCCAGTTCTTTCTATATATTAATGTACATTTTTTCAGAATTTTTTCTGTGGTTCTAGCTCATCCTTTTTCCTCTCCCTAGATGAAGTGTGAAAACTTTGCTAATGTTGTCAATAAAATTAGAAGCTAAGACCAATGGAATGTTACCGACAGCCTGAAAGTTTATCTTTGGGAAATTTGATAAAGCAAATCATAAAAATTACATACAAGTTCTCCATACTCCCTATTTCTCTTTTAATAACACTTGTGAAGTGATTGAACATATAATCCTCTACCTCTACTTTCCAATGGTATTTTCTTTCTTTTTTTCCTTGTGGCAATCACATTAAAATAGTTAGTCTCGATTAATTCAGCTTAATATTACACTTTAGGAAGGGCTAGAAGCTTACAAATTTTCCGTGTAAACCAATATTTTTCTATCATTATTGCTCCGGCAAGATGGACTGAGAACTATTGCTCTTAAGCTTTTTGCTTCTCTTCCTAGTTTCAGACGAGCATGTCATTGTTTACTCATTTTGTGTATATATGCATATCAGCATATGGACCTTGTTGGCTTATTGATGTTTATGTCTAATAAATATTGCATACTTGCAGATCGTCCTGAAAGAAAGGGCCCCCCACTAACCTGGGCTCAAAGACTGAAAATTGCAGTTGATGTTGCACGTGGTCTGAATTATCTTCATTTTGACCGTGCCTTTCCACATGGAGACCTCAAAGCAACCAATGTACTATTAGATGGTCCAGATCTTAATGCACGTGTTGCTGATTACTGCCTTCACCGCCTCATGACCCAAGCAGGTACCATTGAACAAATTCTTGATGCTGGGGTTCTAGGTTATCGGGCACCTGAGCTGGCCACTTCCAATAAGCCATTGCCAAACTTCAAGTCTGATGTATATGCATTCGGAGTGATTTTATTGGAACTTTTAACTGGAAAATGTGCTGGCGATGTGGTTTCTGCTGATGATGGAGGTGTTGATTTAACAGACTGGGTGCGGCTGAAGGTAACAGAAGGTCGTGGCTCAGATTGTTTTGATGCTGCATTGGCCCCAGAGCTTATGAATCCAGCTTCAGAAAAAGGATCGAAGGAAGTTCTTGAAATAGCTCTGAGATGTATACTGTCTGTATCTGAAAGACCAGGTATCAAGACTATATATGAAGATCTTTCATCTATATAGACAGTCAGATGTGCTTCTGGGAACTCATTTTTAATTATACGGGGAATCAATAGTTCATTGGTTTCCATTTTGTGGTTAAATTAGTCTGATATTATAGTTTCCTAACTTAGCTTCTTTTACTTGCCGTTGTCGTGAAGTCGGGGAATTTGTTTATAAAACTATTAGTTTTGCTGTTCTTTGGCATGATCATTGCTTTCGGATACCAACTGAGGAAAAACACAAGTATTATTGTTCCCGTTCCTCTTGGAAATAAACATAATTGATCTGCAGGTAAGTTTGCATGTCATTGTGAAAACAAACCAGTAGTGTGCTCTGACTTCCTATCGCAACATATATTTATAGATCATCATAATTTATAGTCTTGTAGATATAAAGAGCTGTAGATTTAACATGATTGGTCCTCGTTATCATAATTTCAAATAATATTGTTTATAAAATTATATTGTTTGGTGTTTACAATTTTTCTAAAAAAGAAAATGTAAACGTTGCAAGATGTAACGTTTAACTCCTTTTCTAAACCAAACCCATATAAAAAGCAGGAGTGAGTAAAAAACCGAACTCAAACCCGAAACCGATAAAAACCGAAGGGGTATATTCAATATGGATTTTAATGGATTGTTTTTAAGTCTATGGATTGTATATGATTTTGATTTTGTGTGGATTCTTGATAAACGGTAGCAAATTTGATATAGATACCTTAGGATTTAAGCACAATACGTTAAAATCTCATGAATTTTGTTGGTGTTTCAGAAAATTTAAAATACATTGAAAAATCCCACAAAATCCATCATTTTACTAAATCCAAAAAATTTATCAACATTTGAATATCATCAGATTTTAATAGATTTAAACAATCCCAAATAAATACCATCGAATTTTAAAGTATAATTTAAAATCCTAACTAAATATCATCAAATTTTGTAGCATAATTTTAAATCAAATTGAATACTTCAAGATTTTAATGGATTTCAAACAATTTCAATCGAATACCCTCGGATTTCAAGAATAAAAAAATTCTTTAAAATCCCAATCAAATACACCTCCTAAAATGTCCATTATTCTCGCTAAAAATCTATAATGGGAGTACCCCATCTTCAATAGACTCGTTTTAACTACTTGAATCACTATATATAAATATCACTATATAAAATTTTGAATAATTAATAGAAAATTTAATGGAATCCTATGTATGAGTCACACGAATCACAAAAAACAACAACTAGGATCCATGATTATAAAAATATAAAAAAATTATAACAAACACATCATTTATTTGTTAACTTTTTTATTAATATTTTTTTCTAAATCTAATATATATATATATATATATATATATATATATATATATATAATGACTATAATGACTTAAATAAGTCAACAAGAAAATCGGATAACAACTTGATAATTTTTGTAGCAGAACAATGATCACTTTGGTATAATACACTTTTATAATTTGGGATATCATATTTTAAAAGTGAGATATTATCTTTTATATGTGATACTTTATCTTAAAACGTATTTCATAAAATCTAAATATTCTATTTGATATCTTCCAGATAATATTTTAATATATATATATATATATATATATAATGACTATAATGACTTAAATAAGTCAACAAGAAAATCGGATAATAATTTGATAATTTTTGTAGCAGAACGATGATCACTTTGGTATAATACACTTTTATAATTTGGGATATCATACTTTAGAAGTGAGATATTATCTTTTATATGTGATACTTTATCTTAAAACGTATTTCATAAAATCTAAATATTCTATTTGATATCTTCCAGATAATATTTTAAAATCTAATATCTTTTATTCAATTTCCTTGTGAGGAAAAGAGATTATATACGGCAGTCGCTCCTCTAAAACCCCAGACAGTCAAGTGGAAGTCTTGAAACACCTGACTGATTCTCTTTTGTTTTACTCTTGTCTGAAATCAAACCCCTTTTCCATAACAACCTCAATTATACGCTCTTTCAACGTCCGTACATTCAACCCATTTTTAAGGTATGTTTGTCTTGCTTTACTTTATGTTTCTCATAAACCCCTTTTGTCTTTACCCTTTATTGTACACATTTTATGATTATAATTATCATTCTCATTTTGGCTTGTTTTATCTTGTGACATTCTTCAAAAATCGAACCCCTTTTTGTTAATTGATGTAATGTTCTACTTAAATAAACCCTGATTGATTTTGGTTGTGTGTTTGTTTGTTTTTTGGTTATTTACTCAAAGGCCAAAGGGTTGTTTTTGTTTGTATTTTGGATGAGGGTTTTGGCTACAGTAAATTAATAATTCATATACCATGTAAGGTTATAGGGCTGTTGATCATTTGGGAAAGGTGTAATGGGATCTCAAGAAAACCCAGTTCTTGCCTTGAAGCAAAAGACGCTTACCCCGAAAGCTATTATACACCAGAAATTTGGGGCCAATGCAGTGTACAAGGTCGAGGAAGTAAAGAAGTCTGCTGATGATGGAGGCCCGCGGCTTAATTTACCACAGAAGGGTCCTTGCCTCTTTCAATGTTCTCTGCAACTTCCGGAAGTTACTGTTGTTTCTGAGCTGTGTAAAAAGAAAAAGGATGCTGAGCAATCTGCTGCGGAGAAGGCTATTGAAAAGGTTTTGTCTTTTAATCCCAAAAGATCCTTCTTCAGACCTCCTAGTAGTATACTTTGATGGGCAGTGCGTAATTAGTGCTAATTCATAAACCTCGTTTTTTTGTTTTACTTGCAAGGTTAGAATCATTATGATTAAACATAACAACATTTGCTATTGTTTAAGCTGTCACGAGAAAGTGCTCTATAGTTCATGTTCATTGCTAGTCAATGTCTGTCTGTTGCTTTTATGTGTTTCTGTGAGAAAAGGGTGTGTGTGTTCGGTACTTGTCACTATTTTTAATGCTTCAGCTAGGGTTTTTTTGGATTTGACTAAGGACCTGGCAATGCTCATGTATGTATTTAATGATATGTTGCAAAAGTACCGAAGATAGCAAGTTGTTTCTCGTTTCTATGTACATGTAATCTCTTCATTAATATTGCCTATGTTGTTTAAGAAAATTCTTGCATTTTTATTGAAAATGTAAAAAGGTCCGGGTTTATTTTGTACCCTTGCATATAAGTTATTCCAATTATTGCCTTTTAGAAATCAGAATACCGCGAAACATTTTATTAAGGTTTCCTTATGTATAAAAAGTAGGTGAATCATGAAGATTACATGTATTTTAAGCTTCTTCTAGCCTATTTAGTGATGCAAATGACACTTTAATGCCTATATCCTGAGCAACCATAGGAATGTAAGTGTAAACGAGTATGATCCTTTACGACAACACCTACTAGTGCACATGCTCTTTATATTTACTCTATGGTCATGAACTATGTGCATGCTTATCCGTGATGTGAGATACACACACAATATGCCACAAAGTTCTATTTATTTAACCATTGCGATTACAAATGAACTGATGATGCCACTGTGTTTTGATGCATTTGATTGTCTTCTATTGCAGCTCGGCATTACCTTGAGTATACCCACCGCGCAAGAAGCAGGGGATGAAGTGGTTGGTCGTCTCTCATATTTATTTTCAGATACGGTATGTATCTTTCGAAGATTCGGAGTATTTAGGACAGTATTAATATAAAGTAGGCAACTTATCAGTATTATTCTATCTAAGCTATTTACTTGGACATTTAATAAATGAGAAATCAATTTAGTTGGTCTCGTATTTGTAATTTAGTTGTACTTGCTTATTCGTTAAACAATGTAAAATTACTGGTTTGTTTGTGAGACAGTTTTTGTACTTCTTGTCGCGGTTTAGTATAGTGTGATGATTAGGCAGTGAAGGATATTTTTGTTTTCTACTATAAAGATTTGAGAAGGTTTTTTAAAGATTGCAGGACTTCTTATTAGAAGAAGCAGGAGCAGTATCTATATCGATGAACTTGATTAGCACACACGTGACCTGCAATTAGTCCTGATAGTGGCTTCGTGCGATGTCTCATTTATTTGATATTTGTAAAATAGTGGTATTGGTATATGTGATTACTGTTAGTGGCAATTTTTGGCGAGTAAAGTCTGTGGTAATGTGCTCCACAGTTATTTAAGTTTATCTCAGTTTCTGACACGTTTTACTTGAATGTGTTTAATGAAGTTCTATACGACTGTTCATCCGTTGAGTGGTCACTTCAGGGCAGCCTTGCTGAGAAAGGACCAATTCTATGGTTATGTCCCTGTTTCCGTGATATCCTTTTTTGATTCAAAGCTTTTAAATTTATGCAAATGCATAAATCCTGAAGTTGAGACCAATTCATGGTTGGCGGTGCCACTAATTTTGAAGGCTGCTGCTAGAGTACCATTGTTAATTTCTGAGGATCATCTTTCAATACGAAGGCCAAGTCCCTATCCTCCTGAAGTTCTGCAGGCTGTAGATAATCAGCTATCAAACTTGCCAGAAAGCACTTGTATTAGAGCAGTACGCATCCCATGCTTAGTTGATAAGATTGTTGAACCCTTGCTTTTTAATATTTCTATTAATGGGTACTATCTTGATGCTATTGCACAAGAGCTTGGTGTAACGGATGCCTCTAAAGTTCTGGTTTCCAGGTAAAGATTATGTTTCTGCTACTATTTTGCCTTTCCTATTGTTTTCCAACACACCCATAACTTGTTTCCCTTCACCAACTTGACGTTGTCCTGCAGTAATCTCGAGCTATATTCTATATTATATTTTCACGTGCACAAGTCTTTTGTTTGAATTATAATGGGTAATATTATTTGGAAATATATTTGTGTAAAGTCAAACTAAAGATCTAATAATTTTAGGTTATCATGTATTACAACTATATATAGATATTTAGTTCATCGCTGACTATGACAGGACCTGGTTCATGCTTCATGCATACACATGTCTTTGTATTGATAGATCGTTGCTAAATATATAACCAGATTTATCAATTTACTTCCAATATGGACAGATACAAGTATATCTAAGAAGCCAGGATTGAGACATTGTTGGTGTACAAAACTTCCTCTGATTAATGTTATTACTGTTAAATTCATTGTTACAGGAGTGTTGGCAAAGCTTCATCAGAGACTAGATTGTACTTCTGTACTCCACAGTCGTATATGCTGAATGTATCCTCGGAGTTGGGTGAAGAAATAACAACTGATGGAACTTTAAATACAAGAGCAACTTTCCTATCTGGTCAAAAGATCTACGGGGATGCAATATTAGCCTCAGTTGGGTACACATGGAAGTCTACTGATATCTTCTATGAAGATGCATCCCTGCGTTCATATTTTAGGTATTTTTTGTCGTTTGTTTATAGTTCGCTAGTTAGGAATTAACTTATAGTTACTATTATAATCTTTGTGTTTTGGTAAACACGTTTTGATGATAAATGATATTAATATATAGACATGGCTGTGAATTAAGATATACTCAGGAATATGGACCCTTGCAACTTTTTCTAAAAAAATTAAACTTTATGTGCTTTTGTGTTTTCTACTTGCTACTATTACTTCACTTTGAGTCTATAACTCTTGCTGTTGCAAGTGGTGCCTTGGTGGGAACTGGTATGTTTTTCGAGATATAAAACAAACATAAAGAAGAGCTGGAATAAGCTAACATGCTGCGATAATGTCTGAGTGGGATTAAAGATTTATTGGTATGTAATGTATTGTGTGATAATCATTTTAGTGTTGCTAACATTATACTGGTGGAGCTTTTGATTAATCTATATAGGAATTACTTGTCATTAGAATGGGGGAGTGCAAATTTCTTTATTCCCAAATAGCTAATTCTGTAAGGGCTCAGGGTGGTCACTGTATAAAATGCTTGATTTGAGGCTTGTTTCATAATACCTTATGAATACATCTTTTTGACAAGTTTTGAAGTCTATTTCACCACCTTAGCACTCTGTTAATCCTTTCACTTCTTGTTTCTTATAGTTTTTGATTTCACTTTTTTGTATCATTTACTTTGTTCTCTTGGATGGCTCACATTGATTTTTGCTATGAAGTAACCTTTCTTTATTGTCCTTTAATTTTCTTTAGTCTTCATGTTTATGGAAAAAGTGAAAGGCAAGGACTGGAAGATGAAGGTGTCCTTTTTCCAGTCGATTTAAACTACAGAATTTTGTTTTTACTATCCTAAGAATTTAACCTGCTTAAGGATTCTAGGCATCAGTTATTATTTATCTCTAAAAAGTTTTTAACATGGTCTCTTTTGAGAGTATATCTTCTGTTTACCTTTATTTGTTCTAGAGCTTTGAAATAGCGTTTCATTTTCTCTACAACACATAATGAAATTTCCTTTTTTATCGTGATGTGTGCAGGATACTTATTAATAAGGTGCCAGATGGTGTTTATAAGCTATCTAGGGAGGCGATATTGGCAGCAGAAATGCCTACAGCATTCACCACAAGAAGCAATTGGAGGGGATCTTATCCCAGGGATATCCTCTGTACGATTTGCCGCCAGCATCGGTTATCTGTACCTGAAATTATCTCCTTGGAAAATGCAGAAGTGCCAGGAGTACATAAGAAAATGAAGCTTACAGATCCTCGTGAACAAGAAACAAATGGAGGTGGTGTTGCTTTAGGTGTTGCTGGAGTCGGAGGAACTTTCAAGTGTAAAATAAAAATATTTTCAAGGAGTCAGGAACTGATTATGTGTTGCACCCCAAAAGAATCATTTAAAAAGCAAAGTGATGCCATCCAGGATGCTGCACTGAAAATTCTCACATGGCTGAATAATTACTTTCAAAACCCAGAGATATCTGTTGAGAACTTGACTACATCTGGTCATGAAATTGATATCCAATTTTATCCGCAGTGCTTCTTTAAGGAGTTCAAACTATACCAATCAGTGCATAATTCTAGCAGATTGCTAAATTCTGACTGCTTGAGTAGAAATACAGGGTTTTTAAAATCTACCATGTTTTCAGTAAATGACAATGATCAAATGTTAGGAGTTTCATTATCAACTGGGTCATTGGCGTGCATTAGTTATAGCATATATCTATTGGCAGGAGAATGCATGAAGGAACAACTTGAAAGTAGTGAAGAGTTTGAATTTGAGATAGGGGTTAAAGCCGTGTCCCCCCATTTTGAAGCTGTTGTGACACAGATGTCTTTGGGTCAGTCAATTTCTTATAATAAGGAAGTGCCGTCCATTGAGTTAATTATGGCTGCTGCTACTGATCCTGAAAGAATTCTTTCGCTATTGAATTCAGGTGAGTTGAAGCCTAATTCTATTCTATACTGAGCTGTTTTCAAGTGCATTGTATAAATCTACTTGATCAAATGTATCCTTTTCTGCTTACGCATGGTTATTATCCGAGCTTTACCTTTTCCACTCGTTGTATGTGGCAGGAGGCTGCAGTTTGGAGTACTCGATTACTTTACTGCGGGTGACAGAACCCTTGGAGGAGAGAATGGAGCAGGCACTCTTTAGTCCTCCTCTATCGAAGCAGCGTGTTGATTTTGCATTGCAACAAATTAAAGAATCTTGTGCAGCTTCCTTGGTATGTGCCATTACATTTGCGTGTCACAATCATAGAATTTCTATACAGGGCATTAAGATATTTTTGAAATACTGCAGGTTGACTTCGGATGTGGGTCTGGAAGCCTGTTGGAATCCTTGTTAGCATATCCGACTTCTTTGGAAACGATTGTTGGCGTTGATATTTCACAGAGGAGTCTTGCCCGGGCAGCCAAGGTTTCAAACAACTATATATCTTCTTACAATCCCTTAACAGTTTCTGTTTCTTGTATAGCTTTATTTCTTAATCTTTATTTTTAAGTGCATCTTTTCCAGTGACATATGCTTGTTAGGTTATATTGAATGCCTGTTGATCTCAACACTCAATTTCGAAAGTTGATTCAGGCTGACTATTTGTCACGTAAATCACATTTTTTTTTATTTGGGGATGCTATGAATTTTAGACTATAGTAGTCAGTTCTGCAACTTTTGTCATTCCTCATACAGAAGGTTTCTCCATTAAAAGTGGCTATAAAAGATATGGATGCACTTCCAAAGTAATCATTCTTAATTAGATGAATAGTTTCTGATATAATAGTGTTATTATGCAGATACTACATACCAAACTAACTACCAAAACAGAAGCTGGAAGTAGTAGAATCAAATCTGCATTGCTTTATGATGGTTCAATCACAAGTTTTGATTCTCGGCTGTATGGATTTGATATTGGAACTTGTTTAGAGGTATTTATTCTTGATCTCAATATTTATGTGCTGTGAATCAAGATTTCTCAATATTTATGTGCTGTGAATCAAGATATCTGCCTCTTTGATTGTCGCCGTTTTGTTGGCTTATTGGGGTGGTATTTGTCTTTTGTTGGGCTTCCTGGCATAGGTGAATAAAATGGGCGGTCCAGTTGAGTTTATGGACAGTTATTATCTAGTGCAGAACTTAGCATTTCCTAGCCTTAGTAATCTTAGTTGGCTTCTTACAAGTGGTCAACATATTGGCAATAGCCAAGGATATGCTTATAAATTGTCTGTCCATCCATTTTTTAGTTTCAGATATATTTGATTTGATTTTTCTTCTGCTGTATACTAACAATAAACATAAACCTGAAGCATAGATAATTTTGGACGGGCGTATAGATGTGCCTTTGCAACTAGTTCCAAGTGAAGAAAATGTTTTTGTTACTAATAGAAATAGTACAGGGTGTTGGGATGAAGTGATACTGTGATAGGAATGGAAGGAGATCAGTGGTTAGGATTAAAACGGGGACAAAAAGTTATAGGATTAAATCAATCGTGTTGCCTATTGATAATCAATATCACCTCAGTCAAATGTGTCATTACTTGGACATATTGAGCCACCATATAAAATCCACCATTTTGGTACACCTTGTGGAATTCTGTTATTCTGGATTTTTTTTTTTTAATTTGGAACAAACTGACTTGCTAAAGTATTTATTTGTCATGCATGGATTATCAAACTGTAGGTGATTGAGCATATGGAGGAGGATCAAGCCTTTCTATTTGGTGATGTTGTGCTAAGCAGCTTCCGTCCGAAAGTTCTGATTGTTTCGACCCCAAACTTTGAGTACAATGTAATACTGCATAAATCTACTGTACAAGGTCCAGAAGATGACCCAGACGAGAAAAATCAATCACAGTCCTCTAAGTTTCGCAACCATGATCACAAATTTGAGTGGACCAGAGAACAATTCAATGACTGGGCGACAAAGCTTGCAGAGAGGCATAACTACAGTGTTAAATTCAGTGGAGTTGGCGGGGTTGATGGTGTGGAACCAGGGTATGCTTCCCAAATTGCTGTATTTAGGAGGGAAGGCGATGACTTTCCGGAAAATGTCAGCTCGGCTCATCACTATGATATAATATGGGATTGGAGCAGCAACAGTTCAAGTTCACTCGAGTAAATGTAGTATATTCAATTTTTGCTCTAATATATTCTCTTTATATTGGAGACACTCATTTTCACGACTAGTGGATGCACATCATTAGTTTATGGAGAAGATGGAGTTAAAAACTAATTGCCTTGTCAGAAAGGCTAATTTCTCAGTGATATATTCGACCTGATACCGTGCATTACAGTAGTTTACAAGTTTTTCTGTTGATTTGCTTGCAGTCTCGTAGAAAGTCGGTTGTAGCAAACTATATAGCTGTCTTTTGTGGAATCATGAGCCATAAGTTACCGCAATATGTGGTGCACTCGTTACCTATGTCCCGGGGGAGCTATATTGACTGCATGTCTTGTGAAAATCACCTTTCATTTTATGATTTGGTTTCTTGTTTTTCAATTTTTCAAAGCATATGAAGTTCGTTTTCCTTTAGTTTTCATTTCTCTATAGCCTTTGTATGCAGGGCAAGGGCAGGTGTTGCATAGCTAACACTGGTATCTTAGTTTTTGTTTGATAGTGAACCCTGTTCCCAACCGACTAACCGAGGATATATCAGATAAACGCTGTACCAAACAGAGGATATTGAATCCTGACCAAAAAAAAAAACAGAGGATATTGAACAGAGGTTATTGTCTATTGAGCGTGTTTGCCTGACTGTTATAACCGGGTTTTAAACGATTTTTAATTTTTAACTAGAAAAAAGCATTTAAGTATTGAATTTTGTTGGATGTACTTTTGATCAATTTATATTATTTTTATAATTTTTTAAATAAAATTTAATTTCAACACTAAAATAAATAAACTGCACACTAAAATAGTTCAATTAATTTCTCTGATTTTTACAACCATGAGAGAACTTCTTTTTTTTTGACAATGCAGGCTTATATGCCTTACAAATTAGTATCTGTTCTAACAATTCTCGGGGTGAGCCAGAGTCGAACCCGGGTGTCCCGGGACAACAGAGGATAAACCCACCACTGGGCTATCCAATCGTGCTCGAGAGAACTTCTTAGTTATGTGTAAGCAGTGCTTATTTTAAAATATAATACGCATATTTTGGCTTGGGGGTTGTGTGTGGTTAAATTGAAACTTGTAAATTTGTAAGTTTATCGCAAGTGCTTATATTTCTGAATTAGAGCTCGAAAATTATTCACAAAATAATATATTTGAAAATATATTTTTTTTGGGGCCGACTTATGTGCGGTGATACTGAAAATCGTAATCTTACCTAGCTTTTTTATGTTGCGAAGTGCTAACGTCTTTGATTTACTTAACTTTACGATAGTGATAATTATTCACAAAACAAAATATTTGAATTTTTTTTTATGAAACCAATAAGTTTTACCAAACACCTTAAGGGGTCGTTTGGTTGGAGTGTCTCTAGTAACATGTATGGATTTTGTTCATTCCAAACCCATACCTGGTGTTTGGTTGAAAATTTTCTTTTATCAACCCCATTCCTCAAACCCACAAGATATGAGATTTTCATACCAAGGGGGAGGTGGGTATGAAACATGGGTTTCTGGAATTAAATTCTTTTTCTTTTATTTCATTACTATTTATATCATTTCATGTAAATTATTAATACAAAATTTAATTAATGACTTTAAAATGTATATAAATATTAATTTAATGATATTTTAAAGTAATTACAACTAATAGCTAATAAATATTATTCCATCATATTTATTCCACCACTTAACCAAACACCTAATATCAGAAATGATACCTCAAATCCATACTATCTCAACCTGATTCCTCGTTCCAACCCCATACCCCCTCTCCAACCAAACGACCCGCAAGAGTACTCCTCCCTTCATTCTATCATCTTCTTAAAACTGTGATTTCCATTTAATCTGTCACAATTAGTCAATGAATTTCTCACTTAATTTTCGAGAGCGGCGAAAACACACATTTAAATTTCAAACAGTACCACGCGTGTGCCTATATAAACACAACTCCACATAATCTCTGTTGTTTCATGCATCAACTCATTCTCTCTACACATACACTCAATCTGTATCTATAATCACTCAACCACAAAAAGGGTTTCCAAGATTTGATTATCTTTGAATCACCCAGATGTCGGTAGTCCACAATAACATTCCGGCGAGGGCGTTCTTGACCCCACCCGCCACGTGTAATTCCCGCCGTTTTCTTCCTAATCTGCCGGCGACGGAGAGAAAGAGCACTGCAATTCCGGCCAAGTCACCGGAGATTATTACCAATTTGCCCTCCGCAGACTCTCCCTATGGCAGAGCTAAGCATGTTCAGGTAATTATTATATGAATTTATGTGTGTTTTTTTATGTTTTTGTTGGCTTTAGTTGTGTTAATTTCTTGTGGATTGTTTTTGTTTTTTGATCCGGGTCGGGTTGTTTTTGGGTTTTGAGTTTGTTTTGAGTTGGGGTTTTTGATCTTGTTAATTCTTGAATATTTTTGGTGATTATGTACGTGTGTTTGTGTATATGTATTGAGTTCACACAGACACACACACATGATGTTTACCAGCTCAACGGGCTTAAAATTATTGCAGCTTCTTTAATTTTTATCCGGTCCGGGTCGGGTTGCAGTTGATTTTTGAGTCTATTTTGAGTTGGGGATTTCAGTCATGTAATATCTTGGAGATCTTTAGGCAATTAGTGTGTGTTTGTTTGTGTTTTGAGTTCTTTTTCATGATTAGTTTGTTTAAATTAAAGTTTTTTTAATTTTAATTTTATTTTTTTGAATTGCTTGATTATTGACCTTTCTTGATGATCTGAGATTCATTTTCTGATGTTTTATTTTGCAGAAACTAATGTAATGTGCTGTTCTGTATATTCTTAGTTCAAATGCTTTAAAGGATACAAAGAGCTTGTTATATTGTTAGTAGCTTTATTTCATGAGGTTGATAGGGAATTTCAAAATGGATACTTTGATTTCTGTATTGACAGTTGGTGGACAAGAATCCCAATAAGGCAGTCTCGATGTTCTGGACTGCGATAAATGCTGGTGATCGAGTTGATAGTGCTTTGAAAGACATGGCAGTTGTGATGAAACAGTTGGATAGGTCCGATGAGGCGATTGAGGCAATTAAGTCTTTCAGACATCTTTGTCCTTCTGAATCACAAGAATCTCTTGACAACATCCTCCTAGAACTCTACAAGGTAACCCCTTTTTTCTTTGTATGTGGGGAATACATTGTGTTCGGAATTTGGTTTTGTTTTCAAGGTAATATCATCTTGTTTTCCCTTGTGTCTGTGATTATTTATGCTACTGAAATTGCTGTTGGAATGTTCAATCGAAAGTAAGATCGGAGCATTTTTCATAGCTGATCGAAGTTTGGATGATGGTTAACTGTAAATTTCATCTGAAATGGTTAATTGTTTTTTATTACAGAGATGTGGGAGGACTGATGAACTTATTGAAATTTTACAAGAAAAACTCAAACAAATTGAGAAAGGTTCGGCTTTTGGTGGGAAGAGGGTGAAGGCAGGTAGATCACAAGGCAAGAAAAAAGATATTACCATTGAGCAAGAGTATGCAAGGTGAATCTCTGAAGTGCTACATCTTTGCCAGTTTTAAAGTCTTTGTGCTTTTTTTTAACTTTTGTACATCTTCAATTGCAGGGTATTGGGGAATTTGGCGTGGGCTTACCTACAGCAGGGTAGATACAAATCAGCTGAAGAGATGTACAGGTATTATCATTTGCTTGATTTATGTGGTATGTTGCAGTAGTATGCAATTTATACAATAAAGGGGAACTTTTTCACTGGTAACTGGTGTGTATCTTGATGCAGAAACTCACTGTCCTTTGAACTAGACAGAAACAAACAATGCAATCTTGCAGTCTGTTTAATGCACATGAACAGGATGACAGAATCCAGACTTCTGCTTCAGACTGTAAGAGATTCAAGTGGAAATAGAGAGATGGATGAATCTTTTGCCAAGGCTTATGAACGTGCTATGGAGACCTTGACTAAACTAGAATCACGACAAGGTGAGAAGCTTATTGCATCAGCTGAAGAGAGACATGTGAATGTCCCTGCACCCTTTTCACCATTTAAATATAGGGGCCCAGAAGGATGTTTCGCCCAGAATGGTGGTCCAAAGGGAAGATTTGGTGAGCTCTCGGATGCTAACAGAGTAGATTCACCTGGACATAATAACTGGTTTCAGCCGTCTTCACAGTATCCATACTGTGATAAATGGAAAAAAGCTACCTTTGGCAAGTGGGGGAGTAAAGGTACAACAAAAGAGAGTTTCATGTTCAATAAGGAAGACGTCGCCTCCCCAGTTCCCAATGAAGCTAATTCAGAAGTGTTACTTACACAACCACGAAGATGCACATGGTCATTTGGTAATGAAGAGAAGAAAAAGGCAGTGGTACATGATGTTCATCGGAAATTAATCTTTGGGCAGGTGAATGCTGAAAACTGCCCTTCAAAATCTTCAAGTGCTTCTAACTGTATCAACGGAATGAAAGCTCCACCAGACGGGGATGATGGTTTTAAGAAACCCAACAGTGATACTACAGGTAGCGATAAATCAACAGAACCAACAGAAGAGACAGCCACAGATTCAGAAGTCCACCATGACATTCAGAGCCAATCAAAGTCTCCTAGAGGAACAGACTACCAAGACTTTGTCACCTGGACTGGTAAAAAAAGCTGGGCTGATATTGCTGAAGAAGAAGAACAAGACTTGCTAAATGGAAGAAGTATTTTCCAGTGAATATAATTTTGACAATTTAAGTGCATAACATACAAATACCCTGTTTGGATCCCTTCAGAATTGCTTCATTTGATTTCTTTCCTCAGGGAGGGAATGGATATAGCTTCTATAGTGTGTAGTTTTTTTCTGTCTCTGTAAATCAGATTCTAGTGCTTGATTGAAGAGCAATTCAACTACTATGCGAGTTGGTAAATGCTCTTTCATTTTACAATAAATCATACCAGGGTCCTGTTGGTGCAATTCTAAGACAGATATAGCTTTCTCATTGGTTGTTTGTGAAGATTTTATAGTAAGCTGAGTATGTGCTGATCAATTGTAATTCACTTCTGATGGTCACAGGAATAGCAAAATTTCCATATTGAAGACTGAGATTTTTAGTTTCTTACATGTGCTAAACTGAACTTTCAATTCAAATCACAAACTGTACTATGTCATTCAGTATGTATATTTTGAATGTCTAATAAATGAAACTACAAGTATGAATCCACCAAACAAAGAAATTTGAGGCAAATAAAATACCATAACGTAATGAAGTTATACAACACCATATGGAAATCTCAGCGAAAGTATAAACAGATATACAGACTTCTGACTTGATAGTACTATTTAAAATCTAGGAGACTTTTCTACAGACAACTTAAGCTTTCTATATAAGGATCTATACTTTCATTCATGCCCTTTAGGCATTGCTTCTCAGTCCAGACATCGATATGGAGTCCCCATAGAGGTTGAAGGATGATCAGATTATCCGTCAACACAGGACAATTAGATTATCCATCAAACATGACTACTATACAGGAGATATCGTCACGACTCTCCCTAAGTAGCGCCTCCTTAATCAGCTGCTCTGATGCTTCTTGAGCATTGGTAATATTACAAATGCAATCACAAGCCTCCTGGTTTGACATCACCTGAGTACAAGAAGAACTATAATCAAGCACTTTGATGAGGTCTATTAGCATTCATAGCAAGCATACTGTTGTGGATGTTGACCAAAGGAACCTTCTGAATAAGAGATACAAATTTAACAAGTCATTAGAAACTTTAAGCCCGGGAAATGCTGCATTCGGTCTCACACTATGTTTCTTTGACAGTTGCACTGTATTGCTTTTCACTGAAGTTGTGTATTGACATATACATATATCAAACTACATTTTGCACTAATTTCTAAATATGTTCTGTGTGCTGCAATGTACCGGATTTGTCTACAACCCCTTGAGAGAAAACAAAATAAAATCCGTCCTACATTTTTAGATGCCAGAGAAGGTCAAAGTAGAAAACACCTTTTAATATCACAGTAAAAGACATAAGACGGCCAAGTGATATTAACGTTCATGTTTGATCAAATTTTGCAAAGACCAGAAACTGAAAAAGTGTAAGAGGATTAGGTTCCTCGGCACCTGCTTTTATTTGATAATTATAACTATAAACAAAATGCTTAATTCAAACACGGAAACAAACCAAAGTGCAACAGAAAAACCACCAACAGAATAGCAGTGAATAATGCTGTTAATCTTTACAATTCTAATATTAATGTGAAGCTGAACATCAGATATTTACCTTCCAGAGACCATCACTCGCCAGTATCAGGAAGTTTATGTCCTTGTCTATCTTCTTGATTATAACATCCGGCTTGGCTGTAATGTGTTTCTTAACTTTTTTGTCTCCAAATGCTCTTGTCATTGCTAGTTGGCCGTCCACACGAGGGACGTTCCCTATTTTATGACATTTGAACATTAAATAAAAGTATGACATTAAGAACAATTCTAACTATAGTTGCAATACTCTATCATATCCATGAACAAGGATCTTGACATCCATCGTAAACATTGGAGACAAAGTTAAAGTTCGTAGTTTGCAATTCTGTATCGTATCCACGAATATGGCTTTTGGCATTCAGCTATAGACAAGTTAACGTTTGCACTTATTCATAAAGAGGCAAAATAACTTTTGAGTGTATTAATTATCAACCATAATTAGATGAACTTATCACATTAAGGAAACTTGGCTCAAGAAAATGACTCCAGTGTATAACTAACTCCCATCATGGGCAAAAAGACCAGTCATGGCACTCAAAGTTATGCAATTTCACTATAGACGCATACAAATTTACACCAACTGCTCCACATCATCTAGATTGTAAATGTGCACATCCTATTAAGATTATCATGCTATTGCAATTCCAAAATAAAAAATTACGCCACTATCCAGAGCTAAAAACAAACATGGAATGGTACTTTTGCAGTTTGCATTATAACAAACAATTTTTTATGATGCAAATGTCAAATGGCAACAGGTTCATAATGCTCAATGGAAGCACAATTTATACCAGAAAAGTCAGCATTGCAGACCAACTGATGGAAGTTACCTGGCAATTTTACAACGAATCCCCCTCTGTTTTCAACTTGTTTTTTCTCCTTTAATGGCTCATGGTCAATTGTTATTCCTTTGGCTTTACCATTTCTGCACAATATTGCACGGGAGTCACCAAATTTGACAAACATGATATTACGGGGATTTGAGTGCAAATGATATGTCATCTATGTAACACTGATACATGATTAATTTTATGTATGAAAAGTTACTTGACCAAACTAAAAAAGGTATACAAAGTAAGTTAAATGCACAACTTTATCAATTAAAAAGTAAAATTCAAGAACTGAAGTCATTAGTTCACAAACAGAAATAAGTATTTTACTTATAGTTACTTAACACCAATGTTTACTCGTGAACGAATAAACACTATCGTCACGGATCATATAAGTATTCCCCTTGTCGTATATGGATATTTGAGTGTCCGAGAATTCAGACACATGAGGTGATGTTGGGAAACCGTAATCCACGTATCCATTCTTCCTAGGTTTGAAACTGATCTAATATGTATATTGTATACTACCTGGCTCAGAATATTTTCAAAGAGATGACTCTGCAAGTATTTGGCAACATCACAACCAGAGTGACCATCAAAAATTGCATAGAGCCCCAAATAATACCCAGAAACCTTCCTGTTATCAGCGACAATAAAATCTTCCATCCAGTGACCCATCTTTCCCCGTACCATATGGAATCCATGTGTGACATTCCGATTTTGATATTTCCTATCATTTTCATGGGCCAGTCCAGCATCACCTCTACTAACCACTTTTGCATCTCCACTGTCATCTGAAGTCTTCCACCTTCCTCCTACAAGCACAAGCAGAATTATAGCCAGAAGCCATCATAACTATTTGATTCTATTTAATTAATTTATCTGCAGAAGAAGGAATCAGTAACTAGGATATACAGTTCCTAAAACCCTCATGTTGTAAATCAATTCAAACACAGGAACATATATTGTACCTCCAGTGGCGGACCCAGGATTTGTAATCTTGGGGCTAACTTGTACTTCAAAAAAATCACAGATGAGAAAAAATATTCACTTCATCATTTAAATTTCTTACATATAATATAGTAAAATAAATCTAATTACAACAACATTTTTCTGGAGGCTAAATTAATTTATTACAAATTTTTGTATGTAATTTTTCATTTCCTTAAAGTTCTGGGGCTACCCTCTCACCCAGTCACCCTTACTAAGCTCTCCCATGTGTACCACATGCTACACATGAAAATATACCCAAAGACGCATCATATAATGATATAAGTAATAACAAATTTATAAGTCATAAGAATCCAGACTAAGCTAGCTACAATGGGGTAAATGCATAACTATCTTCTACAATAATGATGAACCAATGGAATATAGGCATATAACACAAAACATTATACTACAAGACCACAAACTTGTGAACCATTAACCATCCAGAACCACAAAACTTATCTAAGATTTAATACATGAATCATAAAGTATTAGAAGGATAAATCATGCAACCATATAGAGTCTTCATCATTCTCTCTGTACCTTTGATTTTTCTTTGCCTCTAATATTCGACAATTTCCTCTTCTGCAAGTGAACATGAAAATCAACACTTGTTAACTTCCTAATATTTTGTAGCAAAATTTAATTCGCGAAAAATATTTTCCACAAACAATCTCAAACTTGTAAAATTAAATACCATAAATTCATCTCACAACACATTTGAACTAGAAACTAAGAATTTCAACCCATTTATATTTGTTGCACCTTCAAGATAATAAAACTGCTGGGTACATATTTCACAAATATTTATATAGGATACACGACATTAAGCTTTACAATAAACATGGAAAATAGAGCTTGCCTTCATCTTGTTGACGCTCCCGTCCATGTTCGAAACCAAAGACCGACTAAAAATTATATGTTCTATAAATATTTATAGCCAGGCGGTTAAATTTTTAACATTTTAAGAATTTAGAACTGTAGTGTCTGATAGAGGATACACATAGCAGGTATTAAATGCTTACGTGTGAAAGTCTGAGAGATACACGTGTTGACCTAAGAGCAAATGCTGTCAAATATGGGAGTGTTAAGCCTCCAGAGTCCTGCCATATTCTAGAACGAGAGAGCGCATAAGGTCATCTCGGGTGATTTTGGTGATCGAAATATATTTTCAAAATTTTGATCCAGATCTATGGAAGGGTTCTTAAAAAAGCAAGCAGTAGTTTGGGCACCCGTAAATTAAAACAAATATATCAAAATATTTATTTCAAAAATAAATTATAAAATTATAATATAACTTTCAAAATGTGTGTCAAATTATAAAGAAATACAGGTTAATTATCTAATTAGGCACTCACTTCACACCAATATATTATTCGGGTCGATCTCAAATTTTCGATCTCATTTAAAACACCATTTCAAAAATTATATCAGTTTTAAAAATAAAAAATTAAATTCGAAGACAGATTGGGAAGTGTTACTCACGGGGATCCAACACAGTAGGCTGTAGAAAATATGTAGGTACGATTAATTGAATTTCGCGTTCAAAAAATGGATAAAATCGATGACGGAAAAGACGGGTTATGAAGAACCCTAATCATCTGTATATAGCCATTTTTTGGAGAGAGGCGAAGAGAGTACTATATATTATAAAATATTTGAATTGATATTTCAACTTTTTAATAATAATGCACTAAATTTCATTATAACTACAAATTTAATAAATTAGAAAACATTACAGTTAAATAACTTAGAATTTTACTTTTATATCATCCACATATAGCCTCTCTCATTAGTCATTCCTTGTTTATAACTTTTGACGTGTCACATATTTTTTTTTTTTTGAACGCGCCTTGGAGGAGCTCTGCGCCTAAAATTATAGACAACTCCAGTGTCTCATCCAAGTTGGTTTTTTTGCCAGCATAATTTCTATAATTTTATCTACAATGTATATTAGTTATTTTTAGTTAAGGATTTTTTTTTTTGCCACATTTAGTTAAGGATTTTAAATGGTTGAAAATGTTTTTTTTTTCACTGGAGGTTGGAAATGCTATCATCGTATTATCAATCGAATAGCCAGTATCATGGATTTATAATATCTTCAATATTATTAGCTAAAAATGAAGGGCAAATTAGACCATACTTTTATGGTACTGTTCATCTTTGTCCGCCCTTGCAAGCTGCCTCATCATGTCAGCCTAATCAACAGACGGAAGGTTATAGTACAAATGTCTTCCGATGGTCTGCTGACAAAACTACCTGCTATTTAACTTAATTGTTCGTATATCTTCTCCATCGCATTTCTTAACCAAGTCAAAGTTTAATTACGTGATTAACCTATAATAATATTTTACGTATGTAAAGAAAACTTGATGACTCTTTCGCCAGATTATTGAAGGACGGCTATAACAGCTGGAAGGGTACATTATGCCGGAGAGTTGCTGTGTATATATACTTCACTCACTACACATTTCTGGATAGAGAAGCACTACAAATAATTCTTCTTAATTAATCAGAATTCATATATTCAAAAACTACACACAATTTCATTTCAAGGGAAATAATGGCAAGTTTACTCATCTTGGTAGGGCTTATAGCTCTTTCCTCCTCATTGGCAATGGCCGCTGACCATAGTGCTCTTCAAGATTTCTGCGTCGCTGACTCCAATAGCCAAGGTATCGTAATACTAAATCAATTCTATCTATTTCCACCTAGCTACCTCTGTATTCGAAATGTTTATTTACATTTTAATACAATAATTGGAAAGTGTAGTTCTTCTGAATGGTCTGGCATGTAAGAAAGCAAGCTCGGTTGAAGCCAGCGACTTCTCCTTCAGCGGACTTCACTTAGCAGGCAACACAAGCAATGCAGTGGCCTCAAGGGTTACTCTGGTTTCGGCTACTCAAATACCTGGACTCAACACACTTGGTATCTCTCTTGCCCGCATCGACTATGCACCATGGGGCATCAACCCACCTCACGCCCATCCTCGTGCCACTGAAGTCCTCACCGTCATGGAAGGCAGCCTTGAGGTTGGATTCGTCACCTCCAATCCCGACAATCGTTTGATCTCAAAGATCCTTAAAAAGGGAGATGTTTTTGTCTTCCCTATCGGCCTCATTCATTACCAGAGAAACGTAGGAAATGGGAATGCAATGGCTATCGCAGGTCTTAGCAGCCAAAATCCAGGAGTGATTACCATCGCAAATGCAGTGTTCGGTTCTAAGCCGGATATATCAACTGATATACTTGCCAGGGCGTTCCAGGTGGACAGGAGCATCATCACCAGGACCCAGGCTACATTTTAAGAGATTTTCAATCAAAATTGAAGGGCGTTTGAGTTTATTGGAATTCTACAATTATTTCCAGCTAGCAGCTAGGAATTTAGTGACAGTTGAATTTTGTTACATGTGTAACTTGAATTAATTTGCATGCTTAAGAGAGAGTCGATTACTGGACTACTCGGCTGATTCTCCAATTTCTTAGTTTCATATTTCACTCCTCTAAGTTTATTCTAAATATTTTCCTAATAATTCATTTTACTGTTTCTTAACAAAATTAAGATGCAGAGAACATATTCCTTACGTAAAGTTCTCAATCCACATTCAGAACATATTCCTTACCGACTGTGAATGAGTTTCAATTCTATATTAGTAATAAGCGTACCAGGACAAAGCACAAATTTGAAATGAAAATAGTTCATCATCCATCATTAAGGATTCGAAAGCACAAATTTGAAATTATAATACTCATTTAAATGAGTATCTAATTTGTTCTGATATTTCTCGGAGTCCAACCCGGATGTCCTGGGACAAGACAACAGAGGATAAACCCCCCACATGAACTATCCAATCGTGTTCCACCCGAATCTAGTAGTTAATTAATGTAGGTGGTGAAGTGTATATACAGTACTCGATTACTCCTGGTGAGCTCCAGAGGTTGGCTGTGTCCGGAGCCTAAGGAGAAAAGGCCATGCATTTCACAAAAATACAAGTAATTCATTGAAGAACATAATTGTGGAAAATTATTCCAAATATCATTTATTAACGTATAATAATCCATTGATTCTAATTTTAGAAGAAAACGCTAGTAGCGTTCTGTCCAGTTAATTCTAGCAGAACCCTACATGAAATAGAGGTCTATTTGCTTAATCCTAACGTTTTGTTGTTTTAATCAAGACAGAATGTTACACTAAATAACATTTTGTTCTTGTAAAGATATATGTTAAAAAGCGATACTGAGAGTATTTTTCAGATCGTGAGACATTAGTGTTTCAAATCATTTTAAATTGTGATAACGAGGGCTAACATCCGATACTAGTGAGACTAAGAGTTTGTATCTAAACATATGTATGTATGACTAAATATGATCATTTTTTTTTTTTTTTTTTTTTTTTTGGGTGGCATTTGAAAGCTTCAAGTTCATTGCAAACCACGTGTGTGCTCATACCTGCAGATAGACAGATAAGATAGTACGTATCAAACGGCAAAAAACTGCTGAAATCGAAATAATAATCTACAATCACTGTCAAAGGAAAGCGTCAAATGAAATATACAAGTAGGTAGAGTAAGCCGACAAATTTTTTAAGTAGTTTTGTACGCGAATCCGTCCTCCTACTATGCACGGTCAATTCACTGAGGATTATCCAACATAATTCGTCTTATCGTCCAATTTAAATTTGTACTTTTTACACTTTGATATATGTCCAGGTCATATTGATTCCCGGCCGGTGCATGCGTGCAATGGAATACGACTGTTTCATGCATTAACATAAAATGCACGTGTCACAAGCTCCCACAGCTGGGCTATTTAGCTCAATTTTATCTTATGCTTACATACAGTGGCGGAACCAAGATTAATTTCGATCTCGTGCTAAACTATTATTAAAATTTCAGCAAAAAAATTAAAAATAAATATGCATATCTTAATTGGTTAAGTGGTGACATCTTTACTACCTTTTTTGAGGAATGAATGGATGACAGCTGAATTCTACGATTTTGCATATTGTAAGATAACTTCATCATCTATGTCTTTAAATATGACCTTCTCGATGTAAACCACCATGTTAAGTGGACTAATTTTTATATATATAATTATTTTTAAATTTTGTCCCCAGGCTAAAAAACTAAAAATAAATAAATTATACTTATATATTTTTTTTCCAGCCGGGGGTAGCCCCCGGTTGCTTACATGAGACCAATCTTTGGTCAGAAATATCAGAAATCAAACTTTGTTCTTTTGAAGAGAAGAAGACCATAACTCTTTCAAGAGGTATCAAGTATCAATTATATATAGTCTATATATTACAACACGAAGAATAAATTATAATGTATAAAAATGTAATTACACTAATATTTTAAAGACCAGTTTTCTATATCTATAATTTTTAACATTAATTCTACGACTAAACTTAAACTAAATATACGCCGCCCTCCTATCATGCATGTCAGTCTAATTACCAAATGGGAAGACTACAGAACAAATATCATTTTCTCGTTTGATCAGACAAAAACTAGCTAATACTATCAATTATTTATCACGCGTTTATGCATATGTAAAAATAAGTGGATGACCCTTTCGTGGATTATCAAAGGACGGCAGTCGGCGTCCACGCAAACTAAGAGCTGGAAAGAAATCTCCCTGAACTGCAGGCTGCACTAGCTACTTAAGTAAAGCAAGAGAGCTAGCTGCGTGTATAAATACTTGACTCATCACAACTCATTACTGGATATAGCTTCAAGCATTGCAATTTTATTTTTTTAAACATTCTTCTACTCAACTACACAGAATTTCATTTCAAGGGAAAGAATGGCAAGTTTACTCATCTTTGTAGGGCTTATTGCTCTTTCCTCCTCATTGGCCATGGCTGCTGACCATAGTCCTCTTCAAGATTTCTGCGTTGCCGAATCCAATAGCCAAGGTATCGTAATACTGAACCATTTCTATTCATTTCCACCTAGCTACCTCTTTATTCAGAATGTATAATTACTTAATTCTGATACAATATTTGGAAAGTGTAGTTGTTTTGAATGGTCTGGCATGTAAGAAAGCAAGCACGGTGGAAGCCACTGACTTCTCCTTCAGTGGACTTCACCTAGCAGGCAACACGAGCAATGCAGTTGGGTCAAGAGTAACTTTGGTTTCGGCTACTCAAATACCTGGACTCAACACACTTGGTATCTCTCTAGCCCGCATCGACTATGCACCATGGGGCATCAACCCCCCTCACGCCCATCCTCGTGCCACTGAAATCCTCACCGTCATGGAAGGCAGCCTTGAAGTTGGATTCGTCACCTCCAATCCCGACAATCGTTTGGTCTCAAAGATCCTCAACAAGGGTGATGTCTTTGTCTTCCCCATCGGTCTCATACATTACCAGAGAAACGTTGGAAATGGCAATGCAATGGCTATTGTGGGTCTTAGCAGCCAAAATCCAGGAGTCATTACCATTGCAAATGCAGTTTTCGGTTCTAAGCCGGATATATCTACTGATATACTTGCCAGGGCGTTCCAGCTCGACAGGAGCATCATCACCAGGACCCAGGCTATGTTTTAAAAGATTTTAATCAAAATTGAGCATTTGAGTTTATTTGAATTCTAGAATTGTTGTGAATTATTGTTTCCGGTTAAGCTGTGTGTAGTTTTCTTGCTTGTGACACTTGAACCTGCTCTGGAAGAGAGAGAGCAGATATTTACAGTTTCTATTAATTTCATTGCTTCATGATTTCTTTAAAAGTGTATTACTTTACAGCAGTGGTTTCGTAATTCACATTTTGAAGAACATTTTACCTATATCTTTTTGTCTCGATTAGTTCAACCCATAACATATCCATTTTTCCTTCTAATAATTTAGACATATAAAACGATACTCCTTTCGTGTCAAATATAAAAAATATTATTTTTTCGCAAGGGGTGCGTGTAACTATTAGTATTTTTCAAGTTTTTTTTTGACTAAAATGAAAGATTTTATATTTTTATATAAAACAAAAATATTTAAAAATAATATGTTCAAGTAAAGAAAATGACTCACTCTTTCTGAAATGATAACAAAAAATTAAAAGATGTAAAATTTTGTGTTAGGACACTCCGTAGCAAAATAAATATTGGATCCTTACTTTTTGACCTATAAAAATCAATTTTATGATAGTATCTTTAATAATATAAACACTTAACTAAAACTTACGACTTGATTTTCTGCGACCATTTTCAGTGATCGAGAGCGACTGCTCACAAGATTTAGCTACCGGTCGTTTATATTCGATCGTTGATAAGATGCTAGTTTCCTTGAATGTAATACTCCGTCCGTCTTCCTCAACTGTTTATATTGGACAATGGAGATTCGACATGCATTCTAAAACTCTCGTAAAATATAATTTGATAAAATAATTTAATTTTTTTCTCAACAAATATTCACTATCTAAATATTTGATACAAGAAAAAAAATTCAAAAAAAAATTATGCAACTATGTTTTATATGCGTCTTAAAATGCGTGTCGAGCAATGCAGAAAAATGTAAAGAAATGAGAGGGACCAATTATGACGGTCGGAAGTCAATCGGTAATAAGACTCATTTCGAACCGATGTATTATTTCCGAACCAGTTTTATGGGACTAACCTTATTGGTCGGTAAGCGGTCGGGAATGACCTCAAAACCGACCAAAACTTATCATTTCCGACTGATTCTGACGGTCGGAAATACGTGCTTTTCTTGCCGTGGATAGAGAGAGTATATGTTTACAAGCTGTTTGCGAATCATTTATGAACAATTTTTTTTTAGGAACCAAGTTCAAATAGATTTTATGATTGGATAAAAGCTCGAGCTTCAATTTGAGTTTATTTTCGTTTCTAACAAATAATATACGAGCAACGTAAAGTTAGAATCGACTCGGCTTATTTACGGGCTGTTCTTGTTCAGGTTTACTTATTCGTCTTTCAGTATCGTTTGAAATTTTTTATCATGTCATATATCAGCTTCTTGCTAGCATTATCCATCTTATTGTTAGAAAGAGATGATATTTGGAGTCTGTTAATCAACTTGTACTCTCTCTGTCCCATTTTAACTGCCTTTTTAGAGAGATGCACACAAACCAATTTTTACATTTATGGAGGTGTTTATTTGAATACTTTACCTAGCTACCCCTAGTAAAGTCAAACTAAACCACTATTTGTATTGCATAGAAAATATAAGGTGCATAAATGAGGGGTAGAATTGAAATTCACCTACCAAATAGTTCACGAAAACAAGAAAAAATCACTTATTTTGGGACAACAACCAAATTCTAAAAAGGCTGTTAAAATGGGACGGAGGGAGTAATTGTTTTCCCCATGTAAACCCATCTGTTGTGGCACAACTATGTTTCCAAATTATGATCTAATTCCAGAGTTTATCCTCTTTTAATTTCTTCTTATCGATCATGCATATCTGTGTGAGCACAATATCATTTTACACGTTAGTTCGACAAGTTATAGGGCTAGATAAAGAAAAGAACTGTAGGTAAGATTTCTTCCATTAATAATTAAATCAAGAAACCGAACAATAGTAATACATTATGAAAGAATTCAAGGATATAAAAAATTAACATCGTAGCTGTAATCTCTCAGTTTTACGACCACTCTCTTCAGTGCATGACATAATAATTAAAACTTATTAAAATAAAGCCTGGGTCCTGGTGATGATGCTCCTGTCCACCTGGAAAGCCCTGGCAAGTATATCACTTGATATAGCCGGCTTTGAACCGAACACTGCATTTGCGATAGTAATGACTCCTGGATTTTGGCTGCTCAGTCCAGCAATAGCCATTGCATTACCGTTTCCTACATTTTTCTGGTAATGTACGAGGCCGATAGGGAAGACAAAGACATCACCCTTGTTCAGGATCTTTGAGATCAAACGATTGTCAGGATTGGAAGTGACGAATCCAACTTCAAGGCTGCCTTCAATGACGGTGAGGACTTCAGTGGCACGAGGATGGGCGTGAGGTGGGTTGATGCCCCATGGTGCATAGTCGATGCGGGCAAGAGAGATTCCAAGTGTGTTGAGTCCGGGAATTTGAGTGGCCGAAACCAGAGTTACCCTTGACGCAACAGCATTGCTGGTGTTGCCTGCTATGTGAAGTCCGCTGAAGGAGAAGTCAGTGGCTTCCACCGTGCTTGCTTTCTTACATGCCAGACCATTCAAAACAACTACACTTTCCAAATATTGTATTAAAATTAAGTAATTATTCATTCTGAATAGTGAATACAGAGCTAGCTAGGTGGAAATAAATAGAAATGGTTTAGTATTACGATACCTTGGCTATTGGATTCAGCAACGCAGAAATCTTGAAGAGGACTATGGTCAGCAGCCATAGCCAATGAGGAGGAAAGAGCAATAAGCCCTACAAAGATGAGTAAACTTGCCATTCTTTCCCTGGAAATTAAATCCTGTGTAGTTTTTGAATTAGAAGAATGTTTAAGAAAATAAATGTGGAATGCTTGAAGCTATATATTCAGTAATGAGTTGTGAGTGAAGTATTTATACACACCAAGTGCAGGCTGCAGTGCAGGGTGATTTGCTTCCAGCTCTTAGTTTGCGTGGACGCCGACTGCCGTCCTTTAATTATCTATCTCCCGAAAGGGTCATCCACTTTTCTTTCACATATAGTACTACTCATCATCCTAATTAGAGTAAATTGAGTTTGTTTCAAGTCGGGTTTTGCCGGCTAATTCAACCAAAAGCACTGCAAATTTTCAAGGCAAATGGGTCAGCAAGAGTGACACGTGCGTTTTATCCTGTTAATTTCATATATATATATATATTTACAAACATACATGCATTTGTATTACTACATGAAACAGTCGTATTCCGCTGCATGTGTATATCCTGCCGAGACTGGGAATTTTAATGATCTGGACATATCAAAGTGTGTAAAAAGTACAAAATTAAATTTACGAGAAGGCGAGCTATCACAATCTCGGTGAATTGGCCATGCATGGTGGGAGGACGGATTTTACAAAACTACTTAAAAAATTTGTCTGCTTACTCTAGCTAGCTATATATTCCATTTGGAGCTTTCCTTTGACAACGACCGTAATTTATTGTTTTAATTTCAGAAGTTTGTTTGCCGTTTGATACCATCTTGTCTGTCTCCGCGTATGAGCACACAGGTGGTTGCGAAAATAAAAAAAAAAAAATAATATGGGAAAAGAAAGAATCTACTTGATTCATATTGGCCACAGAAACTATATGTTTAGAAAGAACCCGGTAGAGTATATTCAAGAGTGTCATGTACATCGTAAACAATTCAATTTCAATTAAATAAAAAATGGATGGATGATATTAAATTTATAAGAGAACGCGCGGCTAGAAATCTTTTGAAATAATATTTAATATCGTATTATTTGAAAATTATAATTTAAAATTTCGTATAGCTAGTCGTTTTAAAATATTTTAACCTTCGAACACAGCCAACCTCTGGCTCACTGGTAGTCAACTATATACGTACAAACTTTGCACCCAAATTAATTAACTAACAGATTCAGTACCGAAGTCTTTGTTTCTATTACAATCTATCTCATCGTATCATATCATATGTTGTGCGAGAGTTTAAAATAACTGTCAATACAATACATGAGCGTAGTTCCGTGATACTCCTTTGTTCGGTAACTTAAGGATTATTTACTAATATTTAACTTTCTGATACATATATTAAAATTTAATTATAACTCACATATATAGATAATAAAAATATATATTATTTGTAGTACCGATTTAAAATAAAGAAAATATAAATTAAATTTCTAAAGACAATATAATTTAATAAAATTTTAATTCAATATTATATAATTCTTCATACAAACAAATTATGAATATCAAATAATACTAAATCATTAATAAAATGATATTAGATATCAAATTATAAATAATAAATTTTAAATTAAAGTAAACTTCAGAGTTGTGGCCAAAATTTACACTGATTTTCAAAAAATTGGTTAGAGTTTCAAATTCTCAGAAAGGTGGCCAGACTTTGACTCCGATTTTTAAAAATGTGGCTCCAGCCACACTTTTAGAAAGCGGAGCCAAAGTCTGGCCACCTTTCTAAGAATTTGGAACTCAATTTTACCCTCTATCCATTACTCCTATTAGTAACATTTAACAGGAGCCACACTTTTAAAAAGCGGATTCAAAATTTGGGCATCATTATGAGAATTTGAAAATTTGACTAATTTTTTAAAAATCGATATAAATTTTGACTACAAATTTTAAGGGGCCGTTTGAGCAAGTTTAAAAGAAGTGACTTTTTGCTTAAAGTAGAGTAGTGGAGCAGAAGTGAGAAGTAAATAAGTGAATAAAGTGTTTGGAAAAGAAGCAGAAGCTGTGAGAGAGAAGTTAGGATTCTCAGCTTCTTAAAAGTGCTTCTACTTCTTTACATAAACGGGTTAAGAAAAGCAGAAGCCAGAAGCAGAAGCTGCTTCTGTTAAACAAACAGGCCCTAAGTTTACTCCACTCCAACTCCTCTCACGAGTTTAAGCTGGTATATTATAAGAGGTAAACAACAACGGATTTCATGGTGCGCTTCGTACAGTTAAACTAGCTAATAATTATTAGGGTTGATGGGCAAAAAATCACTCAACTCATGATCAAGTTGCAGTTGAATCACTAAATTCAAAAAATTTGAAAACAGATCATCGAAGTAGATTTAACTTAAAGTTAACTCAATGAACTAATTAAATATCGTTTAACATTTTGTTGCAAGTACGGTAATTATACATAAACACCGGGTGTTGAGCAAGATATACGTTGACGAATTGAAAGACAGAATGTAAATCACGAAACCAGAACTTTAACACTTTTCAAAGAATTAATGAAGCGAAAAAGTTGACGGAAATAGTACTCCAGCAATCCACATCTGTCTCTGAAACTTCTAATTACTACTAACTGGAAACAATCACTCTCACAACAATTGTAGAATTCGAATAAACTCAAAAGCACTTCAATTTTGATTGAAAATATCTTTTAAAATGTAGCCTGGGTCCTGCTGATGATGCTCCTGTCCACCTGGAAAGCTCTGGCAAGTATATCAGTTGATATGTCTGGCTTAGAACCGAAAACTGCATTAGCGATGGTAATGACTCCTGGATTTTGGCTGCTAAGACCCACAATCGCCATTGCATTACCATTTCCTACATTTTTCTGGTAATGAATGAGGCCGATAGGGAAGACAAAGACATCAACCTTGTTGAGGATCTTTGAGATCAAACGATTGTCGGGATTGGAGGTGACGAATCCAACCTCAAGGCTGCCTTCAACCACGGTGAGGATTTCAGTGGCACGAGGATGGGCGTGAGGTGGGTTGATGCCCCATGGTGCATAGTCGATGCGGGCAAGAGAGATTCCAAGTGTGTTGAGTCCGGGAATTTGAGTGGCCGAAACCAGAGTTACCCTTGACGCAACAGCATTGCTGGTGTTGCCTGCTATGTGAAGTCCGCTGAAGGAGAAGTCAGTGGCTTCCACCGTGCTTGCTTTCTTACATGCCAGACCATTCAAAACAACTGCAGTTTCCAATTATAATATGAAAATTGAGTAAGTATATGTTCTGTATACAGAGCTAGCAAGGTGGAAATAAATAGAAATGATTTAGTATTACGATACCTTGGCTATTGGAGGCAGCAACGCAGAAATCTTGAAGAGGACTATGGTCCGCAGCCATGGCCAATGAGGAGGAAAGAGCTATAAGCCCTACGAAGATGAGTAAACTTGCCATTATTTCCCTTTTACACTCTAGAAATGGTTTCGAATATAGACTGAGATGAGGAGAAATCTGTTATGCTTATATATATGGAGTTGCGAGTGTTGAGTCCTTATATAATGCTGGACTTAGTAAGTCTGGGGGGTTTTTCCAGCAAGAATTCTGCGTGCATGCATGCCGACTGCCGTCCCTGCACTCATAATCTCGTGAAAGAGTCGTCATTAAGTTTCTTTACGTATTTTTTTTTTATATATAAACGCGTGAGGAATTGCCAAGATAAAAATATACTCACAATTAGATATATATTAGCGGGTTCAGGTCTTATTAAACACTAACAAGAAATTTCAACGATATTTACATGAAGAGACGCAAGAATCCCCTCGACCAGGGCTTTGAAAAGCCATGCATTTTTTTCTTTTCGAAGTCCGTCTGAGATTCGACTTTGATCAAGTCTAAACTTTCTAAATATATTTTGGCCACGGCTGACGGACTTTTTTAAGTTGGGATGGACTTTCTCCCAACTCAATTATTTTTATAAAATCTTTTGACGTGAAATAAATTATTAAGATATTTATTTATCTAGCATAAATTTATGCTTTATACAGTCGTTTCTTATTCTTTTGGTAGTATAATTGAATATTGTTCATTAATTTGTTTGTGCATGTATTTTGGTAATTTTTATATAAGATAAAATTAAATAATAATATTAGTTCTGTATTACAATCGTATCAGACAGAAAAATAAGTTTCAAGATTTGGATTGTGCATAGCTAAATGATTCGAGTAGTGTAGCCTTAACGAAGTTTAAATACTGATGAGAGTACTATATTATAGTTTGCATCGGAGCTATATACCATAAAACATTTGTAAACAAATTATTCAATTTTAATACTTTGTTGTTTTATATATTTATGATGCGTCTTATATTTTGCGTGAATTTTTTTTTCTTTAATATTATGTGTGTACATATATGCACATTCACTTTATTGGGTTTGTGTTATATATTTGATGACGGTTATTGTGTACGCGAGGTATTATTTTTTAATGGTGTCGCTGATAATTATATTTTTGAAAGAATTAGGCTAGATTTTAATGCATCGATAATGAATTAATTTTTGAATTTTAATGTATCATACGTGATTATGATTTCATGCAAAATCTAGAACATTCAGACTAAAATATGTAAAATAAACTTGTTTTTCTAGGATGTAAGCGCTATCTTTCACAATCATGTGAATTGTGTTTTAATTTCAAGAAAAATAAGATATGGTGAACAATATTATAAAACTCATCATCTCATAAATTCTAAAAATTCATCAATGTTTGTAGTATCAGATTTTAATGAGTCTTAAATAATTTTAATTAAAAATTTATAAATTTTTAAGTAATTTAAATCATGATTGATTATTATCAGATTTGTTAGGATAATTTCAAATCCTATTTGAATATAAAGATCCTAATATATCTTTTAAAATTCAAATTGAATATATTTGTATTTCGAAAATGAAAAAAAATCTTGAAATCCTAATTTAATATATCCCTTAAATATCATTCACGATGATTTTGTATAATTTTTCTTGACTTTAATAGTGTTAATCATTAATAAATTTTTATAATATTTTTCATATTCACTTTATTTTATTAAAAAACCAAAATATTCCATTTGCTTATTTTAATTAGACTTTTCGAGCAAAAATCTAATTTTTTTTTACCTATTTAGATTATATATTGTGCCCAGAAAAAGCAATCACACATTTGTTTTTATAGTTTATGACTGTTTATAAGTATTGTGGTTTTCATGTTTTTAAATTTGTTTCCCTTTTTTTGTCGTACATTTTGATTCTTTTTGGATATAAGTTTTATCATCGGAATTTTATAGGACATATCTTGCATTCTTTCTGATTATCTAATTATAGTTTTTTTCATGAAATTATCTTTCTCCTAGATTACAATCTTGTTCGAGGTGATACATCTCATTAAAAGATAAGATTTAATGCTGATCGTTGCACATATAAAATGGAGAATAATGCAACAGAATCAAAATGAATACTATTCATTCCGATAATAATTTGGGTATGTTAGCAATTTTCTAAAAGAAAGGCGATCCGGCCGAGACATTTCCACTCCTTAATTTGTCAAAATTTTTGTACAAATCCTTGTACACATGTACTTCTATATTTGTTAACATTTGATATGATAGTTTTACGCCATTTGGTTAATTGGTTATTAGTGTAGCCTACAAAGAGAGTATCAACCTGCATAAAATTTTAATAAAATCAAATCATACACACTGGATAATGAAAAGGTCAAATGCGATATCAACAAGATGCATCTTTTGTACTTATAATCCGTCCTCCCACTCTTTTTTATTAACCGCTCATCATCAAAGCGAGCATCACAACCGTGTTTCTACAGTGTACCCAACGGCATATACACATATATATCTTTAATAAAGTCGCACACATATATAGCGTGCCGAAAATGATAGTAGCTATACAAAATATAAAATAAACAAATATACAATACTATTTTACTGTTTTTATAGTAAAGATTTTCCTAGCTACTCTGTCTTATCGTTAATTTTATTTTCGAGTTGGTAGAGCGCACCCAACTACGCATGCAAGGGAAGACGAGACTGTTTCTTCGAATCCAAACTAATAAATGGACGGCAGCATGCAAAGTTGTAGCAGCCGGATGTACTATAATTCTCTATATAAGAGAAGAGCTGCACTGCAAATGTACTTCACTCATAATCATATCCAATCTTTTACAAGCTTTTAAGAAATAAATTTGAGAGAGAATGGCAAAATTGATGGTTTTGGTAGGGGTTTTTGCTCTTTCCTTCTGCGTTGCCATGGCGGCTGACCAGAGTGCACTTCAAGATTTCTGTGTTGCTGAATCAAACAGCCAAGGTATGTATGAGTGTTTATTTTATCAACTTAGACTTGCATGCCTTACAGATTAATATATGTCGTAATATTTCTCGAGATGAGTAGTCGAATCCGGCGGGTGTCCCGGGACAACAGAGGATAAACCCATCACTTAGGCTATACAATCGTGCTCATGTATATATCTTGACATGCATGTCTAAAACTGATAGGCGCATTTGCCTTGGCATTTTGCAGTGCTTTTAAATGGTCTAGCATGTAAGAAAGCAAGCTCGGTTGAAGCCAGTGACTTCTCCTTCAGTGGACTTCACATAGCAGGCAACACGAGCAATGCAGTTGGGTCAAGGGTAACTCTGGTTTCCGCTACTCAAATACCTGGACTCAACACACTTGGTATCTCTTTGGCCCGCATCGACTATGCACCATGGGGGATCAACCCACCTCACGCCCATCCTCGTGCCACTGAAATCCTCACCGTCATTGAAGGCAGCCTTGAAGTTGGATTCGTCACCTCCAATCCCGACAATCGTTTGATCTCAAAAATCCTCAACAAGGGTGATGTTTTTGTCTTCCCCATCGGTCTCATACACTACCAGAAAAATGTAGGAAATGGTAATGCAATGGCGATTGCGGGTCTTAGCAGCCAAAATCCAGGAGTCATTACCATCGCTAATGCAGTGTTCGGTTCTAAGCCGGACATATCAACCGACATACTTGTCAGGGCTTTCCAGGTGGACAAGAACATCATCTCTGAGATGCAATCCAAATTTTAGATGATTTTAGATATTCCCATATCTTTCTAATTTTATGTAATTCTTTACGTTTTTGTAATTCTTTACGTTTTGTTTGCATGCTCAATTCAGACAATTTGTCTGATTGAGATGTCCATCACTTGGTTAATTTTGTTTATTAAGTAATTTTTGTAGTTGGAAAAAACTTGCAGTTTGAATTTATATATTAAAACTTAAATATAAACCTCTGCATATTTACATGGTACTAAAAACTCAATCTCCTGTTAAAAATCTAAACATATAGAAAATTCAGTTCGGCTCACTATGAAATGGAAAACTTGGAAGATTAAAGCATCTCCTGACCAGCCATAACTGCTCCTCTTTTCTGAATCCTACCTTTTAAGTGCCTAATCTTTGCATCAACTCTTGCACTGAACCCGATTTTGGCTTCATGTCTTCCTTTTCTCTTTTCTCTTCTCCACATATGTCGATCAGTAACATCTTTCCTGTAGTACTTAATTTCCTGGATGATGTGATGATCCATCGGACTAAAAGACCTCTGAAATGAGATGTGCATGAAGTACGGAAGATTACAAGCTATCACGACTAGAAGAATGGTGATCCAGAATAGCGGAGAGGGTGCAAGAGTTTCCAGGAAGATCTGATATGACCCTGTTGAAGTTTCAGGAACAGCTGCCCCGTAAATTATAAGAAAAAGAAACCAAACCACTATGCTTCCCCAGATAAAAATATGCTGGATCCTGGTGAAGTGGCTGAGTGATAAAGCTATCTGGGTATTGACTGCACAGACAATGCAAGTGAACATAGTGGCGCCCATGATGCTCATATCAGGAGTTTGTCCTTCAACGCGATAGGCTTCAGTATACAGAGTCAGTATGTTGAAAAAGAAGATGATGAATGAAGTATAAACTCCATTGCATATCCATCCGATTATTCTGTACCATCCAAAGAATAAGTTTTTCGGGCCTTGTTGATACAATGCTGGAAACTCTAGGCAGACTTCAGCGGAGACATCTTGTTCCAGGACTCCGAGTGTCATGACAGGTAAAGATGTAGCTGCAACATTATAAAGAATCATATACCAGTCATCATAAACTGCATTACCAGAAAAAGCAGTGCAAATTTCGTAGTAAAAGAGTGTGAGGCCGAATGCTATATTCTTATAGAAGAAGTAACAAATCATCTGAGCAATTCTCTTGTAAAACCAGTGACCATGGACCACCAGAAGTCTCTCCAGATATCTAAACTGCGCGATAGCAAAATCACTTGACATCACAGCTTGCATTCCTTCGACTCCACTGATCCCGATGCCTATATCAGCCTCTTGGATCATTCCAACATCATTTGCACCATCCCCTATGGCTAAGGTTGTTTTTCCTGTCCCTTCTTTTACCAATCTAACGACGAGGGCCTTTTGTTTGGGAGACACCCGGCAACATATGACTGATGCACAGCTCACTGCTAGATGCAAAAATTGATGTTTCAGTTCATCGTCTAAAGCAAAATTCAAAGCTTTCCCATCTATTATCAAAGCATACGCAGCATGAGGGTCTTCTTCTTGTTTCATCTTTTGAGTTCCACTCATAATTTGCTTCGAAATGTCAGATTTTATATCCTGCTCTGCATCATGTTCTTGCTCGTCTTTAATAGATATGCAAATCTGTTGCATTTCTTCACGCAACAGACTGCATGAAAAGCCTATGTTGATTGCAGTTTCCATTTTATCACCCGTCAACACCCATATCTTTAGACCAGCTTGCGCGAGACTGTCAATACATTGAGGAACTCCTTGCTGCAGTTTATCCTCCACGGCACTAGCACCAACAAGATTCAGCTCTTTCTCAATTTTGTCGGATAAGTCCTCAAGCATTTCATCCTTGTTACTTGAATCAGAATTCTTTGCATTCTGAAACTCGTTATTCCACTCATTATAATCAGCCTCTTCTAGCTTTTTATATGCAAAAACGAGGGTACGTAGCCCAGCTTCACCATAGTCACTTAGATGTTTTTTTGTAGCTTTCTCAAATGTTCTTCCATCCTCTGACAATCTATCAAAAATTATTGCATCTGCCCCTTTGCAGAAGAGAAAAATTTCTCCCTTCTCATCACGAACAATAGCAGACATTCGCTTTCTTTTGCTGGTAAAATCCAAAATATTGAGAATCTTGAACTCCCTTTCCACTGGTTCTTCAGAAGAAGGATCCGCCTCACGAACAAATATGCTTCCTTGAGTCCTTTTACAAAATTCAAACCCAAATTCTTTTGCTGCAACAAGAAATGCTCCTTCATCGGGGGACTCTGCTTCATAGTCGTATCCGTCTCCTTCCTCATTTTCTTCTGGAATTGCAGTGTGGCACACTGCAAGTATCCGAAAAAATATATAATGAATTTCTGGTTTAGGTAACTTCCACCAACATGCACCAGTGAGACGCTTATCCTCAAAACTAAAACCTTTGATCTGACGTCCATGGTCCTGATTATTAGATGTCCCTTCTGTCTCCGCGTTACCTTCTTCTTCAAAGCCACTAACTGCGCTTGAGAAGTCATGATCCTCAGCATCAAAATCCATAGACATCTTCTTCACAGCAGCTAATTCTACTTCACTGGGGCGTTGTCCATATGAAATCCCCGCAATAGAACATTTCAGAAAGTCCATTTGATTACATGTCAGAGTACCTGTTTTGTCAGACAAAATTGTGTCAACCTGCCCTAGTTCTTCATTCAAATTCGATGTCCTTGCCAGAGCTGGTGTGTCAGTGTCTTCATGGTACATGTGCATATCCCTATTAATGAAACTTGCTTGCAAGACTTTCACAATTTCAATCGAAACATAGAGTGAAATAGGTATTAGATATCCATAAAGGATCAGAGCAGTGATCAGATGATATAAACCTGACAAGTAGGGCTTTTGTGGATTATACAAGTTCTTATCATCCGGAGCATGCAAGTACCACCAATCTGGCATGTCAAACTTTGTCAAATAGGCAAAACCGACTGAGCTCATGATCGAGATAATTACTAGGAGGCTGAATAGAATGTAGATAATTTGGTCCATCTGTTTCTCCACCCTGCTTCTCTTGGAAGGGGATTTTGTCGAGTTCTGCATAACCTTCGTATCATGACCAGTGAAAATCACAACTCCATACACATACGACGTGTTCCTTAGCTTAGAATCACGAAGGAGAATCTGAATCGGGTCAAGACTGTATGTTTTCTTGTTGTATTCAAGCTCACCCTCAAAAGTGTAAAGACTGGGATTTGGGGCTTCACATTTTATGGTTGCCTTGAACTCTCGGAAAGAATTATCCTCGTCCAAATCCATGGTTATTTCCAAAGCTCTTTTAACCTTCAAGTTTGTCTCACCGTCCAAATTCATTGTTTCCACATAACATATTCCATCATCATAGTTAGATGACAGCAGAAGTAAATCTGCAGGAAAAAATTTATCCTTCTCGACTTTCACAATATCACCAACCATAATCTTTTTCCAGGGTCTAGACTCGAATATACCATGCCCAGTATAAACTTGTGCTGGTCGCATATTAACCTTCCAATCCTGTAAAAACCTCTGCCAGTCTTCTATGAGTTCTTTCACCATACTAAGGCCAACGACGAATGCTAATGGTGCAATGGCGCTGAAAGGATCATAAGGCCCGTATGGTGTAACTGAGAGAATTGCAGCAATCAGAAAGTAAACATTTGCAACGCGGTTGAATTGCTCAAAGAGTGCAATTGGAATGAATGTGACAATGTTGTATTTTGTCGTAGATGTGCTATTAGAGTTGTAACTGAGCTGATGAGGCTCGTTGCAGTACACTAGTCTTGAGTACACAGAGCCTTGTAGTTCTTCAGCCTCAGCTGCTTTATTCGGAGTACTGGTGCATGAAAAAGTGTATAGACTGCTCCTCAGCTTCGACCTGATCTTTCCTTTCGCCATCAGGAATCAACACACTACAGCATTCAACAGGACCAATCTCTTAAACACATTCATCATGGAAAATCCTGCAATAGGAAATGGAACAAACATAAAAAACGAGATTCTGGAGAGGGAAGAACTAGCTAGAGATCTAATTTCAGATGACCCCTAGTAGCCCCTCTCCGCAACTCTCTGATCCAACACTTCAGTGGTAAATATGTAACCGAAAAAAGACTTTGGCTGGAAAAAACATCGATACATCAAGAAGATAAGCAGTGAAAGAATACGAAAAATATCTTGAAACAAGAAGAAGAAGAATGGAGTGTAATTAACAGCAAATGATAGAACTGTGAATGGACAAAGTAGGTAAGTACAGAGAAAGTTTAGATAGAGGAGTGGAAGAAGGATCAAAGTAACAGAAGAAAAATGAGAATTGAGAACTTTTCTCCGTCCAAACAACACCTTTGACAGTGTTTCACGGGACATGTTTTAGATATATCACTAAAATTAAGCTGCAACACAAGTTGGTCTGCATGATTTATATTATTGTATGTCAATAGATCTAAATCTAATTTCATAAAATATTGAAACTTCACATATGCACAGCTCCACTTATATTCACACAAAAATAATCATTTAATCAAATGACTTTATATATCAAATGAGCTTCATATATATAAAGTCATTTCTCACATTTGCATCTACAAACTTTACAAATGAAAAGTTTTAAGCTGTACAGACATTTATCCATTTCTATACTGAAGGTGGTAAACTGATAAAAATGAAAAGAAAAAGTTCTACATTTCCAGATAAACAGTCATATAAAATAAACCAGTACTCTAGAATACATTGCATCTTATCTATCGACGATCAAAATATTACAGGATACCAAAACCGTAGAATCATGACAGTTGTGTACTCTCTTCGAAGGAAAATTGTATGTTAGAGTCGTCGAAGGCATACTCTGTTCCATCCAAACATAGGTATGGCCGTATGGGTTTTTTTTCTTGCAAGTGTTTGTCCCTGTGTTGCTCCTCATCACAGACACTGAAAAGCAAATCTTGACAGGCAAAAAAAAGAATGTCTCTCTGTGACTGAAAAAATTCATGTTTGAACTTCAATATATTGATTGTGCAAACATAATTAATATATCTATATCGCATACCTTTAATGATCTTATAATTCTGAAATTCAAAATATTTATAAGTGGACAAGTGAAGTGTATCTGTGGATTGGGGTAAAATAATACATCTGCGCCATGGGACATGGAGATATCTTATAGTCATCAAGAGAACAATAAAGTGTGTTGCAACAACAAAAATTGAGCAGATGCCTGTGTAAATACTTAAAATTGTATTCATTCTATAAAATCTTGAGAAGTACAGAGTAATAGTGCTTCCCTCGCATTCTTTTCATTTGTAGATGATATGAACTTCAAGTGACTGATTCGAAAGTCCTGGTTCCTGCAGGAATTTCAGATTTGATACAAAAATTATGATGACGATGATGATACAAGCAAAATGATGTTAATGATTAATGAACATAATAAACTGAGACACTACAACCCTTACAAATAAAAAGGGTCAACATCTTTCACAAATTTGCATCATATGTACACACAACACTTTCTCACCTTCATTAAGAAGGTTCAACAGCTGATCATCAGAAAATTTAACCTTTTTCGTATTAGTCGCTGCTGATGCTGTCTTTTCTCCTTAAAAGGAAAACCCCAATATTGTAAAGTTCAATCCTGAAGTGGACATTATCTATCTACAACGGTAAGGTGAGATAATTTAACAGTGGCTGACATTAACTCACATACAGAAGTGCAGTCTTTGATGTCAAAATAGTTGTCTACATGCTGTAGCAAGAAGCAAAAGTTTAGGCTACCTCTTCATTCATATAACTAACTAAAAGTTCTGTAAAATGGTAAGACCCTTCCAAGAATTCATTTGGCGTAAACATCCACCAGGAACCAGAAATTTGGAGAGATAATTTAACATTGGTACTTGTCCCTAAATCAACTATAAATTGCAGACCTAAGTGTCTTAATAGTTGTCCGCATGACTAATAATGTACTCCTGAAAGTATATGTCATTTATATAATTACTTAAAAGTTCATACAATTGTCAGAACCTTTCCAGGAATTCAGAGTCACCTTGTCTTACGCAACCACCTGGAAGAAGAAATTTGAACTTTGTAGCATTCTCTAATAGATAAGCCGGAACATGTACAGCTGATGTTGAGCGAGGAATTGATCCCATCCTTTTAAACAGTTCTCGAAAGCTATACTCCTCTGGAAGCATATCATAAAGATCATCTCCTTGACAGATAATTTTTTGAATTCGGGAGGCATCAAGAAAATCAGTTCTTTTCACCCGATCCGCGTGACTATAAGCAGTCATCTTAAAGATAAACTCCTGTATAGTCCTAAAGCAGAAACTACAATGCCATCCAGCATCAGAAAGAACATAGTCGGACTGTCTTGAGTGCTTGTAAACTGTCCATGGCCTGTATATGTGCACCGCTGGTTTCCAGTTTCCTGATTCTAGTGGGAACTCAAACGAGTACATATAGTTTTTTAATTCCAGATGTATCACATCAGGAATTCCATCACACCACTGCAGCACTTTCAGTGCATTGCGACTTGGAATCTCATCAGTGTCTGACATAATTAGGAGATCGTTAGGAGAAATACCAGACTTCTTAATCAAACTGTTCATAGCTCTACGCTGTGCTGCCTCTCTATCAAATGGATGCATCTTTGATCCATCAGATGCAATACTCCCTGGAAACACACCATGTGTGATCTTTCCCTCAGCAAAAGCAAACCTATCACGATTTTCAGTGAAGAAAAGAGGCTTTGGCTTAGCAGTAAAGGTTGTATTTGCCTCAAGAATCACAAACTTCGTAACCTGTGACTGCAGCTCACCCAACCTCAATTCAAGAAGATCAATTTCATTGCTAAATATGATAGCATCATAAACACGACGAGGCTCCAAACGTGCTGTCCAGCCATGTAGCTTACACAGTGTCTCCATTGAAACATTTTCCGCATAGTAATGTGGCAAGTACTCAAACGACTCAGGCGGTTTATCCCAAATAGGACGAAGAAAATACACAACCTTCTCGTAATGGGGGATGATCACAAACACACACAGCACAGCAAGAACAATGAGAACAACCAAAGCTCTTATCGAAAGTCCTGGTCTACTGTATCTAAGAGGCCTCCGCGCCATCATCCCCTACGTGGTCTCACGCCTATGTGTTCATGAAAACCATTACAGCACACATTAATCATCCAAACCAATTTCTTAAATTCCACTTGTTTCACAACAGAATAAGTTATTACATACTTCAACTGCACTGACAAGCATCAAGAAACTCAATTTTTCACAAGCACAAAGACAGAACATCAAAAAACATGACAGAACAGATCATGCTCACAATTATTATTAACATAAGTATCAAGAATCATCAAGAAACAGACAAACTAACTATACGATGAAAAGTAAGGCAATTGATCAAAATAAAAAAATAAAAAATTCAGGAAATAAAAAACATGAACTGAAACAAACATAACATAACATTGTACCTAAGAAGCGAAGCTGACAAGATTATGGCGCTGCGAAGAAGTCGGAGACTATGGCAAGAGGGTTTTTTTTACTCGGATATAAAAATTATAATTTCCCTTTTGTATTTGAAATTTGTATATTTTGGTATTATAAGTAACTGTTGCCCCATTTGATTTGCACTGCCTTGTACAGATTTCCTTGCTTTTTTTGGATATTACCATAAATTTACAGAGTTCCAGTTCACAATGAACTGTGTGATGCATACTAGTATTATTTTGTCCGGTCTCCGAGGTTGTTTATATAAGACGGGACTCTGTAAAATATATTTTCATAAATCATGTGTGAAATTTTTTTGAAAATTTTAATATTTAAACATTTCTATTTAAATAATTTAATTTATATTTATATTTATATTTTTGGAAAAATTGAAAATAATTTATGAAATTATATTTCATAAATATATTAAAATATGTGCCAAATAATACAGAAGAGATAAAAAAATGAACGGGAACGGAGAGAATATTTTTATATAATTTAAAAAAAATGTTGAACTATACTGATGGCTCAGTTTCTATTTTTACCTATTACTCTATCTTTTGCTTTTAATTTAATTAATGTCGTTAATATGGATTCAATGCTATGTCATTTAATTATGATATGACTAATTATCACGCAAAGATAGTATTAAATATGAAATGATCACATATAAATTGCGAGACTTGATAAAAAAATCTGATGGATTATCGTAATACCCTTAATTGGATAAATTATACAGATTTTTATACATCTGAAATAATGTTTCTCCATATATAAAATAAATGTCTTAAAATATATATTATTCTCGCACCCAATTCTTTTCGATGTTATTTATTATACAGAATCTCTTTATAATTTTTAATACCAGACACATAGTCATTGTAACCATATTGGGCCAGTCCATGGGTCTTATTCATGGGCCTGATCTTCCTTTACTTTTACAAACAGTCCAAAGAATAAAAACAGATTCATGATCTTTATTAAGAAAACATTGTCCATGTATTATATTTGTATGTATGCACCTTTCCTCGGAATCATCGGTGAATATATGTACTATATGATCATGTCACACATAGTATTGGACGGAGGCTTTGTTTGTATTTAACGATAATGTCTAATAAAGGAGACAAATCAAAATGAGAAATTATGAATAACATTTCAAACATAATTAAAATTTTAGGGAAAAAGTATATGTAGAAATCTTTTCAAAAGTTTCAAACCAAAACAACCCAATAAAAATAAGAAAAAAAATCAAGTTTACTAAAGATCATAGTACTACTCCAATAATGCAATTTTTACTTCGATCTCTTGAGTGTAGCTAAGCATCCTGCTACTCATTCTTCAATTGTCCTCTGCGGGATCATAATCAACATCATCAATATCATCTTCAAAGTTGTCATCATCCGAGTTCTTCTCAGCTTTGTCCTTGTTCTCAGCTGGACCGACATTATCGTCATTGCCTCCAGAGTTTTCAACAGCCATGGCATCCGCTGCACCAGCGACCTCATCCTCAGCAGCAACAAGGTTCATTATATCGTCCCAAAAGACATCATGGTCTTCTCCCTAAATTAATAATCCAAAATGTCATTTTCATCAACCAATTACCCAAATGACCGCGATAAGATTAGTGAATTGAATGTGTACATACTGGGAAAAGATTCGGGTCTAAGAGAAAGTCATCCTCTGGGAAGAGATTCGGGTCTGAGAGAAAGTCATCTGATAAGAGCATTTCATCGTCATTAAACCAGCTTTCTTGAGCACCACTCTGTCCAGCACCAAGTTGCTACATGTACATAAACATTATTTATATTAGTCCAACAACATGCGACAAACTTTAGCACGCTAATTTTTTTTTTTTAAAAATAATACATCAATATGAGAACTTAGAAGTTGGAGGTATATATGTAGAGTATCGTACTTCAGTTACCTGAACACCACTAGTTTGTCCACCGAAGAGGTTGTTGCTTTCCTGCCCACCGATATTGATTGCTTGATTAAAGGAGAAGTTATTCCGCAAGAGAGCAGTACTAGAAGTTCCGCTATGATATGTTGATGGAAGCATATTTGTGTCAACTCCTCCAACCAATCCTTGGTTGCCATAAGGGAAGTTCTGCGGTTCCATCACTGTGTTTTGGGTATAAAAACCCATCGCAGCATTACCAACACTTCCCAAAGCAGCATTGCTGAGCCCCTCTGCAGTCATGTCCACAGAAGAAGATGCATAATTACTTGGAATCCACATTGGACTGATATTCATCCCTAAAGAAGCATCTGCAAAGACGAGAAAAATATACAATCTTCACTCGGTCAGAATCAATTTATATAATTAGTTTTATGGATAAGACTAATTACGCTTACCAGCAGGGTTAAACGGTGGCAGGATCCTGAGACCACCTGAGGATGAGGAGCCGTTACTAGCTGCACTGGGGGCTTCCAAATTTCCAGTTCTTTGGGCCTCTTTCACTTGATTTATTAACATCAAGTGAGGATTTCCATTGACCACAGTTGAGTAGCAATGCATATAAATCCACTGTGACATGCTAATTTCAGTAGCAGTACCATCCATCATGCGTTTAACGAATCTCCTATATTTCTACATTTCACATTATTAAACTCATAAAAATAAGGAGTAGAACACATGATATATTCATATAATATTTAGTTGCATTAGTGAATTCATTATAAATCTACTAAACAATCATGTATATAATTAATCACTATTCAAAAACCTGCAGATGGCTGGCGACTTGCTCCCTAGTAAGCCCAGGCACGTTCATGACTTGCACAAGGTCTTTTGGTACAGCTCCTGCATAAAAGTATTTTTGAAATGTCATATATGCATATAACTAGAGATTGCAATTGTAACAGGCATATGATATATTGGACTTACTGTGATAACCAAGGATGAAAAGCGCTTCCACGAATCGAGTATGGAGGCCGCCTGACCACATAACTTTTCCAGTTTTTTCTGTGTCAAAATAAGCAATCATCTGATTTTATTGAAATTCATATTAAATGTTATATTGTTGTAATCTATAATGAATAAGGATTTCTTACCGCTGAAAATACCATTCGAAGGTACCGTATTGACATATACTTCAGATTGGTTATTAATTTCTCTAAACGACGGAGTAGTGCCGTTAATTTTTTTCTGCCACCACACAGAAAACTGCCAGATATACTTTAAATCATCAATTGAGATGGGCTTTATCATGACATAAACTGCCCCATTCTGAATTCCTTCCAATTCTGCTCTATTGTCAGCAGATATCACTGCTCAAGTTCAATGTACATTAGTAGTGGTATCAATTAAATTAACTGTAGTCATATAATGCAAATATATGTTCACAGGAAATAAAAACTCACATATCACTGGCAAGCGAAATGCCTCATTTATATGTTTCTGCAGTTCATAGCCGTTCATGTTCGGCATATGAACATCAGACATAACGAGATCATAAGAATTTTCCCGAAGTGCGCTCAGAGCATCATAAGGATGCTTTACTGCGGTCACTGAAATTACCAGCGCATAAATTTATTAGAAATTACATAAAAATAATGTACATGTGCTCAAAAAACACAAAATTTCATAGTCAACTAACAGATTAAATTAGCAGACAAAACCACAAAATAATTAAACACTGAATACTTGATCTGGCTGAATTTTATCAAGCTACTTTCAACTCCGCTGGCCAGCCAAAGTTAAATACAGAATTTTAAGAACATAATGATACATGTTTTAGTGAGGATACATGATAATTTTAAAATTTTACATATGAACAAGATTAAGTGTAAATTGATACACATATTCAAATTTCAAGTATTCGATACATGTATTCGAATCAAAACAAGAGGTTAGTGTAAATTTGTACACATATATTCAAGTTTCAAGTATTCGATACATGTATTTTAATCAAAACAAGAGGTTGTAAAAGTGATAAATTTCACGAAAAGCATACTTTAACAAAACAAGCCTTCACAGCATAGAATTTTATATTATACAAGGAAAATTCTGTTTATTTAATCATACTACATAAATTATAAGATTTGCCGAAGATACCTTCATAATTCCATTTCTGCAAAAACGTTTTGAGAATAATTAAACACGTAGAGTCATCGTCTACTATCAATATCTTAAACATTTTGCTCTAATAGTACTAATAATTTTGTACCCGATAACTCGGCCGCTTCTTAATTTATAGTTGTGCGACAGGGTAAATGTATTTAATAATATGGGATTACCAAGATATTTGTTAATATTATCTTTTATAATATCTTTTATTATAAAATATCTTTTAAAAGATACGAATCGTTGACAAAATCGCAGATGCAAATTTGTCATTATTTTATAAATTTTTAAAAAATAACATATCTATGTGAAAATCTTCATCCCCGCGAAAAGTGTACAAAAAAGTGTTGAAATTATATTGTATATCGGTTTTTCTATGGTGTGCCTATGGGCACATGCTAAGCGCGGAAAATTTTGTACTTGGATCATTTTGATTGGCTCCTATCTCATGATAATGGTGGACCCCCCCTGCAAATACACCAACCACACCAATCAAAATCTACCAAATACAAAAATTTCCACGCTTAGCAAGTGTCCATGGGCACACACTAGCCAAACCGATTTTATATATACATATAACATACATGTAACTTTAGTATCTAACATTTGTGTCAAAACTTCGTAACTCTACTCATTCATACAGGTAGGCCTGTAAACGGATCGGATTTGGATCGGATCTAGCTAAATCCATATCCTAATCCATTTAAATTTATCGGATTCGGATCGGATCGGATCAGGAGTCGGATATTTTACAAGTCAATCCATATCCGGTCCACTCGGATCATGGATAATCGGATCGGAGCCCCGATCCACTAAAAAATATGAAATATATTTTTTCACCGTGAACAATGTTTTAACTTCCATACAAGAAAAGGAGATATTTTCTAGCTATATTAATTCATAAACTTTAGCGTAATAGGTAAAAAAACTAATAAATCAGTATTTAATAAAAACTTTGTTGGTTGTTCCGATAAAAACTTCAACACAGAATTTATCAAGTAAATAGAGAAATAATAAATAAGTTGCTTAATACTTTGGAGGAAGCAAATTATAATTTGCTCCTCTATTAATAAGGATTAAAATCGATAAATATGTCTTAAATACGGAACCAGGTAATTGAGGAGATTTTAAGTGGAAGAGTTAGCTCATGTGTTTATACTCACTCTACATAAAAAAAGAGTGATTATTAGATTAACCGGATAACAAGAGTGAAAGCCATGTCAAGAATTAGGAGCGGCTCATCGATTATAAGAAAATATGATTTAGGTTTTTGTCTTGTATCTTTAGAAGATTATAAGAAAATATGATTTAGGGTTTTGTCTTGTATCTTTAGAAATTTTTATTTTGTATGTAATATATTAATAATATTATATTATATTATAATACAATATAATATAAAATATATAATATAGTTAAGTATGAATGTGGATCGGATCGTTAACAGATCGGATTTGATCATATCCATATCCATTCTTTATCGGACCGGATTATTATCGGATCGGATTATTAGCAGATCGGATTTTTTTAATAAGGATCCATATCCATTTATTTAACCACGGATCGGATCGGGTCGGATCGGATATCCGATCCATTTACAGGCCTACATATAGGGTCATGTTCAAAAGAGAACAATTAGAGAAGCAACCTGTGACGGTCCAGGAATCCGGGGGTCTGGATTCTGACGTCACCACATAAAACCCATTTTTAAACACTCTTGAAAACCTGTATTTTTTTTTCTTTTAAAAGATAATGGAAATCCAAATAATTTAAAACCGGAAAATATTTGAAAAAGAACATAAATCAAATGATTTCAAAACCTGAATTTCAAACTTGAAAGCCATAATAAGAGAATTTCAAGAGAACATTTAAACTTTAATAAATGATTCGAAAGAGAACATTTAAACCCCCTAAAATCAACAGGATCGCATCCAGGTTACAGTATTGAAATTAGAATCAACCACTAATTATTACACAACATCTCTTACCAAATCAGATCATCTTCGATAAGAAGAATCACTGTCAACTATTCCAGCTATGACTTACACTTGAATTTCCATAGCACAGCTCTAGCTTGCACCAACCTCATCAACTTTCCTGAACACTCCTCGACCACCGGATCCTCAACTCTGTCTCCTCGCCTAGCATTAGCCTTACTCACAATCTCAATCAATCATCTCCTCTTTAAGCCTTTCTGAAATGGTTAGAAAGGAATAGCAAGGGTGAGCAACAATGCTCAGCAAGTAATAATAAACAATGATAATTCTGAAATGATATAACAGAAATTCACGAGTTCAAGATATAAAAGGGATTCAACCTGAGTTCACGAGTTTAGGTATTGTATAAGAAAATCACAATACCTTGCAGCAATTGAATACTGAGGAATTCAATCTTTCCAAAAGAATTATTGAATTGGACTATCACATTTTAATTAAAACCAAGGTTAGGATGCTGATCAGACATACCTAACCCCGAGCAGGCCCCGCCATGCTCTATCACTGGATCCAAGGCACTCATTGGCCTAACATGACCACGAATCTGGTCCACAGGTTTATATAAAAACAATAATCCAATTCTCTAATTCAATTCAAGAAGCCAATGTAAATTAACAGAACATCATCATAAATATCATCAACAACAGAATAACTTCAATTCAAACTTTGATAATAATCTATTCATAAATCATGATCCATCATTTCATAAATCACAGTTCAGGAAATCCTCAACTATTCAGTATCCTCCATTATCGGCTAAGCAACTGAATTTAGCCTGCTAAACCAGCATGACAATGGTGGGTTGAATAATCAAGAAGATCCCAATTCATTCAAAGCTCTAACTATCACTGAGCAACACATGCTTCAATGACAATCTGAACTTCGAATTAATTTGTAAAACGGAAATTCTTTAGAAACTTGAAGATTAGAAAGAACGGGTCAGAATACTCGCACTTTCGAACATTGAAAAGAAAGGTATGAATACTTGAAACATATACCAAAGGAATGGATCAGAATAATTGCAATATATCCAAAAGAAAGGTGTAGGATACTTGCCTTAAATCTGACTCCAGTCTCACATCTCTATCTCATCTTTCCACTTTCACAATCTATGCATCTCGTAATCTCTAGACCATCTCTAGCTATACTCTATTCGCCACATCGCTTCGCTTACTCGATTCATCCCTTATTCGCTTTGCAATACCATTCCGACTTTCTGACGTCTTCGAGCGTACACGTCTCGTCCAAATCCTTTACGAGAATAAAATAATACTATAATCACTAATCAATTTATCGCATATACATATCACGTATATCGATACCCACTTATATATCCCTTTACCTATCAAATATCACTTAACACATAATCATGCTTGGACTTTATCATATAGTCAAGTCATATTCCACATAACATATCACAAATCAATTATCATATAAATCCTATCGATAATTTGACAGCGTCTCGTCTATTTATTAGACTATCCTCCGGTCAACCTATTTCAATCGACAACCAATCAATCAACTCCAGTCACCATAATCCATATATCTTATCCAATATCAGTCAAGTCATGACACTATGTCATTCAAATCATTTATCATGTATATATAATATCAAGAATAAACAGCTATATCACGTAATCATCAATTAATAACAATCCAATAACATATAATCACATTCGGCACCTTTAACAACAATTACTCACATTCTCGACTCCATCATATTATTATGTTATATCAAACTAGACTTTATAAGCTTCTGTCTCTCTTTCGTTTCACTTGATTCCGACTTACGGATCAAAAGTTATGCTCAAAACAGTTTTCTCACTCCTCTGTCGGCACATAACACATCAAACAGATAGCAGACAACACATTACACATAAGGTTTCCCACCCCAATTGATATCAAATCAACTCTTGGGTTAAAAATGATTTTTCGGGAATTTTTCCAGAATTTTTAAACATTTTTCGGAATTAAAATCGATAAAAGAATCACTTTTCGAATAAATAATCAAGTCCCAAATACTTGAAATTGGACTTGAAATCATTCATAAACAATTATCGAGCCTTGAAAATAATTTGGAAAAATATTTTAAAGCTCGAAACCATTTTTCAGAATTTTTAAATCAAAAAGGATAATTAAATCCAAATAATTAATCAATTAAAATCAATTAATAATTAATTAAAATAATTAATCAATTAATATTTAAATTAATTGACTAATTAAAATAATTAATTACTAATTAAAATTAATTAATAAACTAATTTAGATTTATTTTTGAATAAAGAAATAATTAAAAACTATTTTTGGAATTTAAAATAATTAAATAAAACAATTTTTAGAAAATTAAATCAAAAGGTTTATTTTGTAAACTTTTGAAAGTTTTTGTCCAGGGTTTAAAGTGTAACTTTCAAAAGTTACAGGGGGTGTTTTGTAAGATTCAAAACTTAGGTACAACAACTTCACCACCTTCACAACTTCGGTGACCAAACAGCAATTTGCCGTCGGCCACCATACTAACTCGCCGGAAACCTCGTTCCCGGCCTCCCCGAGCTCCCACAAACTCCAGATAGCATATTTGGAATACCATAAACGTAAAACCGCCCTCAGATTCATCAGAAGCGGCCATATTTGGCCATAGAATGCAAAACAAAACTCGCCGCCGGCGACTTCCTTTTGAACTCCGGCGAGCCATTTCCAGACATCCCACATAACTGTTGAACATACACACAAGTTCCTCTCATCACGCTCTTTCTAATGATATAGATCACAATAGCCCAGAATTTCTAGATTAAAAACGCCTCTTTTTCAATTAAGAAAATTCATAAACCTCCAAGAACATTCAAGAACACAACTCCGAGAATTAAACCAACGTTTCTATATGTTATCGAAGTCAAAATTCGACATATAATATACCAAAACGACGAGAAAAACATGCTCTACAACATAGAATCATCAAAACAACCAAATAATATCATTTACAAAAATTCATCCTTTAAATCAAAATAGCTCGAATTTTGTAAAATTTATGTAAAATCACCTGATAAATCTGCATACAAACGGGTGATTAAACATGATTCTACGCGTCGATAGCTTCGTTTTGACTATTCGTACACCTCCATCGGATTCCAATAACACCTCCAAATCCTCGTTTGATTATGAAGAACACGAAGAACACCGCTCGGTTTCTCTCGGTATTTGTGAAAAGAAACTGGTGAAAATGATTTCTACGGTGAAAATCAGCTATAGAAAAGTCTATTTATATTTACAAATACTTGGTACCCCTTTGGATCGTTTATGACATGAAAATACGTATTTAATAGCTTTATATTAATAAAGCGGGGTCCAATCGGTACTGGTTTTCAAGATAATCATCAAAACGGGGCTTTTTAATCAGTCATTAGTATGCGGGTCCCACTGCAATTATTACAAGATAAGGATGAATCAAAATATCTAGTTTCACGTTTATCGAGACAACCAGATAATTATCAACAATTAAAATACCCAAAAAACTCCGCCGGACCGGCTACGGGGAAAACCGTACTCCGGATCGAAAAAGTCAAAACACGAAAAATGTCCGGAATATTCAAATTAGGCTAAAGGTGAGTTTTGTTGAAACTTCCGGAAAGAAAATTTGCTACCTCGTTACGAGTGGACGGTTTTACGGAAGTCAAATAATTAATAAATAAATATAAATATACGCAATTAAATCCGTAAATCGATTATAAAATCATCTAACATTCCATAAATCCATATGAAAATATCCAAATAAACTATATTTTCTCCTGAGCATATAGAAATTGAAATCTCTCAAATACGAACACATATGAGCAGTTAACGCAATAAACCAGATAATATAAAATTCACAAAAATTCATATATTAATCATATAATACTCATAATTAACCATAATTAATTAGCCAACAAATCCACCAATATCACTTACTCACATCACACATATATTCACATAATAATCATCTAGAATTTTCAAAACAATATATGAAAATCAGTTTTGAAAATACAATAACACAATAACCCGGGGTTTAAATATAAACCTTTGAAAACTCATTAAACTGGAATAAAATATTAAATCTTATTCCTTTCTTTAAAAAAAAATCATTTTTAATACTAATAAAAATATTTTTAATACTAATAAAAATATTTTTAAAAATCCGGGTCATTACAATCTACCCTCCTTATAGGGATTCCGTCCTCGGAATCAGAGAAAGAAGGAGGACGCATAATCTGTAAAATCCATACTAATCCACAACACAAGTATAATCACATACAACTATTCACATAATCACATCAATATTCAACTAGAGCCAATAATAATATCTAGACAAATACATTTATAGTAATCACATCTAAATTTAATAATATGGGATATTACATTCTACCCCCCTTATAAGGATTCCGCCCTCGGAATCCGCAAAGAGAACTCAAACGTATCATTTAGAAGATCGTGGTACACGCTTCATAATATCACATGCTCATCCGCCTTTGATCAACTTTGGCATACCTTTAAAGTTAAAGAAATAGGAGAATCAAAACTTTTACAATTGCAACTTCATTTCCAAGAATCAATCTTTGGGAATTTCGGAAGAACAAGATATTTTCAAAATAGGTCACATTGGAATACAAGAGTGATTGGGAGATCAATACGATCAAATGAACTTAATGTTGCGTGTCCACAGTAGACACTACTAAAGGTTGTTAACCTTCTTGTAATCACAACACACACAAGTGATGGCGTCCCATCCAACTCCTATCACACAGACAGGTATACCTTGTGTCCCCTATACATAGGGTTGTTCATCCCAATCAGATGGAAAGAATCCAAGAAATCTCAAGGAGCATCAAAGAATGTTAAGAATTATCGAGGAATATATTAAGGAACATCAAAAAGATATCAACGAATATCAAAGAATGTCAAAGAATATCAACGAATATTAAGGGATATCAAAAAATATGAAATAATATCAAGGGATATCAAAGAATATCAAATAATATCAAGGAATTCCACTGTCTCTTCATAAACATGCCTTTATCACACATCTTTGCTTTCCAACTCATACCAAGAATCAATATCAATGTCATCTTAGAATTTGAGAAATTAAAGATCTCATTTATCAAAACTTTTGTAGAAAAGATATCATGATAATATCTCACTGATGAGAAAACAATCAAAAGAATCTTAGTTGAAGAGAGGTATTGCCAAGGTCTTCTCAAATTCCCACTCTACTTTACGAAATCGTTATTCGATTTATGTCATCCTTTCAACGTTCTCGATAATCAATCGCTTTGACTCGTAATAGGCTCGTAAGATGTCATCGTAGACGTTATCGTTCGTAATAACTCTCGCCCATGTAGTCCACGTTCTCATGCTTCATCCAGTTGCCTTTGAAGTCCATAACACAACACGTAACATATCTTCGATTTTCTGAATCGTCACCCTGTGGGTTATGGGCCCACCTTGTCCCGCTTACTTAAAGCGTTGTCGTCGAGGACTAACGTTCTAACTTACTCGCAGACATCATCTCTAATAACTTGACTCAATTCCACGTACTCTCTATCATTCACTTCTCACCTATCAACCTCTATCTACCAATCTCTCCTTCTAATCAAATACAACTCATACTCTACACTTACTCTTCATATCTTCACTCAAAACAATATACATCTTCCAAATATCTGACATGGTCAACATACTATGAACCATGCATTTATATCATTCTCAAATCAATACAATAATCCAATTTCAAATATGCAGTATAATCAGAATACTCTGAACTCTGCATTTTCACCATTCTCAACTCAATCATTCACTATCAAACTCTTCTATATAGGTTTAATACTGACCTTTTCCACAATTCACCATCTCAATTAGTCAACATACTAGAAATCATATGTCTAACCTTAAGAATCCTAATCTCTTTAAATATCTACACTTAACTTGATCATCTAACTAGACTCTATGCTTCACTCACATCTCTAGACTATGTCTAAATAGTCTCACAATACCTCGATACGAGGTCACACAACGTCTAACCTATATAAAACTTAAAACTATAATCTATATTCAAATTCCAATAACTTGTAACCTGGCTCTGATACCAACTGTGACGGTCCAGGAATCCGGGGGTCTGGATTCTGACGTCACCACATAAAACCCATTTTTAAACACTCTTGAAAACCTGTATTTTTTTTTCTTTTAAAAGATAATGGAAATCCAAATAATTTAAAACCGGAAAATATTTGAAAAAGAACATAAATCAAATGATTTCAAAACCTGAATTTCAAACTTGAAAGCCATAATAAGAGAATTTCAAGAGAACATTTAAACTTTAATAAATGATTCGAAAGAGAACATTTAAACCCCCTAAAATCAACAGGATCGCATCCAGGTTACAGTATTGAAATTAGAATCAACCACTAATTATTACACAACATCTCTTACCAAATCAGATCATCTTCGATAAGAAGAATCACTGTCAACTATTCCAGCTATGACTTACACTTGAATTTCCATAGCACAGCTCTAGCTTGCACCAACCTCATCAACTTTCCTGAACACTCCTCGACCACCGGATCCTCAACTCTGTCTCCTCGCCTAGCATTAGCCTTACTCACAATCTCAATCAATCATCTCCTCTTTAAGCCTTTCTGAAATGGTTAGAAAGGAATAGCAAGGGTGAGCAACAATGCTCAGCAAGTAATAATAAACAATGATAATTCTGAAATGATATAACAGAAATTCACGAGTTCAAGATATAAAAGGGATTCAACCTGAGTTCACGAGTTTAGGTATTGTATAAGAAAATCACAATACCTTGCAGCAATTGAATACTGAGGAATTCAATCTTTCCAAAAGAATTATTGAATTGGACTATCACATTTTAATTAAAACCAAGGTTAGGATGCTGATCAGACATACCTAACCCCGAGCAGGCCCCGCCATGCTCTATCACTGGATCCAAGGCACTCATTGGCCTAACATGACCACGAATCTGGTCCACAGGTTTATATAAAAACAATAATCCAATTCTCTAATTCAATTCAAGAAGCCAATGTAAATTAACAGAACATCATCATAAATATCATCAACAACAGAATAACTTCAATTCAAACTTTGATAATAATCTATTCATAAATCATGATCCATCATTTCATAAATCACAGTTCAGGAAATCCTCAACTATTCAGTATCCTCCATTATCGGCTAAGCAACTGAATTTAGCCTGCTAAACCAGCATGACAATGGTGGGTTGAATAATCAAGAAGATCCCAATTCATTCAAAGCTCTAACTATCACTGAGCAACACATGCTTCAATGACAATCTGAACTTCGAATTAATTTGTAAAACGGAAATTCTTTAGAAACTTGAAGATTAGAAAGAACGGGTCAGAATACTCGCACTTTCGAACATTGAAAAGAAAGGTATGAATACTTGAAACATATACCAAAGGAATGGATCAGAATAATTGCAATATATCCAAAAGAAAGGTGTAGGATACTTGCCTTAAATCTGACTCCAGTCTCACATCTCTATCTCATCTTTCCACTTTCACAATCTATGCATCTCGTAATCTCTAGACCATCTCTAGCTATACTCTATTCGCCACATCGCTTCGCTTACTCGATTCATCCCTTATTCGCTTTGCAATACCATTCCGACTTTCTGACGTCTTCGAGCGTACACGTCTCGTCCAAATCCTTTACGAGAATAAAATAATACTATAATCACTAATCAATTTATCGCATATACATATCACGTATATCGATACCCACTTATATATCCCTTTACCTATCAAATATCACTTAACACATAATCATGCTTGGACTTTATCATATAGTCAAGTCATATTCCACATAACATATCACAAATCAATTATCATATAAATCCTATCGATAATTTGACAGCGTCTCGTCTATTTATTAGACTATCCTCCGGTCAACCTATTTCAATCGACAACCAATCAATCAACTCCAGTCACCATAATCCATATATCTTATCCAATATCAGTCAAGTCATGACACTATGTCATTCAAATCATTTATCATGTATATATAATATCAAGAATAAACAGCTATATCACGTAATCATCAATTAATAACAATCCAATAACATATAATCACATTCGGCACCTTTAACAACAATTACTCACATTCTCGACTCCATCATATTATTATGTTATATCAAACTAGACTTTATAAGCTTCTGTCTCTCTTTCGTTTCACTTGATTCCGACTTACGGATCAAAAGTTATGCTCAAAACAGTTTTCTCACTCCTCTGTCGGCACATAACACATCAAACAGATAGCAGACAACACATTACACATAAGGTTTCCCACCCCAATTGATATCAAATCAACTCTTGGGTTAAAAATGATTTTTCGGGAATTTTTCCAGAATTTTTAAACATTTTTCGGAATTAAAATCGATAAAAGAATCACTTTTCGAATAAATAATCAAGTCCCAAATACTTGAAATTGGACTTGAAATCATTCATAAACAATTATCGAGCCTTGAAAATAATTTGGAAAAATATTTTAAAGCTCGAAACCATTTTTCAGAATTTTTAAATCAAAAAGGATAATTAAATCCAAATAATTAATCAATTAAAATCAATTAATAATTAATTAAAATAATTAATCAATTAATATTTAAATTAATTGACTAATTAAAATAATTAATTACTAATTAAAATTAATTAATAAACTAATTTAGATTTATTTTTGAATAAAGAAATAATTAAAAACTATTTTTGGAATTTAAAATAATTAAATAAAACAATTTTTAGAAAATTAAATCAAAAGGTTTATTTTGTAAACTTTTGAAAGTTTTTGTCCAGGGTTTAAAGTGTAACTTTCAAAAGTTACAGGGGGTGTTTTGTAAGATTCAAAACTTAGGTACAACAACTTCACCACCTTCACAACTTCGGTGACCAAACAGCAATTTGCCGTCGGCCACCATACTAACTCGCCGGAAACCTCGTTCCCGGCCTCCCCGAGCTCCCACAAACTCCAGATAGCATATTTGGAATACCATAAACGTAAAACCGCCCTCAGATTCATCAGAAGCGGCCATATTTGGCCATAGAATGCAAAACAAAACTCGCCGCCGGCGACTTCCTTTTGAACTCCGGCGAGCCATTTCCAGACATCCCACATAACTGTTGAACATACACACAAGTTCCTCTCATCACGCTCTTTCTAATGATATAGATCACAATAGCCCAGAATTTCTAGATTAAAAACGCCTCTTTTTCAATTAAGAAAATTCATAAACCTCCAAGAACATTCAAGAACACAACTCCGAGAATTAAACCAACGTTTCTATATGTTATCGAAGTCAAAATTCGACATATAATATACCAAAACGACGAGAAAAACATGCTCTACAACATAGAATCATCAAAACAACCAAATAATATCATTTACAAAAATTCATCCTTTAAATCAAAATAGCTCGAATTTTGTAAAATTTATGTAAAATCACCTGATAAATCTGCATACAAACGGGTGATTAAACATGATTCTACGCGTCGATAGCTTCGTTTTGACTATTCGTACACCTCCATCGGATTCCAATAACACCTCCAAATCCTCGTTTGATTATGAAGAACACGAAGAACACCGCTCGGTTTCTCTCGGTATTTGTGAAAAGAAACTGGTGAAAATGATTTCTACGGTGAAAATCAGCTATAGAAAAGTCTATTTATATTTACAAATACTTGGTACCCCTTTGGATCGTTTATGACATGAAAATACGTATTTAATAGCTTTATATTAATAAAGCGGGGTCCAATCGGTACTGGTTTTCAAGATAATCATCAAAACGGGGCTTTTTAATCAGTCATTAGTATGCGGGTCCCACTGCAATTATTACAAGATAAGGATGAATCAAAATATCTAGTTTCACGTTTATCGAGACAACCAGATAATTATCAACAATTAAAATACCCAAAAAACTCCGCCGGACCGGCTACGGGGAAAACCGTACTCCGGATCGAAAAAGTCAAAACACGAAAAATGTCCGGAATATTCAAATTAGGCTAAAGGTGAGTTTTGTTGAAACTTCCGGAAAGAAAATTTGCTACCTCGTTACGAGTGGACGGTTTTACGGAAGTCAAATAATTAATAAATAAATATAAATATACGCAATTAAATCCGTAAATCGATTATAAAATCATCTAACATTCCATAAATCCATATGAAAATATCCAAATAAACTATATTTTCTCCTGAGCATATAGAAATTGAAATCTCTCAAATACGAACACATATGAGCAGTTAACGCAATAAACCAGATAATATAAAATTCACAAAAATTCATATATTAATCATATAATACTCATAATTAACCATAATTAATTAGCCAACAAATCCACCAATATCACTTACTCACATCACACATATATTCACATAATAATCATCTAGAATTTTCAAAACAATATATGAAAATCAGTTTTGAAAATACAATAACACAATAACCCGGGGTTTAAATATAAACCTTTGAAAACTCATTAAACTGGAATAAAATATTAAATCTTATTCCTTTCTTTAAAAAAAAATCATTTTTAATACTAATAAAAATATTTTTAATACTAATAAAAATATTTTTAAAAATCCGGGTCATTACACAACCCATAGAACCCTAATCTTATTTCTAATATTAGGTAGGGTTCTACGGCAGAACTTCACATGCAAAAATGTCAATATCTATGTATTATAGCTGACATTATTTTTAAACACACACATCGATGAAAAAACATGAAAATAGGGTTCTACAGCAGAACCTTAGTGGTTCTCTGTTCTATTTTAAGAATTGATTCTCTTTTTAAGGTTCTGCAGCAGAACCTTAGTGATTCTCTCTTGAACATGACCCGAATGGGGTCGCGCTCAATAGAGAACCAATGCTTAAAATAGAACCATAGAACCACTAAAGTTCAAAAGAGAACCAATGCTTAAAATAGAATATAGAATCAGTGCCGCAGAACCCTATTTTTTGCATAGATTTTCAGGATTTAAATCTAAATACATGTTTTTTTCATCTGTGTTCAAAAGTAATTTCAAAATATATTATATAAATAAGATTGCAGTTCTGCTGTAGAACCCTAACTTATACCAGAAATAAGCTAATAGTTCTAAGGGTTCTATGTCTTATGGTTAACACAACCTTATGTTCAGATATATGTGTGTACAAATTTGTACATAAATATGAAGATTTAATATATATATTTCATTATACAATATATAAATTGTAATTTTAAAATATATTTTAATTAAATTTTGTTATTAAATTTATATTATATGTACACGAAATGTATATAACACGTTTCGAAACAGGTTTGGATTAGAGATTAGGTAAGACGAATTCAAAAGGGATAAATATGAATTTCACCATTAAAGAAAACATAAAGGTACACGCACATATTCACAGATTTGCTCAAAAATGATCCAACAAAACCACGAAACTTCACAAAGGAAAATCCCACTGACAACACGAAATGATTTGAATGTAAGAAATGTGTATGCCACTAGAAGCATTACTAGTGTCTCTCAAAGCACCATCCCACTGCATTAAAAAGCTTGATCAAACACTCGCTCAATCCATTATAACTGGTCTCATCTACACCAACAAAGCATGGAACACCATTCTTAGAGCTTACTCCAAATCCAACAAACCCATTCAAACTATCATCATTTACAACCACTTTATTCAATCCAACTCTATCTACCCAGATAAATACACCTACCCAGTTATTATTTCAGCTTCTACGCGCCTTCATTGTGTGCCTAAAGGGGTGGAAACTCATGCACGTGGCGTAAAAGTTGGTGTGGATTTTGATTTGTATGTGCAGAATGCACTCATTCATTTTTATGGTGCTACGGGACAGGTGATGAATGCACGTAAGGTGTTTGGTGGAATGTGTGAGAGAGATGTCACTAGTTGGAATACTATTATAGGGAGTTACAGTGGTGGAGCAAGTTTAGGGGCTGAAACGATGGATTTGTTTCGGGTTATGGTTCGTGTTGGTTTTCGGGCTGATCGGATAACAATGGTGATTCTATTGACAGTTTGCGGAGAAATAAAGGGACTAGAGTTTGGGAGGTTGATCCATGGTTATATTGTTAAGATGGGGATGGAATGTGGATTGAATGTAGGAAATGCATTGTTAGATATGTATGCGAAATTTGGACAGATGAGTACATTGTTGAAACAGTTTAATGACATGCGCGAAAGAAGAGATGTTGTGTCGTATACAATATTGGTTAATAGTTATATAGAGATAGGGAGGATTGATAGGGCTCGTGAAATTTTTGATGACATGGCTGAGAAAGACATTGTTATGTGGAACTCGATGATTCATGGTTATGTGAGGGAGAAGCGGCCAGAGGAAGCTTTGGAGCTTCTTGTTTGTATGGAGGATGAATCGGTACAGGTAGATGAGAACACTATTGTTAGTTTGCTTGCAGCTTGCTCTAGTTTGTCGAACCTTAAATATGGAAGATACATTCATCGACTCTCCCTCAGAAACAATATCAAACAAGATCTATTTGTTGAAACAGCTCTAATTAATATGTATTTCAAGTGTGGGGGACTCGAGGATGCTATGATTATTTTCTTTAAAATGAAATTTAAAGATGTTTTTACGTGGACAACAACAATTGAAGGACTTGCCAGGTCTGGATTGGAAACGAAAGCTTTGGAACTTTTTAAGCAAATGGAGAAACAAGGAACTAGGCCAAATGAGGCCACCTTTGTTTCCATACTAACAGCATGCAGACAAGCAGGACTTGTTGATGATGGCTGTCGCTTGTTTAAAAGGATGATAGAAGTCTACAGAATTCAACCTAGTATGGAGCATTTCACCAGTCTAGTAGAGCTGTTAAGTAAAGCCAGGATGTGGCATCAGGCTGAGGAGTTTATTAGCTTCATTGTACCGCAAGAAAGGCTAGCAGCTTACAAGACTCTGCTTAGTGCTTGTATGAGTTGCTCGGAAATTAATCTAGGACTGAAAATCGCAGATAAAATCCTACAGTCGGGTTCAGTTAGTCACGAGGTTTATGTCCTGTTATCAAACTTCTATGCTGGAGCAGGTCTCTGGTATAAGGTTGAAGAGACTAGAAAAGTTATGAAAGACTTCAATATGAAAAAGCAGACAGGTGTTAGCTACATAGAACTTATGTCCTAATCGACACCTAAAACTCTAAAGTAGTAGAGATGTGCTGCCACAATGAATCACAGATTGACAGAGCAGTGTAATGTTGTATAGTAACTATGCACATATTTTTTATGTTGTTGGCCCTTGACAGGATATTTTTCAATTGATCTACAGATGTTAGATGTATGTATGCCTTAATATCAAAGAAGCTTCCACCAAAATCATCTATAGCTATCATCTACATGCTAAATTTTATATTATTATGACTTAATGAGTACCAGATCAGTTAATCCAACTTGAAAGTGATACATAACAAATAAGAAACAGAATTAAAGTCTGAAGATGACATTTAGAATCTAAATTTTTTGTAAAGTAATGATATGTATGCAATTCATCTCCTCAACTCCTCAACTGAGCATTATTGAGCATCAAACATCATAATCAACATAAATAAAACTCACCGTTTGCATTTCAAGAAGACTGTAAAACACTGATACAAGTCAGAGAGAATACATAGATCCTAGACAATTATATGAACCAAAAAGCAACACAGATATGATAAAAGGAAAAAAAAGAAAAGGTATCATTGAATTATCTTCAGTTTGTAGATTTTTACAGTGCAGAATACAACACCTAAGGCTGGACTTCCAACCAGGTTGATCCCTCTATGATCGTGGGATCCAGAACACAATTTGAACATTCACTAATCACAGAGAAACGACTACATTGATTGAATTAAAAAGGGAGTGCCTTTAACAAAAGCATCCAAAATCTAAGCACAATTTTTACCAGAGGATCGCAACGAGGGTTGTGCATCTCCTTTGTTTCCCAGTGGTTTCAAAATCAAGCACCATGCTAACGTAAAGACAATTGCAAAAATCCGACCTCCAACAAGCCCAGAAAGAATAATCAGACAAAATACCCAATATTTTGAAATCCATAACGTTTCTCTGCCTGATTCTTCCACAAAACTGTCCTTACTCAGAATCAGATCACAAGGATCCAAACTAATCTGTGAAATGTTAACTTCATCTTCATTTAGTTCTCCCTGGCCTTCAATTTCCCTAAGCTCATTGCTTCCATCTTTTCCAATACAAGTATCTTCTTCCATTGACTCCGGTACTTCACTTCCAAAACCTGGCACCACACTTTCCAAACCAGACCCTTTTCTCCTGGACTTGCACAATTTTTTCCGAACAAGTTTCCTCATCTTTGTTTTCAGCCTAGCCTTCCGAGAACCCTCTTGTTTAGGTTCATCTTCTTTCATTATATCTATGATCTTTAATTCCATTCTCTCAAATTCTAATCCTTTGTCAGAATCCAAAGATACAACTGGCTCAATCACATCACCCAAATCAGCCTCTATCTCCACACTTTGAACATTCAAGTTAATGTCTTTAACTGAATCATGACAAATCGAAGCAGCACCCCCTTTAATCCTAACAAAACATAAAACTTTTGCAACAATCACTTTCAGCATTTTTCTATAATCCGAACACAATTTCGACAATCCATACACATAATTCCCCACATACTCAAGTAAAAACAAGGAAAATGCAGACACACTGACCCCTACCACCAACCTTCTTGTCACCAAAGCAAGAATTACCATAAGTAAAACCTTCAAGATAACAATAAAAATATTACCCCTATTATCAACAACCTCACCACCTCTTTCTTTGCCGTTGACCAGATCATCCTCCGTTCGATTCGTCAAACACCTATCAGAATTTACCATTCCCACATCCATATTTAGTAATTCAACTTCCGAATTTATTGCACACCTCTCTGGATTTCCTAACTGTGAATCTGAATTACCATAACTTACCGAGTCAAAGCCAGAAGATCGCTTTTTCTTGGCAGACTTCTTTAAACGATCTCGATTTTTATGAAAGAGATCAATAATTGAAGTAGGAAATCCAGTCTGAACAACAAGAGAACCCCCATGTTTCGATGTATTAAACTGATCAGCAAACCGAGAGATTCTTGATCCCTTTGTTTTCTTCCATGGAAATGGCATGGCTAATACTTCTTGATATCAATTTTGATCACAACAAATCAAAACAACCAAGCCAAAGATTCAATCTTTAAGCCACGACCCGAAATGGAGATTTGATAATCACAGCATACCAAACCCAAACAAGCCAAAGATTGAATCTTTAGGCCATAACACAAATGGGGTTTTGATAATCACAGCAAATCGAAACCAAACAAGCCAAAGATTGAATCTTTAAGACATAACCCAAAATGGGGTCTTGATATTTACAACAAAATTCATACTTTTGCTAAAGTCATAGGAAAAAGAAAAACTTGTGTAAATGCAAGTTTCTTGTGAGATTGTATGTGCATAAATGAGATTAAATAATGTAGGAAAGGGGGAATGAAAGAGACTGTTAGTTAGGGGACTGAGAATAAAAGAGAGCAAATGATTGTATATATAGAGCCTGTATGTAAATGTTACTGTACCTTGGAGAGTTGGAGTCAATGAGGAAAGTTTGGGAAACCCTAGTAAATGAACAGGGTAAACAAACGTGTAAGAGATGGACCGAGACTTTGGACTTCTATAGATAGATACACATAACAGGTGGATGCAAACACATATTTCACGTAGGCATGTTTAACAGACTCACTTTTAAAATCAAATCGTGCGATTTTGCTTGCACAAGAGCAAGGGTGATTTCTAAATTTTTGTTAGTTATAGTGATTATGTAAATTGTTTATATAAGTTTTTTGCTAACAGGTAATTATGTCAAGTTAAAATTATACATAACAGCTTTACTAATTCAACAAACTTATTGAATCAAACATGATTATCTATATTTTTTTAGCTAAAAGATGATGGTTGGAGAGTATTTCTTTTTACATATCATCTAAAAGTGCCACTTAGATCACACATAGATGACACATAGATATTATAACTAACAGGTCTCAACAAGATGCTCTAACTAGGTAGTTTTAATCGGCATATAAAAAATCAATGGGAGTATCGTTAATCTATTATTTTCCAACAGTTGCCGGAAACTTATTTCGCCGAACTTTCAAGTTGCACAGAAAATTGAACTTCTTTTTAATTAAGTTGCATTACAGAGTTTCAATTTAAATAAAATATTATGTATTTAGTTTATCACTATGTAATTAAAAGTTATATAGTTAATTTTGATAAATATTTAATATTTTGATATTAAAAAAGCTACTATGTAACTTGGAGTGATCACAGTGAAGGTAACTAAGTTTTCATGTTTTGAGGTAACTATGAATATCACTAAAGTTCCTTATCATATTTAGATATCCATTAACCAAACACTTTACCTCGAAACAAACTAGACCTATAATTATAATTTTAAGTGATTTGACTAGATAATTTGAAAATATTAATTTTAAATTATATTTATTAGACTGTCAATATATTATATGTTCTTCAAACTGTATTTAATGTTTAAAATCGTTAAAAATCCTTAATAATTCATAATATACATTAATATTTTTTTGTTTTTATATAATATTTTAAATTTTAATACAAATTAATTCTTATTCATATTAAAGATAAATATGAAACTATATTTTTTTGAAATCAACTGATATCATTATTTTCGTGTCATATAAAAAATTTGCCGGATTGAATTGAAATCGTGACGACGAATTTGTCCGTCCTGATCCAAATCAATGAAATTGCATGAAAGTAGTGGTACTAGCTAATTTAATAAACTTGCCAATAATTCATAGGGTCTCAGAAAATTCATCATAATATATGCTATAGTGCTACCATTAATTAATAAATATATATACACTCATCTTATTTTTTGTTTCTATCATATGCGTATCAAAGTAGCCTCATAAATATCTAATTGTAGGGTTTCAATTAGAAAGAATTCACCAACCAGAACCCACAACAACTAATCTCTTGTCGGTAAGTGTGGACTTTTGTCAGACCATTCTGATAATTGAAACCCAGAAGAAACTTCACTAGAGCCTTTTGAGGGACATGGTAGCTATTAAGCTTCTATGATTAATTGATGGTTTGGAGTGTAATTTTAATTACTTCAAAACAATGAAAGTCAACGAACATTTACAGTGCAGCATCAGTTGTCATATTTGACCAAACGTGTCAAGTGAATAACCAAAATAGAAAACGCATATTTTTTCAGTTTAAATTTTAAAATATTATTTTATCTCTAAAATTTTAAAATGTTCAACATGTGGAGACCAGACACCACAAAAGAAAATAAATAGACAAAATTTCTGCAAGTTTAATTTTCAGTACAAAATTAATCAAGTTAATAGCTAATAGTTTTAAAAATCTTAATGTGTAAAGATAATTAATTAAGTTATGCAATATTCAAGAATTAGGGAGATAGACATTTTTGTATTTACACCAAATAAAATACGAGTATTATAATTGTTTTTAATCATGCCACTTAATATCATATCCAGGTTATTCCAGGCCTTCTATTTAAAACCATTTTGGACTATCATGTTTAACATTAACAGGAACACAGCATGATCTTGTTTAAATTTGCAGAAATTTACTTTTTGTTGAAATTAAAGTAAAGGAATAGCACTTGAAAATTGAAACTAACAGATGTCCATTTACTTTAGTTGAAAAGCTGAGTGAACGTGTGCGTTAAATAAAATAGTTTTGTTATGCACAATATTATATAATTATTAATTAGGAGTTGAAAAAAACATTTCTTATAATCCGGTCACTTTATATTATTGCAGCGTGCTAACCGGTGCTTGCTTGGGCCCAATGGTCACTTTTGTAGTTTTGTTTAGGCACGGGTCCATTATGCACTTCGGGTTTGTATTTCCTTTCGTTTCTTTCCTTTATCTTTATCAACTTTCTGAGATTATTAAATATAAAAAGAAGGCTTTGATATATAAAGGCAAGAATTAAGCACCATTGCACTAGCGATTAGTATAAACACACTTGTAACATGTTTGATTGCTAATTACTTCGTGGGTAAGAACTCGGCCTGTTTTCTTAAGAAAAAACTTATATATAAGTTACTTTTTTATTAACTAAAAAACACTTTCATAATTTAAATTATATATTCTCTTAGTTTCAAAATTATAATCTTGACTTTTTTAATAATTAAATTGATTATCGGCTGATTGTATTGTTTTGTAATGTATAAAAAATGAGATACATTTTTAAATAGATCAAATATATTTTCTAATGATATAATTTTTTTCAAATTTTATTATTTATATGATATACATAATTATTAGCAAAATTTTAATGAATTTGGCCAAATTATGCGAAACCAAGAGACTATAATCTATTTATCTGCATGACTTTAATTATTACAAACTCTTAACAAAAATTTATAACCAATAATCGTCGAATTTCTTGAAATCGGTAATAAAATATTACACCAATATTCAATCATTATATAATTTAATCTAGATCATGAAAGAGAATTGGAAACTTATTTAAATATAAACTATTAAAAAATTATGTAATTATTTAAGACGTTCTATTTTACAACCTGACTTAAAAAAATTAAATAATTACTATGATAACTGAAATATTAAAGCAATCATTGCAGGAGATGCTAAAACCAAAATAAAATGTACGTGGTGTTGTTTCATGGCTAGCAATGGAAAACACGTGTGTAAGTCATGAATCAATAATGCTTCCAACCAAAATATAGTCACTGACACTTTTTTTTATCTTTAATTTTAAGCTAAGCCTGATTCAAATCTCGTCGCCGGTGAGATGAAATATTTAGAGGAACCAGGTTTAATTATAGGATATTTCTTATGATGTTATTGTAAAATGTTAATTTATATTATATAAGATTTATATAATGTATTTCTAAAAAACACCTAAATTGTAATAAGAACTTTTATAAAATATTTTCAAAAATACTTATGCAGCTGTTGCAACCAACTGATCAACCTCAATCACAAATGGCATTTTAAAAATTTATACGAATATCAATCATTTCAATCATATTTACAATCGATCAACCAAAATTCAATCACAAATATAATTTTAAAAATTCAATACTTAATTTTATATTTGTTACATAATCCTTTGTATAATAAATTGTGCTAGCGTGCCCTTAAATCCGAAGGTCTTTTTGTTTGAAAATATATTAAAGAATTCTTCAAGCATTTTATGAAGTCTAAAAAATCAATACCATCATATTTTTATGAATTTTAATAATCCTAATTAGATATTATTGAAATTTTAAGTATAATTAAAAATCTTAATTGAATATCATAAGATTTCATAATATAATCTAAAATTTTAATTAAATTTCTCAAAATTTTGATACAAGTTTTAAAATTCGAATTGAATATTTCTGAATTTCAATAATAATTTTTAAAAATCCTGTCAAATACACTTGCTAAGAAATTTGAAATTCTAATTATCCGAATATGTAACTTGACTAATTTTGTAATCGGGTTGTTTAATATGTGCCCTCATACATAGGTTAAGGGTGTATTTAATATATGTCGTGGTTGTTGACAGCTCATACAATGAATAGCGCTTACTGCTTTCACCTTTTTTCCGAGTTTTTTTAATTTTCTTTTCTTTCTCATCTTTCAACACTTTCATGTTTAGTTTTCTAATTTTTATTTTTTTAACCACGACATTTAATTTTATTTATTTTTATAAAAGAGCATGTTGAATAAAAGATTTATTTTAATATAATAATATATACCTCATCTTTGCATTTTTTATAACTAGAAAAGTAACAAGTATGTGTATAAAAAATATAAATTAATTTCATCCCACAAATAATATATAACGAGGCCCCCTGCATGCACACTAATTTTCTAACTAAAAATTGAATTTATTATTAATATTATTAAAATAATAAATAATAAATAATAAATTTATTATTAAATATCAAATTAAATGATTTTAGTTAGAAGGCTAATTTTATTTAGAAAATTAATGTGGATGCGCGGGGGGGGGGCTCATTATTATTTGTGGGATGAAATCATAATTTATAATTTTTATACACATACATGTTATTCTTCTAGTTTGTAAAAAATGCAAGGATTGGATATATATTATTATATTAAAATAAATCTTTTATTCAATATGCTTTTTTAAAATAATAAATAAAATTATATGTGGTGGTTAAAAAAATAAAAATTTAAAAAGTAAACATGAAAGTGTTCAAAGGTGGGGAAGAATGAGAAAAAATAAAAACATTGAAAAAAGAGTGAGAAACAGTCAGTATTATCAATTCATATGAGTTGTCAACAACTATTAACGCCTATTAAAGTACATCTTAACCTGTGCCACGAGGGCACAGCTTAAACAACCCCTTTTGTAATTTTGTTGGATACCTGTAGCAGGCCGTCACTGCTACCAAATGATGCAAACCAATATTTGCAAACGTGGATACTGCATATCCAATCACCTTAGCTATACAAGTCCCACACAGTTGGCACTGGTTAGAACAATTTATTGATGTCATCAATGGCCTTAATTTTATGCTTCATTGTGTGGGAATCTCTTGCCTAAATTATTTGACTTTATCATATATGCTTAGAGCATCTCCAACCCTAAGCACCTCTTAGGTATAAAATCTACGTGGATATATATTATACTTAACATCTAAATTTTAGACTACTCCAACGGAGTGTCCTCTTAGCTATAAATTTAGCTTCCGATAAACAAGTGCGCTACATTTGCAGATGATTTTGCTGTTATCTAAAAAGCCCACGTCATCTCCCGCTTGAAATATTCCAGATGTAACCCTAATATTGGTCCAAAACATAATATCTTTTATTTGTAATATATAACATATTAATTTGAATTATTTTTAAATATTTAACTTAAAATATTTAATGTATATTTTAAATACATAATATTATAATATACAAAATATTTATATATGTTCATCATTATTATATGTATAGATGTATTATTTACAATTTATAATATTATTTAATTTTATTAAGTGTAAAATATTATTTTATCGTTAACTAAACTTATAAAATTCTAACAACCAATATTATTATATATAAATATATTATTTATTTTTTTAATTTATAAAGTCACATGTAATATTATTAAGTGTTAAAATATTAATTTATTTTTAACTATATTTATAAAAAGATATGATTAAATAAGACATGCTTTTGGTAAAATAGTTATTTTGTTTTATTTTATAATGTTTACTATAAAATATTGAAATAGATATAAAAGTATTATAATATTATTATTAAATAATTTTTTTATTAAATATAACATTTAATTTTCATTAACCCATATCGAGCAATTTTATTTTCATGATATTTTCAAAATTAAAAAAATATATAATATTTGAATATAGCTAATGATTATAGCTAACACCGTCGGAGCAAAAATCGCTACAGGTTCAATAAAATTATAACTAATCATGTTTTAGCTAACAGTTTTCACTGTTAGCCTTGGAGATGCTCTTATGCTCCTCTTCTTATCTTCACTCGAGAAGCAGCAAGCTGAGCACTTAGAATCATAATCTTTTCTTCAACAATAAAGTTCCCATCGGCTCGAAAAGCCCTCAAGATGTCGAATGCCAACGTGAATAGGTAATGTACTAATGGATCATAATTCATACTGTATGTAGAATTCTTGAGGTTTTCTTGAGATTCATATATTAATCTGTGCAGCTGGAGTTGTACATGTTGCTTCAACTATATCTGCGAAACTTGCTGTACTTGTTGCGCAATCTGTTCAGCAGAAGCATGCCTCAGCTGTTTCTAGTAGTGAACCAGTTGAGACATGGAACTGAAACTTTAAGAACTGGAGTTATAACATCAGAGCAACAGGGACACAAGATGAGCTCTAAATTTGTTCATGTTCTGAGACTGTTATCAGATTTATCTTGTATAGTCCTGGCTTAATATCTATGCCTGATTGTATTTGATATTTATATATGTTCGCGTTTTTAATTACATTGATGTTTAGATTTTGGGAGCAAAATCAAACAAATTTTAGAGAAATATCTGAGAGAGTTGTATCCTAGCCATCCGAGAGGGAAACCTCTCCCAGACTTGATATTCCTCACAATCTAAAATATTTTCATGTTCTCTAAGATAACTTCAAACATCTCAAATATTTTTCTCCGTTTCTAATATCCGACCTAATTTTTGGTGCTTTGACTGTGTAGTTAAAATTGTTATTTTTGAAGATTTGTTTGTCATTTACAGGGACAGAGTGATAGACATAGGCTGTCTGTTGCAAAAGACGGTGGGAGTAAATTGTTATCAAGGCCTTGCCAATACAATACTACAAAACATGTCATATAAGCCCTCTTCCTGATACCCGGAGATTTTAAAAAAATTGAACACTTAACATGGTGGTATCAGACGGACGAGTTCGATGCACCTCGAGATTTTGAGAGAATCGATCACCTAATAATAAACGACTTGGAATAATGTTGAGCTAGATAGCTTGCACTAGAATAATTTCCTTTTGAAAACAACATTAAGCAGCCTTGTGTCAAATCCCAGGCCAGTCAGTCACTGGTCATACATAATACTGGTAGCAGAGCAAGATATATAGGATTTTGTGAACTTGGTAACACTAGACACTAGCTAGATTCTTTTTTGGGAGGCCTTCCTCTCCCTCTTTTCATATCAACTTGAATAATACCACTGCTACCTTCTCTTCTCACATATGTGAAAATACAGGTGTCCCCCCTTTTGAGTCTGTGTGCCACAAAGAGACGAGTCCATCCAACTGTCAATGCTGCTTTCTTACCTTCATTTATTACTTTTACCAGCCACTTTTTACCGTCTGGATCTCTCAGCTTGATCTGTTCCTTGTCTGCTAGCCCACTCTCTCTCACGAACAATAGTGGGAGAGGCTGATCCATTGTACATTCACAAGAAATGTGCAACAATTAGAATGACATTTGTGTAATTTGTGTTCGGATTGCATAATGAGCATGAATGCGATTTATGTATGGACTTACTATCCAAATTTTGTTGGCTTCGGTTAAAAGAAGTCGAAATGATGGAGCATCATCATTTGAAGTGGCCTCTTTTGGTTCATCATCGATCTCCATCTTTGCATCAGTTTCTTCGTCATCCTCTGTAAGATCCACTCGAGAACCTATACATGCAAAAAAACCCTGATAGTGAAACATTTGGTAAAGAAATGCTGAGAGATGGAGAGGGGGGAGAGCCAGAGAGAGACCCTGATAGTGAAACATTTGGTAAAGAAATGCTGAGAGATGGAGAGGGAAGAGAGCCAGAGAGAGGGAGAGAGAGACCCTGATAGTGAAACATTTGGTAAGAAATGCTGAGAGAGAGAGCCAGAGAGAGTGGGAGAGGGAGAGGGAGAGAGCCAGAGAGAGGGAGAGGGGAGAGAGCCAGAGGGGGGGGGGGGGGGGGGGGCGAGAGAGAGAGTCTAAACTGGTATTTTGATCTAAGCTGGTTCTTGCTTCCTCTTTGATTACTTTCCCTGCAGTTCGATCACCATTCTTGTTTCTATGTGAATCGCAACAATCCTTTTCACACATGCTTGGATCATATACCGTGACTTGGAAGGTTGAGTCCTGAACGAGCCTAAAAACAACAAAATCACCATAATCTAGTCCATGATCAGCAACAAATTGAGGCCAGCCATTTACAAAGAAGAAGCGCCCCTCTTCTAATTTCTCAACCTGGACAGTGTACACCCTTTCGCATTCATATTTAAGTGCCAATTCGGAACCTAATTTCCCTTCCATCCTCTCAACAAAAGCCGGAGGTATGAGCTGCAAAGCATGCATGTTCCAAATCCATATCAAGACATGCAACAAGTAACAAAAAAGCAATCAAATTAAGAAAAGGAAAAAACTCACCAGTTTTCGAGAGAAGTCTCCTACAAGGGGCTTGAAGAAAGAAGGATCCATCTCAAATTGCAAGGAATGAAGCAATGCAGGTTTGTGTACATGCGTTTAGGCTTAGGTGATATAAATTGGATGCATTTAAGGTGTATCCATTTCATTCAGATATGTGTTACACAGATGAGAACTTTATTTCTCTATTTATTACTCAAGTCTGTAAGTTGTGCCAGATGGGTAAACCAGATTTTTGGGTTATGTAATTTGCTGTCCGTTTGCATGGAACCATGCATTTTGGCTACACAAGTGTATGGAGTGTTTGTAAAAGCACTGAGTTCTAGGTTGACAATTTACTTTGAAGCTCTGTGCGTAGCCTTCAACAACTGTGATTACACCTCTTTCAGACTTTCAGTCTTTTTGGAACAAGTAATTATGGCTAACCTCAAGAAATTTGTATCTAAAATTACGTAAATTACATGTCAAAAGTCAAAGTACCGAATTAGGAAAAAAATTTGGAGTATGTCACAACTGAGTATTCCTTCCTTCTTACATTCGCAAAAATAACATTATCATCACTGCCTATCTCTGTTGCACTACTATGAGCACAAGACTCAGCCAACTCAAAGAGGTGCGATTTAACTTTAAAGATTAGAGTTTATAAAAATTGTTAATTTTGTTGTTTATGAATTTATTTATACTATTACTGCTTTTATATTATAAATATGACTATGCCATCACAATTTTTGTATAAAGATGTCCCATTAATTCAATCACTAAAAAAGCAATTCGATCACCAAATCATGCTTGCTTGGTTGCAGAGTAACAAAGTTTTTTCAAAACTAAATTTCAGGTTCTCTCGAAATGTCTTGTCAGGATGTCAGATCCCGACGTAAATAGATCTGTCATATTTCACATATTTCCATTTCGTTTCCATGTGAATTGAGAGACAAATTTCTTCTACAAGCCTGTAAACTAATTTATGTGCTAATAAGAGTCGTAAATAAGCTGAAAGGCTTTGAAATGCATGTTGATTAAGAACAAAGGTACTTGGATTTTAAAGCTTCAGATGATGCAAGCACTCCAGATTTTCAGCTTCCTTTGTTGCTCGAAAAATTAACACCTGCAACAGTTTTGTAGAGGGGTTGATCAGCTCGAATACACAAACATCACCTGCTTTTAGTGAATTGTCTCTTGCAAATTGAGCCCAGCCTTGTCTAATTCTACACTGGTTGCAATGTGAGTACAAACTACAAGTAACTGGCCAAATTCTTCCTTCAGCTTCAAGGAGGATCTGGTTTTGGTACTTCCACTTCTTATAAGCCTCTTTAAAAGTTTTTGGTATATACTGCAAAACCAAGAAAATAAGTGATCCCTTGTATTTAAAAGCAATTAACAGCTAAGTTATAGCGTATTTGCATGTAAATAGCCTAAAATAGAATGTGAATTCACACACATTGCATACTATTTTCTCTTCGTTAAATTATCAAAACAATTAGATATAATAGAGGAGAGATTAGCGATTCAGGTAGTGTATTTATGTGTATCTTTACCACTCCAGACCCGTTCTCGTATACATAAATTGGTTTCATAGCATGAATGAAAAAGGGGTTCTTGGATCTGAAAGCCTTAGCTGATGCAAGTGCTCTATCTTTGTCCTCCTTACTGGCCGGTGCTGGCTCATCATTTTCCATTGCTGGAAAATGCAACACACAAAACCAATATGTATCTTAGTCTTTCGCTGTATACATTATAATTAAACTAACTCAGAGGAGAGTATACCTTTTTTGTGCTGCAATTTTGGTCCAGTATTGCGAGCTGCTATAGGAGCAGAGCTTGCTCTTATCTTTTTAGAAGGCCTTATCATCTCAGAACTGGTTGTGTCATCAATATCGATTACTGTCTTCTTCACTTTGGACCTCGATTTTACAGAGTTTGGAATCTTAGTGGTAGCTAACGGATAGTCTATCTCTGAAGCACTTGGATCAAATATGCGTACTAGAAACTTGGAATCTCCCTGGTATTCAAATACCAACATATGACCAAAACTTATAGAATAGAACTTCGCAAATTCTAGCCAACCATTTCTTAAGCAGATCTCGTCGCTGTTTCTTTCTAAATCAATTGACCAAATTAAACCACTTGGAGCCTTCAAGGAAATACGATCCGTTAGGTTCTTGTATAAACTCACAAATTTTCTCGGAATCATCTGCATAAAGTATTATTCCCATATGAACCAGCAAAATGTACTACAAGAACAATCACACAGAGATATGGAAACAGAAATAAATAAATAAATTCACAGATACTAAATCTTTGATAGCTCCGTTCGGTCATCGAGAATGAAATGAAACTTGTACAATTTTGTTCTATTCATACAATCTAAACCCGCACAAACATAATTTTTTCAATTGTTATCCTTTCTCTTTCATCATATCTCTTTATACTTTGAATTCTGTAAACAAAATCAATTTAGTCCTCATTCCATTCTCCAACCGGACGGAGCATACAAGATGTGCAAAATTCTTACAAGACTAGAATGTGAGCCAATGTCGGAGAGTATAATCTTAAAAAAGCGTTTTGGTTTGGTGTTCGATGAACTGGACCTGGGAAAAGATGCCATGTTTAGCTCAACTGCAGGTCTGCAAAGTTACATTATGCATTAGACAAGGCACTTTTGAGTTTTGAGAACTGAGATCCTGAGGACAAGGCTATAGTTCTAAAACCGTTTTGGTTAATTAATTTGTAGCAGAAATTGTGGATAGTAGTAAATACTCTAATTAATTCTACCGTTACAAAGTATTTCCTTCTATATACGTTCTCAGAGCTTCCTTAATAAACACAGATTAGATAGATAGGGTAAATCAAGATGACAGTATTTACTGGTAGTTCAATGAGTAATCTTACAAGTTCGATTTTGTCAACAAAAAAAAAATCTTACAAGTTCGATTGTACTTTGATGATTCTTTCTAGGAATCTAGAGTCTTGGACCTCTGGTCACTGGAAAGATGCTAACATTAATCAACTTTTTCGAGTGACTAATTAGCTCGAACACACAAACATCGCCCACTGCCAAGCTATTCGCATGAGCAAAATTTCGCCAACCACTAGTAAATCTGGCTGCTGTACGATAACTACGAGATGTTGTGCACTTTACTGGCCAGGATCTTCCGTCTGATGATTGAAGGATAACATTGCAATGGTCCCGTGTTATATGTGTAGTGACAAATATTTTTGGCACAGACTGCAAGAAAAAGAGTGAAATGAACTTCTGAGAGACGCACAATAGAATACTTTTGAGAGACGCACAATTAGTTAGTAAAGTAGCATAGTATTTGTATGCATCTGTTGAAAAGCTTACCAAGCATCTTCCATCCACATAAGAGGGACGCATATTGATTTTGAAGAAGGGGTTTTCGGATCGGAATGCTTTAGCTGATACTTCAGCTTCACTTGTTACCTGCAGCGCTTTCTGGTTTACCTGATGGCTGGCTTCTGCAGAAGCCAAAACTGTTTTTGTATACTGCGCAGATGATGCCAAACAAATTGTAAAATCCTCTCTTCTTCCAATATCATCAGCAGCAACTTCTTTTCCCTTGCCCAAGCCCGTAACATGGTCAGTTTCTTCACTATGACTAGTAGCACTCAAGGGGTACTCTACCTCAGTAGCACTCTTGTCCATTATGATTACATGAAAGTGTGAATTTCCTTTGTATCTGAATACTAATAAGTGACCAAAACATATGGAGTAATGTTCTGCGAAGTCGGGCCAGCCATTTTGAAGCCAAACCTGAGAATCACTTCTCTCCAGTTTCACTTGCCAAATTGAACCAGCCGGGGCCTCAAGAAAAATAAAGTCTGCCAAGTCATCTCCACATGTAGTCAAAAACTTTGTGGGAATCATCTGATTAGCAGTTAAATCTTTAGAAAACTAAACTTTGAGGGGTATACAGGATAGTAATCCGTAAAGTGTACATGGAATGCTGAAGGACTTTATTATGAATTAAAATATAAAGATAGTATTCAACAATTAGACTTCTACAGAGTCATAAGTTCAAATTTCAATCTAATCCACCTTGACACATCAAAATATTTTTCAGATTAGAGGACACCAGATGCAAAGGTCCAATCTGCCCAATCCCGACGGACCAAACCCAACATATTATATTCAGTTGATATCATACTGCCTAACCCTAACGTTTTCAATAATTTTAAGTTCCAGTCTAGTTATAGATTGTCAACTCTTATGCACTTGTGCAGGTCATCACACCAATGAGGATAGAAGCAGCATCCAAGCTGGTATTAATTTTTATCTTCTTAATCAGCTTGTATTAAATTATTCACAGAGGTCATACGCTCCCATTCTGCAAGAAGGCGGGGAAAGTAACTTCAGGGCCGCATATAAATCACATCCTATAAAACCAAAGATTGGTCAATTTGACTTCTTGAAAACCGAAAGGGACATGTAATTTGGGACGGAGAGAGTATGCTGGAGGCATTCTATGCACAATAATTTGAAATTAGGTATTTTTGAAAAAATATATGATTCAATAATGTCATAATAAATATTAATAGCCCCGATATCTAGTGAAAAAATGGAAAATCCATTAAAAAAAACATGTATTCTGAAACACAAAAACCGCATAGCTCTGGCCACCTACATTCAATCACCAGAAGAATCATCCCCTCAAATGAAGAAATAAGAAAGAAACTGCATGCAAATATGGAAATGTTGAAAGAATCATCAACATCTGCTATAAGTTGTAAATGATCCTACATACAACAAGCCAACAACTTGCCTTAACTACCTACACAGAGTTTATGAAAAGAAGGATAATAAGCAAAGTATGAAAGGACTTACTAGTCTACTATGAGGGGTAATAGTAGACACAATCATCTTGAAGAAGTAGCGGGGCTTCACCAAAGGATCCATGCATGCAGGGACTGGACAATATATCGAAGGTTAGTCTATTAATAATGAAGAGCACAGGATTGCATGTATGTGCTGAAGATCTGGCTAAGAAGAGGTGGTTTCAGCTTTGGGGGAGTCAAGAAAGGGCAGAAAGGCTTGAAGACCAGGGAGGGGATGTGCATCCTAAGCTACTTCCCAAGACTGATTTCAAAGTGGGATTTCCAAAATTTATCTGCCAACAAAGTAGTACTCTTGCCTCTATTTTTATTGGTACAGTTTTGACTTTTAACGATCAAATTCACCAAGGTTTTTGTTAGAGTTATAATTGAAAAATAATAATAATTAAAAAATATTAAAAAAATTATATCAATATAAAATACAAATAATCTATTTTAAAATATAATTTTCAGTATTTTAAAATAATAAAAAAATTATCCTTAATTTTTTGTTAATTCAACTATTAAAAAATTAAAATGGACGAATTAAAATGAGTAGTAATCTAAGAAGGGACTCTGTTTTTCTGATGTCACATCCGGGTCAAATTGTATCTTGAAGATGGGAGTAACCTTGAATAATGTCTCCCATTTCCAAAGCTTCGTAGTCACTATGCTCTGGGCTTGAGTGCTTTACTCAATGAAAACCAACAGAAAACTTGCACATAACAGTACTCCTATAAGATACTGGAAAAATAGAAACACAAAAATCCTTATTACTGGTCAATTACAGGGATACTGAAATTCTCCATCTTGTCTTTATTACAGGCACAAGCTGTATGAAGAGAAACAGAGCTTGATTTCAACATAACACACAATAGGACCAGGCATTCTTAGTGTACTCAGTGATTAATAAAGTGAAACTCAGAAATTATTACATTCTGGTTAGAGTACTCAGCTTCACATATTGTTTGATATATGAACCTTAAGCAATTTTTTAGAGGGGTTGATCAGTTCAAAGACACAAACATCGCCAACCTTCAGCGAATTGTCTCGTGCAAAGTCTGCCCATCCATGCCTAAAAGCACATCGGTCGTTGCTCAAATTAAAATAACTAAACACCGGCCAAGTTTTCCCTCCAACTTCTAAAATAACTTCAACATTCTTCATCCACTTTTTATAAACCTCTTCAAAGGTCTTCGTTATATGCTGTAACAAAAAGTAATGACCAATTTCATGAAATGATGAAAAGTAAGATTAAAAAAGATTTAACTAAGAAGATTAAGGTAGGTAGTATTTACCATTCCAGACGATCCTTTGATATGTGATGGTGTCATAGAAACAATGAAATAAGGCTTTTCGGACTTAAAATCCTTAGCAGCAGCAAGCGCGGGATCCTTCTTCACATTGCAGGCCGATTTCCCATTAGAATTTGCTACACTCAAATAGTCATATCAGTTCTTGATTGTAAAAAATCTGTGAAAAAGTAAAGAATACCTCATAGAAATACCTATACAAGAATAGCTTGCTCTAGTTCTCTTCCGAGGGCTAATTTCATCCGAATCATCTGAAATATTAAACTCATTTTCCCTCTTCTTCTCCACTTTGGTTGATTTCACAAATTCAAGAGTGGTACTACAATTTGCTGGATAGTCAATCTCTGAAGCGCTTGGGTCAAATATAAGTACTTTAAATTTAGAATCTTCCTGGTACTCAAAAACCAGAAGGTAACCGAAACCTATGGAATAAAACTTAGCAAATTCCGGCCAACCATTTTGCAGCCAGACCTTGTCTTGTTGTTTTTCTAAATCAATCGACCAAACTGAACCACTTGGAACACTCAACTGAATACGATTGTCAAGGTTCTTCTCAAAAAGCCTTTCGAATTTTCTGGGAATCATCTGCACATAAATATGAATCCATAGATCAACTTGCACTAGTGAAAACAGCACACAAAAAAAAAAAAAAAACACAGAAATGACATTATAATGTGCAAGTTGATGGAATTCTTACAAGTTTAGTATGTGAGCCAATGTCAGTGAGTACAATCTTGAAAAATCGTATTGATTTGGCCGGGGAATTTGACCAATTAAAAGAGGCCATGTCAAGCTCAACTTCTGGTGAAAATATTTGTGATTTGGAGTGGATTAGTGGAGTATATAAAGCCTGCATAATTTACGTTATTTACACTGGAAATTTAGTGTTGGAAATTGAAACAGCCAGAATTTCAAGAGTTGAAAACCTTTTCGTTAACTCATTTGTTATTTGAAATGTAGCGTATAATAAAGTAGTTACCACTCTATTATCTACTAACGAAAGTTAAAGTTTATATTTCATCAGCAATCTTTCATTTCTATTTCTGATAATAAAGTTTATAGAACAGAAACAGACGAAAGCATATTGGTTCTTCACGACAAAGGACATTTCACGTTCAGAGCAGATGAACTAACAGCTGGTTTCTTCTTCTCGGAAAATCAAGACTTGTAGCAATTTTCTTGAGGGGTTGATCAACTCAAAAACACAAACATCATCTACATTCAGTGAATTTTCTCGGGCAAATTTACCCCATTTACGGCCAAATCTACACTGATTGGAATTCACACTGCAATATACTGTCCACCGTCTGTTTTCTACTCGTAGGATAACCTTGTCGTTGTTCTTCCACTTCTTATAGGCCTCCTTAAACGTATTTGTTATGTACTGCAGAAACCAGATAAATTCTTACACATGTTAGAGTGAAATTTCGAAACATATGAAACCATTTAACAACTAAATATGAGAGGAGTGCAAGATAAATCCAAAGACCATATAATACAATCACTATACTTTCTACTCTAGGTGAAACGATCATCGGATCATAAAAACTGGGATTCAGACATGTAATTATGTGTATTATTTACCACATTAGGCCATGCTCCAACAACATTCGATGATTTCATAACATGGATGAAAGAGGGGTTCTTGGATTTAAAAGCTTTAGCTGAGGCAAGAGCTACACCGTTTCTTTCTGCTGAAAACAACAATCCACACAGACCAATATTTAGGTTAGTCATAACCGTATACAACACAGAAAGACCAACTCGAAGGAGATCACATAATAGTACCTTTTTCTTGCTTAACTTTTGGTCCATCCTCGCCTGCTTTGCAAGAAGAGCTTGCTGTTGTCCTCTTACAGGGCCTAACCACATCGACACTAGTTGAATCATCGCTATCAACTACTCTCTTCTTAGCTCGGCCTAATCTAACAACATTACGATTCTCAGTAGTACTAGTTAGTGGATAGTCTGTCTCTAAACCACTTGGGTCAAATACAAGAACTTGAAATTTAGAGTCACCCTGATATTCAAAAACCAACAGATAACCAAAACCTATCGAATAATGTTCTGCAAATTCTGGCCAACCTTTCTGTAGCCAAACCTTGTTCTTGTGTCTTTTTAATTTAATCGGCCAAACTGAACCACCTGGAACCTTCAAGGAAATTTTGTCATCCAGGTTCTTGCCGTGTATACTTGCAAATTTTTTCGGAATCATCTGCATCAAACATAAATCACAAAACTTACCTGTAACATATGCATTACAATAACAATCCTATCTGTAAGACTATAAAGATCAGATTAAATTCTTACAAGCTTAGGATGTTGGTCACCGTTCGAGACTATGATCTTAAAAAAGCTGGATGGTTTGGCCATGTCCAACTTCTAATGTTGCCTGAGCCTGAAGATATTCAGAATTTTTTACACTATATACACCTATAATATATCATGTACTGCAATTTATCCGTATAATTTACATCTACATCTTATTAAAGAGCATTTCTATGAATCAAGAAAAGAATATTACAATATAATCAATGCCATTTCAGTTACGTAGAATCTTATTAAAGAGCATAGTCATGACCTGTGGTTACACATTTTCTTTTATTATAATAGCGTGATAATTACTCTATGATTTAAAAAACTACTCCCTCCGTCCCATTTTAGTTGTCACATTTGGTATTGTGCCGGTCAAATTGACCAAAATTTGACTGAAATTTATTAATATTTTATCAATTGAAAAAATAAAAAAAATATGTCACCGGAAGCAACTTTTAATCTACTTTAAGATGTGATTTTCAGTTTTTTAAAATAATGAAAGAATGGCCTATAATCTTTGGTCAAAAGTTAGTCAATTTGACCAACAAAAATAGAAATGTGACAACTAAAATGGGACGGAGGAAGTACTTCCTTGTTTTTTTATATGAAACTTTTGACTTGGGCACGTATCTTTAGATAAATTGACCGGATAGTAGAAATTATTATTTTTAATTGATTTTTTTTTTGTGAATTAAAATTTTGATTACATATTTTTATTTAGAAAAAGAAAATTTCAGAAATAATACTTTAAACTACCCGGTTAAAGCACTTAAAAGTATGTGCCAAAAAGTCAAACGTCATATATTAAAAAACAGAGGGAGTATATGACAATATTAAAACCGAGTTGTATTTTCCTTTTTTTGAACAGTAAATAGAATTGTAATTTCAATTTGAACAAAACGGGTCTTTGCAATGAACTGTTGAAAAGACTCAGAGCTAGTTTAGCAAGAGAAGACCCTGATTCTTCGCCAGGCAATGTTGATAGATCAAACAAGCATTGGAGTATGAAAAAGGGAATTTGACTATCCAGTCAAAGAAGATCTCGCATAAAAAAACGAGTACACCCAAGACACTGATCATAACAGTAATCATGAATTCGATTTCTTGCTACATATACTGACTGATTCATGGCAGCCATGGAGAGTAGAGCACACAATATCATAACAACCCATATTGCACCTTACTGAGACCGCTTACACTTGGGAGAACACATTCACCAAGTGTGCTTAACATTGATGACAACATTCAGCAACTTCTCGGAAGATGACAACATTCAGCAACTTCTCGGAGAAATTGATCAGCTCAAAGATACAAACATCACCTGCAGCCAAGCGATTTGCTTGTGCAAATATTTTCCAACCAACACTAAATTTGGTACAGGAGTTGTAAACACCGCACCTAACTGACCACTCTCTTCCATCCGATATTCGAAGGGTAACATTGCAACTGTCTTTAGTTATAAATCTCTTTACAAACTTTTGCGGCAAACCCTGCAAGGACAACAGTCAAGGCATGGTATAAAATTTTGAGACTTCCGATTGCTAAATGATCTAAAAGCTAGCTATATCAACTGGAAAACTTACCAGGGATCCACCAGACAAGGAAGATGGGTATACATTGATTCTGAAGAAAGGGTATCTGGATGTGAAAGCATCGACTGATGCAGGCACTTTAGCTTCCTTAGCTTCCCTTTTAACCCTTGGCAGTCTCGTATTTTCTTTGCCACAGAAAATTTTGAATTTCAGAGAATTCATCAGGCAAACAACATAAAGCCAATAATTCGACCAAAATAATATGAAATCTAAAAACGGAAAAAGAAAACAAGAATACAGATTGCTTCATGATTAAATTGAGTGGCATGTTTCAATTTTAAAGTAATGATGTTCAGATCCAGTAACTAACCGTTTGTTTCTTCTGCCGCTGAAAATATGTGGACCTCTAGCAATTTAGTACAGGTGTTTATCAGTTCAAAAACACAAACGTCGCCTACAGACAACGAATTGTCTTGTGCAAATCTGTCCCACCCAGAACCTAGCCTACACCGGTTCCACTTCATAATGCAATTAACCGGCCAAATCCTTCCTGCAACTTGAAGATGAACCTGGTCATTGTCCTTCCACTTTTTATAAGTCTCTTCAAAGGCCTTACTTAGAACCTGCCAAAACAAGAGAAAATGACCAACCCCCATGTATAAAAGCACTTAAGAGTTCACAAAACTCAAAAATAAGTTTACTATTTTCTCCATATTAATCTATTTGATTTTAAGGTATCAAGGAGTAGAATACAACTAAAACATTTTTTAAGACATTTACAAATTTAAACTGGAGCATAGTTCCTTCATTTCATCCAATTCAACACGGCCAAGTTCAAATATACCAAACACATGCAACATTACAAATTAAAGATTAGCATTATGTATAAATATGAGTTAGTGTTTACCAAGCCGCGCCTTTTCCCATCTACATGTGATATTTTCATGACCCTGAGAAAAACGGGGTTGTCAGATTTAAAAGCTTCAGCTGAGGCAAGTGCTCTGGCTCTGGCTTCTTCAATTTCCTGCGGACAATCTCCTAATTTTGGCGGAAAATGTCAGATAAGTTACAGTGGGGTAGCATGTTAGTTTCAATTTCTAAAAATATATACTTAAAAGGAGAAAACAAAACAGATTACATACTTTTTTCTTTCTGCAATTTCAGCATCAAATGGTCAGTTTCAATTGCTCTTTTCCTTTTCTTGCTTGATTCCCCGCTTTTAAGCTTTGCACTTTTGGATGATGGATAGTTTATCTCCGTGCAACTCGGATCAAATATACGCACTTTAAAATCGCAATGTCCCCGATATTTAAAAAACAGCAGGTGTCCAAATTGTATAGAGTAAAATTTCGCAAACTGTGGCCAACCATCTTGTAGCCAAACCTCATTCTCATCTCTCTCCAAATTCACCTTCCAAACTAAACCATTTGGAGCCTTCAAGGAAATACGGGAACCTAGTTTGTTCCCGTGTTTCCGAACGAATTTTCTTGGAATCATCTGTATGATATGTAAATCACCAAATTAATTGTGCAAAAGATTAAAACTAAAATACAAAATTCTTAAAAATATGAATCCTTGATGGGGTAAGAAGTACTTACAAGTTTAGTTTGCGATTCAGTATCAGAGAGAATGATCTTGAAGAAGTGTTGTGGCTTGGGCGGGGAATCAGACCAATCAGAACATGGCATTTCAAGCTTCATACTTGAGGAGTTGAGGTTGAGGTTGTCAAGAACAAAATTTATGTATGTGATGTGACTATGTCTATGTATATTCACTCCAGAACCAATTATTCATTTGAGCTTATTTAAAACTTACTATTCAGTACGCCAGTACAAGTATCATTTTGAAAGAAATTTTTGTCCCATAATATTTGTTCATTTTTAATTTTCAATACATATATATCGACATTATTTCAAAATTACCCTTCTTGAAAGTTGTATAACATTTAATAAGAGTTAAATAAGAGTCTACACTCATGCATTTACCAGGAGTATGGGGTCGTTTGGGCAAGCTTAAAAAAAGTGATTATGTGCTTAAAATAAAGAAGTGGACTAGAAGTGAAAAGTAAATAAGTTAATAAAATGTTTGAAAAAGAAGCAGAAGCTCTGAGACAGAAGTTAGCATTCTCAGCTTCTTGAAAGTGTTTCTACTTCTTTACACAAACGGGTAAATAAAAACAGAAGCCAGAAGCAGCTCCGGCTTCGCTAAACAAACACGCACTATGTGTGAGAAATTTTTATCTAATTAATGTCTTCTTAATATGCATAATTTTTTCAAAAGAGACATGTATTTTATAGAACCAATTATTTCTTGGTATGTGTGTTTTTTTTTTAAAATGAACAATTAAAAGAGGACAAAAGGAGTATGTTTTATTTAATTTTCAACAGTCATATTGACTATTTTTTATTGTAAATAAAAGGGTTTGTTTTGTGCACATGCTAAGCAATAAATTTTATATGCGTGAGTCTTTTTGATTGGGTATGATTGTTTTATATGCTAGTGGTACATCATTATTAAGAAATATTAGCCGATCAAAAATGAATCAAACTTATAAATTTTAGTATTTAGCATGTGTCCGCACCATGAAAAAACCGTAAATAAAAAAATATTCTTTCATAATTTTTAAAAAATGAAAAATATTTTAATATACGTACTTACTAGTTAAAATTTAGTATTTGACTAAGTCGAATCAAAACAATAAAAATAAATTCGGAACTATATAAATATTTGATTTTGAATTATTAATAACACATATCTAACCTTAAATCTTTGAGAGTACATCAGATCAAAATCAATGTTCTTTTACTCAGATCTATCAGTTTGGTTCATATTGGTTCCTCTCACGTTATTAATAGGACACCGCACATAGCCACCTAATTAAAAATAGTCACATGTCTACCACCACGTGATTTGGAAAATGGTCTTGAGAATGAATTTTGAGTACGTAGCCTTAACCAAAAATCATATATTGCGCATGACAACTGCTTTTATCAATCAGTTACACCAGGATGAGAGAACATTTATAAGATAAATAAGCGTTCAGAATGCAGGAATAATGTCAAGAATCTATGATCAAAGTTCACTTCCTATCTGATGATATGTTTCGAAAAATGACAACATTCAGCACCTTCTCTGAGAAATTGATCAGCTCAAAAGCACAAACATCACCTACAGCCAACTGATTTGCTCGTGCAAACTGTTTCCAACCAACTCCGAATTTGGTACCAGATTCATAAGCACTGCACTTGACCAACCACGTTTCTCCATCCGAATTTTCAAGGGTAACATGACAACAGTCTTCGGTTATATATTTCTTGATAAATTTTCGCGGCACAGTCTGCAACCACAAGAATCAATACTTGGTATGAGTTTTGAGACTTGGAAAAAAGGTAGCAAAGATCAAATGAAAAACTTACCAAGGATGCACCATACAAACAAGATGGGCATACTTTGGCTTTGAAGCAAGGGTATTTGGATGCGAAAGCATTAACTGATGCAACAACTCTAGCTGGCTTAGCTTCACTCTTTACCCTCGGCAATATCTCATTTTCTTGGCCTGAAAATTTCGACATCAGAGTTCATCAGGCAAATAGAATGTACAGCAATTTGCTTTCGTGTAATTATGTGTAATATAATTACACGAAAGCAAATTGCTTCATGATTAAAAGAAGTGGCGTCTTTAATTTAGAAGTTGGCATGTTCAGAGCCAGTTATTCTAACCCTTTGTTCCTTTTGTTGCTCGAAATATGACGACCTGTAGTAATCTTCTACGTTCATCAACCAGTTCAAAGACACAAACATCACCAACAGTCAATGAATTGTCTTGCACAAATTTGTCCCACCCAGAGCTTAGTCGACAACTGTCCTGCTTCATATCACAATGAACCAGCCATTTTTTCCCCTCAACCTGAAGATGAACCTGGTCATTGTCCTTCCACTTCTTGTAACTTTCTTCAAAGGCCTTCTTTATAACCTGCCAGACAGGAGAAAATGACAAACTCTTTCTGTCGAAAACACACAAAATTCAGAAATAACTAATAAGTTTCCTAACTGTCCATAGTGCTCCATTCATACTTTTCTTTCAAATTTAAAATTTTATAACCAAGGCATGATTCCACTATATAACTAATGGTAGCTCATCCCCGGTATCATGTTATTTTGTTCCAGCTCATTCCAGCCAAAACAGCCAAGTTCAAGCATATGATATTTTTACATCTTCTTCAAATGACACAAAACACAAGCAAAATTAGTAGTTACTGGAGATCGAAATATGTTATATATGTGTTTAGTGATTACCAAGCCACGTCCTTTCCCATCTACATATGTTCTTCTCATAACATAGACAAAAAAGGGGTTATCAGTTCTGAAAGCTTCAGCCAAGGCAAGTGCTCTAGCTTCGGCTTCTTTACTTGCACAATTTCCTGATTTTTCTGGAAAATGTCAAACCAGCGAGCATGTTAGTTGCATTCTAAGAAAACGTCTACTTTTAAGGAGAAACCATAGTAGAGCTGGTGCATACTTGTTTCTTGCTGCAAATTTTGCGTCATAAAGACTCCACTATGGCCAGCATCATTAGGAGCATGATTTTTCACTCTCTTTTTATGAGGCCTCATCAGATGAGAACTCGCAGAATGGTGAATTTCAGATGCTCTCTTCCTCATTTGGCTTGATTCCCCCATATCAAGCTTCGCACTTCTGAATGACGGATAGTCTATCTCCGTGGAACTCGAATCAAATATACGTACTTTAAATTCAGAATGTCCTCTATATTTAAAAATCAACAGATGCCCAAACTTTACAGAGTAAAATCTAGCGAATTCAGTCCAACCATTTTTGAGCCAAACATCGCCGTTGCGTGTTTTCAATGTCACCCGCCAAGCTAAGCCATTCGGGACCTTTAAGGAAATACGGGACAAACCTCCTAGATTCATCCCGTATTTCCTTACAAATTTTCTTGGAATCATCTGTACAAAATGCAGTGAGTCACAAGATTATCGACAAGCAGACAAAAACATTAAAACGCATAATGTTATAAATAATAAGCAAAAATTTATACGAGGTTAGTTTGAGAGTGAGCATCAGAGAGGATAATCTTGAAGAAGTGGTTGGTCTTGGCGGGTGGAGAATGAGAAGAATCAGATGAAAGCGTTTCCAGCTTCATACTTGAGGTTCAGCTCTGAAGAAATTAACAAACTTGCATATACTCACTGCTCAATATATTAAAACAGATTTGCATATTTGCTCTATTTCCTATAACAAATAATCAGACATGCTCAGCACGACTTTCCAAGTTTTCACTTTCCATGTAGAAAAAAACATGCATGCAGAGCAAGCCCGACATGCGTATCTAGGCATTCTAGCTGTACAAATACTACCACCCGACATTGATTCTATTTGTGTTTTGTCCTTATCTCCATCTTTAGAACGATTTTGCCTTTCCCAGAGCTAGCTACCGCTATTCTTATTTTATACTCCCTCCGTTTCAAAATAGATGTCCACTTTCAAAAAATCACACAGTTTAAGAAAAGTAGTTGTTCACAAATTAATTCTATTAAATGACCATAACATGTGGAGTGAGATTGATCTAGGAAATATAAATACGAGATATGTGGAGTATAATTGACTTTGGAAATATGATTTTGCATTGAAAGTTGAAGTGGACAAGTAATTTGAAACATAATTTTTTTTACAAAGTGGACATGTAAATTAAAACGGAGGGAGTACTGTATAAATCTTCTGCAAACTGATGTTGCGTAAAATTTTTTTTCTATATAACTCTATTACAAGTAGTGTTGTGTTTACAATATTTTACATAAAACTTCTATAATTTATTAACATGTTGAATTTACACTCATGCTTCCCCCGGTTATTAGCCGGTATAACTAAAAACTCGAAATCAAACAGTTGCTTGAGGCGGCAAGTATTCACTTCGTTGCACGATGGTTGTGGTGGCTCTCGGCTGTTTTTCGACGTAGAAGAGACGCACTACTGACACAAGCACACACACAACAAATATCATATAAAGCTTCTCGTACGCAGTAAGCTGAGTAGGCAGCTGCATGGGCTTTTGAAGTTCGAAATTGACATCAATTTCGGCCGTCTGCCCATTGGCTCCAAGTGAGAAGATCACTTTGTCTTTCAAGCTCTCGGAGCTCAGCGCTTTGATCTCGTATTCAACCCGCCCTGCTACTACGTCTTTTCGGGTGAAAATAGGTGTTATGTGGAGAACACTCTGAGATTTCCACTGGATTGTAACATCAGTGTTGCCGACTAGAGTTATGATGGACTTGTCGTGGTCGCGGGTGAGGTCTAGGTGTAGTAAGTTGTGGTTCATTCCTAGGATGGCGAATCCTCCCACGAAAAGGGAGAAAGCTGAGCCGCATGATAAGGCTCCATGCACGCAAGCGGTTATTGTGACACTTATGTTCTGACTGATTCCATCTAAATGTCCGACAGAACGTTCTAGGTGATCTGGAGAGTATGGAAAGAAAAGACAGGACTTGTGGTTGTCGGCCCTCCACGGATTCGTGTACCCGAGGAAAGCAGGCTCTACTTTGCAGTCGTACTGGATTGGTGCGTGACCGTGGTCTATAGAATCACCGAATGTCACAGGGAAGCTGTAGCCTTCTGTTAAGAAAGGGGCATTTGTTAGAATCCCTGATGGAGCAGAAACAGAGATGTTATATCTATGTTCTTGTAAGGCAGCCAGAGTGGAACCGTGCCTCTTGTAGCCATGTGAGAGGTGGTTTTTTTTGGCTAATTCATGCCAGGTATTCGGTACTTTGGAAGTCAGTATCGTTTCATGTTTAATAGTACTAGTCTCATTATTCTTGCAAGTCCCTTCAGCAGGATGAGGATGAGAATGAGAATGAGAATGACCGTCGACAACCAAAGGAGATGGCCGCAAGTTGAGGCTAGAAGCAACTTCAATCTCTACCTCGTCATTATTAAAAGTATCATAAATGGACACGACGGTGATAACAGCTTTCCCTGGCTGTTTTGGCTGGACAATGCCGTTTGGAGATACAGAGACAATAGACATATCTGTCGAAAACCATTTGTAGTTACTAGATGACACGGCACACCCTCCTGTTACCTTTAGCTCCACCTCCTGGCTGATAGTAATTCTACTTCGATTTTCAGTGACAAATTTCACTTGCTCACATACCATGACTTGTTGCACAACCTTGAGAACCTCTTTGGCTTCATGAACTCCACTAGTGTATGATAAAGTTGCCGTCAGTTCACCAAAACCTGGAGCTTTTGTCTTCAGGATCTTAGAATTCAACCACCAGTTTGTGGAACTGGAATTCTCTGAAAGTGGATACAAGTTCCAAAACTCAGAATGGTTATCATGCAAACTAATATTATCACTCTCCGTTATATACATCTCCTCTGCCTCGTGGCCTCGCGAGAAGACTTTCATAACAAGGAGATATGGTCTGCCAACAACAACATACCAAGGCGAAACAGATGGAACTGGCGTCGCCCCTTCAGGAATATCACCAGAAAGCGATAGCGGCAAGATGAATATATACAAAGAATCTGGCAGCACAACGTGCAGAGTAGCCGATTGTATAATTCCACCAACTCTAGTATCTGCAAGGCCAATAGTTGTGACACCTAAGTTCAATGCATGAACTCTGCCCAATGCTGTGTCTACCCAACAAACTGTAGCATTCGAAACAGCCCATTGATAATGCGGAGATGGTAGATTTACAGGCACAGATATACTTCCCCGTTCAATTTCGGGAAAATATTGCACATCGGCCCCAACAAGAATAAACACCTGAGATGATGGATTAAGTGACACAGATTCGGCAACATGAAAAACAAAACTGTCTGCCATTTGATAGTTATACATTGGCTCGTCCAGCTCCACTGCAACGCGTTCATGACCGATTTCAGTTCCTTTAACTACGTACAAGTCTGAAAATACTCCGGCTTCCTCCAGTTTGATTCGGACATCTATATCACCGCACAAGCCGCCGCAATTAGTTAGTGGAGAAAACTCTAGAGGTACATGGACAAGGTGATGAATGGATCCCTCAGTTTCAGGAATGAGTTGCCACTTGAATTGTACGCCCACAAGAGATGAAAACATATTTTCTGCAGACCAGTAAACACTGATTAATGATTTCTTTTAGCTTTGTACTCAAGAAAAAATAGCAAAGTATAGGTAACAGTGGAATTCAAGTCATTCTGTCCATAATTCTGTATCCGTTTCTGCTAGCATTACTCATACTCTTTATTCTAAAAATCGGTGATTAATTACGATTAATCACCAATTAATATCTGTTTCATAACTCGCCGAACTGATTAAATATCTGATTATTCAATTAATCATCCGATTAATCTTCGATCAATTCAATTAATCACTGATTAATCATTGTCACGTGACTTCACGTCTTCGCCGATTAAGTGATTCCCGCTTTTTACAACACTGCTCACACTACAGTAGTATAAATAGTGATGAGCTTGTCAAGTAATACAGCATAATCATACGAATTAACTATGTCATGTGTTCAAAAGAGGCACAAAGTATAAATGCCTGGTAAAAAATTAAACCAGGAACCAGAGACAATGCTGAATGCAAACTCTCACACACCAGAATCAAAGGTTTCAATTTTCAAGTCATAAATCAAACCACAAACTACCAGTACAACGTACCTTGTCTATCAAAGGCACCCACACGCAGAGTGGCAAACTCATCTATATCAAGTTTAGCAGAAGTATGGAAAAGTTCGATCCTGGCAATATCATCAATGTAAACTTTGCAACGATGGACCCTCCCTGTATCCGCATCAGTAGCATAAACAACAGTCTCCTTCCTCCCACTAAACGGGGCTATCGACTTCAACTGCGAACTCGTAGAGCATTCGTTACTCGAATCGAACGTCGGCACGATAGACAAAATATCAGGATTATCACATGACCTGAACCAAATTTATTTATTTATTTTTCAGACAAACACAAAATAAAAACATAAGATCGAAAGGATGATTAATTGCATGCATGCATGTACCAGTTGAAACATGCACCATGTCCCTGTAGCGTGTACGCAACAGGATGAGTCATCTTGGGAGGCAACAATATATTCACCTCCGCTAGCCCCGAATGCAAGTGCGCAAACGCCACCGCATTACTCATTAGATGCAGTAGCAACATTAATACCCAGCCAAATCGAGACATCTCTGCTGTGTATACGGAGCGATTTGTTAATACAATTGTTCATCAAATATTATCTAAATTCTTAATTTCTGGATAATTAAAATTTTAGGTAGTACTCTCCTGACAGAAAAAAATTAGGTATCACTCCTTTGAAAAAAATCCAGGTTTTGTCTTAACCACGAATTTCCAGTGAAATAAAACACCCCACGTTCCACGGACCTTGTATAAACAATTACAAGCTCATTGTTTCTTTTTTATTTGTCGATAACCAGAGTCACTCAACGCACTCTTGTTTATCCTGCCCCGATTCTTTCCATTTCTGTATTTTTTTTTAGACTTTCTTTTTAGAAAATGATACTAAATAACCACATATTTGAATTTTGGTGGATAATATTTTATTAATTTCATTCTCATTAATATATAACATTAATAGTGTGCCTACCTACATCAATTAAAATCAGCAAATTCATCGTATAAAATTTATTTTAGGATTTCTCTTCTTTTTTTTTTTTTACGTTAGTACCAAAACTTATGCCATTTCTGATGATAAAATGAACAAACATGACGATTTCTTTTTAGTAATTATCTATACGTTTCACTTTTAATATTTACATACAAACAAAAGTCTAGGAAACACAAAAGTTTTCTTTTTATTTTATTAGAACAAAATACAAATTTTAATATAATTATTTATCATTATGCGTACGTGAATATATATATTGAGTGATTAGCAAGCACTTTGCATCTGTTAATTTTGATCGTTTCTCTGATTTCGCTCAAACTTTGAATTATATATATGTAATATAATATATGTAACACACATGGAAATAGGTATCAATGTACAGTTGATATATTTTAATATATGGCAAAACTATCCCCCATAATTCAACAATATTATTCCGTCGTTAGAGTTTAAAAAAATAACTGGACAATGCAATATAGGCGTTATTTGACTAATCTTATTTTTGAGAAATAAGAACTTTTTTTTGAAGAAAAAAGTAAAATAAAACTATACTTTCCTCTGATATAAGTCCTCGTTTTTTTGTTAAATAACAAATATGAAACATTTTTTTAATATTTATATTAAAAATAATTCAAAAAAATATATTTTTTCTTATAAAGGGCTTATTTTGAAAGGACAAATTGCCCGACATGCTCAATATATGGCATCACTATTCTATAATACTGTATTTATTTTATCTTTCAACATATACGCTCTATTATATGTCTTTTATGATAATAACACCAGTTTCAATTTAAAAAACAAAAAGGCTTGCTCGTTTATCGTACTATATATTCTTGATGAATTTTTGGTGAGTCACTCTTACTTCTCATATTTTTTTCAAAAGAAAATTAAATTTTAATACACGATCTAATCTACAATCACAACCAATACGCAATTTCTACCAATTATATATATATATATATATATATATATATATATATATATATAGAGTATTACTCCAATAAAAACCTCCTTATTCTAGAAACTAAAAACCAAACTGAAATATCACTAAATCCTAAAGCAAATACCACTAAATTCTTAAACAACCCCATCTTCATCTTCATCTTCACCAACCCCACCTTCATCTTCACCAACCCCATCTCCACCGCCACCACCTCAGTCGTCGCCTCCTTCATAACCACTACCACCTCTATGCCGCCCGCCCCCTCCATAACCACCACCTCCATCTCCACCTCCACCTCCATTATTTCTCTAACAACACAACCTCCACCTCCATCTTCACTAGCCCCATCTTAATCGTTGTTTTAACCTCCTTCAGCCCCGTTCATACTTCTTTCTCCACCTCGACTCAACTTCAAACGCGAAGCCGCCACTATTCCGGCAACGCTCCAACCCCCTACTTCAAGCCGCCCAAACCTCCGCCACAATCATCTTTCCTTCATCTCCACCTTCACCTCCACCATCTCCACCACTATCACCATCATCTGAATCGAAAACGTGAACAGATCTGGAGATTCTAAGCTGGAACATATCTGGAGATTAAGTTTTCACTAATTCGTTCAACACAGATCACTAAATCCTAAAGAGAATATCACTAAATTGTACTGAGAATATCACTAACTTGTATTGGTTTCTAGTTTTTATTTTAAAATTGGTTTCTATTTGATCATGAGCCTATATATATATATATATCTTTTAAGAAGCGAAGTGGCGAAGCATGTCTAAATATCATCTTCAACAAACCACGTGATTTTATCTTCAAGGAAAATGGATTAATCAGTGATTATTTCCGTATTTTATTTATTCGACGCGATTATTTATGTAGATGCCGCATGACTTTTTATTATTGAATTAACTCGTTTATAAAAAAAAACCAAAAAACCAAAAAAAAAAATAAAAATACAAACCGCAAGAATCTCTCCAATCTCTCCATTTATTACTCCCTCCGTCCCATTTTATGTGACCCTTATTCCTTTTTGGGACGTCCCAAAAATAATGAACCTACCATACTTACCTTTTTTAAACACTACTTTTCACTATTACACCCACTACTTTCTTCCACTATCTACATTCTATAATAATATAAACACTATTACACCTACTATCTTCCTCCACTATCTCAAATCTATTACTAAATATTGGTAGATCCCACCACTTTACCTACTTTTCAACTAAACGTACTATTCCGTCCATCTCATTTTAAGTGTCCACTTTGCCAAAAAAAAAATTCCCAAATTATGTGTCATACTCTTTAACCCATATAAAATTTATACTATTTTCAATATAGTATTAAATACAACCAACAACCCCTCATATATATATATTTAGAAGCATTATGAATGTAGAGTGTAATTTGAAGTGAGAGAAGGTCCAATACACAATAATTAATGAGATGTGTAATTAATATGTATGAAAACTAAGCTGATTAGCTCTGGAAGATGATGATAAAAAGATTATACTCCCTCTGCACCAAGACTTTTTGCACACAATTCTAGATGCTTTGACCACCTACTTAAAATTGCTTTTTTAAAATTTTTCTTTTTTTGAATTAAAATATATGATATATATTTTAATTCAGAAAAAAATAATTTTAAGTGTGTGGTCAAAGCACTTAGAATTGTGTGCAAAAAGTCTTAGTGACTTATCATAAGGACCAAAGACAGTATTAATTATTTCTTAATATGTGTGAAAATTGCAAAGTGGACACCTAAAATAGGATAGAGGGAGTACATTTTTCTTAATATCCGTGAAGCTGGAAAAATCTCCGTGAACCTCCAGCTCACTCTTTTTGAGAGGACGGAGTATTATTGTTCCGTTATGTACTGTATCCAGGTCTGCCAAGCTGTCCCAGTTCAAACACAGCCGAGTCATCTCTTCCCCATTCTAATCACTTGAAATCAACGGCCAGGATCACTCCAGCACCCCCTCAATATATAACCCCCCATCACAACACAATCTCGTGTCGTAGAGCTTTCTTCGTCCACCAAAATCTACTCTCTCACTCTACTCCAAAGTCCTCGGCTTTTCTAGAGAGAGAAACTCCACAATATCTAATTTGGGTAATTCTTTTTAATCTCTAGATCTGTGTGCGTTTGTATGTATACACGTATCATTGGAATCAAGATTTGCGCTTTTATTTGATTTTTTTAATTTGATTTAGGGGTTTGAGTTGATTTATGGATCACATTGTGTGTTTTAACAATCGGGTTTTTTTTATTTGCTTCGGTTTGTGATTAATTTTGTATTGTTATGTTGTTTGTTTAGCATTGTGGACTTGTGGTAGTATTTGATGCCAAGAATTGTTGAAAAATGTGATCTTGATTTAGTGTTGATTAGTTTTAAGGTGGGATGGTAATTGTGCTTTGTTAAGATTTCGATGCTGCGGTCAGGGTTTTAATGAGTTGTTAGTTTGTGAATTTTGTAAATTATGGGTGATTATTTTGATATTGGTTTTCTTTGATTTTATTGAGTTAACTGTTAGATCTGGTGTCATATTACTGATAATGTAGGTTTAGCAGTGTCATAGTTTTTCCAAGAGTAAATGATTCGAAGATCTCTGTTTTTGTTGATTGACCGGAAACAAAAGCTATGTGATGGTTTTTGTTGTATTGATGATGCTGGAGTTTTGGTTGTAAATACTCCTAAATTGTGTGCTTGTTAGACCTTAGACAATGCGTAACCTATTTCTTTAACATGCTCTCATGCAGTATAGCTGCACTTTGAGGTTCCAAGATGGTAGCTAAAGACTATACTGTTGACTTGAATAAACCTCTTGTTGCTCAGGTACAAAACTGTTCTTTGTCTTCTTATGTAATATGTATCTATGTTTACTGTCTCTCCGCAATACTGCATATTCTATGGTTACGGTACTTCACTCCTTTTGGATATATGTACATATATATCACAATGTTCTACATCCAATATTTTAAGAAGTAGAATTTACCCAACTGCTCTGTCAATTACATTGCTTATTAGGAGGCAAACAAGCCCAGTTTTAGAACAATTAATGTTTAGTTTACTAGTCGTTGCAATGTCGTCCTCATTATATCAATCTGCTTTGGCAGTTACAAATTAGCATTTGTCTTTACTTTATCCCTCAGGTAGTTAGGTCTCTTTCCAAAAAGGAAACAAAAACTAGGTTCACCTCCTTGTTGGCATAATCTCTTCTTCGCTTGTCTGTCTATTATTCATTATAACTGTTGTACAGTTCATGCTTATGAAATCTGCGGAATGTTTAAACATCACAGGTTGGGCATCTTGGAGAATCTTATCAGGAATGGGTTCACAAGCCCATTGTTACAAAGGAAGGTCCTCGGTTTTTTGAGAATGATGTCATGGAGGTACTATGGACACACACACACACACACACACAGTTTTTAGCTCAAACCCTTCCTCAACTTCAATTATATGCCTAGGTAGCATTTCCACACATTGCTAGCCAATTTATTTAACCATGGTGACCATGTGTATATTATCGTGAGACTAACTCATGCCATTCTTAAAACAGTTTCTCACACTGAATGATTGGTGGGTGATCCCTCTCATTTGGTTCCCAGTTGTATGTTATTTTGAATTCAAGTCTTTCCGGATGGGCCATGACTTTCCCCAAATTGCCCTAATGGTTGTGTGTGGCATTTTAATATGGACATTAATGGAATACACTTTGCATCGCTTCCTCTTTCACATTAAGACCAAGGGTTACTGGTTTGCTCTCTCTCTCTCCCTCTCTCTCTCTCTCTCTCTCTCTGTGTGTGTGTGTATTTATAGGTTTGTTATTTATAAAGAGCCGCGTTAAGGATATAATAAAGCAGATACTTTGTATGTCAGGCTTTGCACTAATACTGCTAACAATGTGTTCTAGGACGAATACCTTACATTATCTTCTGCATGGTTGCCATCATAAGCATCCTCAGGATGCCCTGCGACTTGTTTTTCCTCCTGCTGCTGCAGCTATTCTCTTGGTGCCGGTATTATCTGCTCTATATCTCTCTCTCATTTCTGTCTATCTCTCTCTATATTTTACTAAAGTTCTCTCTAATCTTTCTCAACCTACCTCTAATTTTCTGTTTTATCTTTTAAACTCCGTCTATGTAAACCAAAAAATAAAATAAACAGTCACAAAACAGTTCAGGAATTCACCAATTCCTAAAATTGATCAATTAGTAACAAGATTTGCAGTTTTCTTTTAGTTTTCCTAGTTTTTAGGTACAGGTGTCGGAATGCATAAGATGATTTTTCTTTACACTGGTGTAGGAAATTCAATACTACTATTAAAGGGATCTATAATGCATAAGATGGTTATTCTATTTCTCTTCACTGGGTCAGTTAAATAATAGTGTACTATTACTAAGGCTGTGTTCCAGAGTTAAAGAAAAAAAAGGAAAGAACGAAGAATCGATTATTTTTTCTTCTCTCCAAATCTTCTTAGAAGTTAAAAGAAAATTTGTTGGACAAATATAGAAGAGAATTCTTTCCAAATCTTTAGATTGCTTTTCCTTGCCTTCTCAAAATATCACTCAAAAACATGCTGAAGAAATTAAATCCATCTCTTTCTTTTATTTTCTGTCATAAAAAAACTCTGGAACACAGCATAAGGGAGCTAGAGCTAGCAGTAACTGCAGAATTTGTTGTATTGTTTAAAGTTTATTGCTAAATTTTCTGAACCCCTGATCAAGACACATCTATGATAATTTAACTTAGTTACATAATTGAGGGTCTTAAATTAATTCCTAGAAAGAAACTCTTTCACTGCCCCACAGGCAACTACCCAATTCTGGAGGATAGAGAAAAAATTAATATTGAGTAACAAAGCAAGCTGGATTGAGTATATAAGCAATCTTTTTCGTGCTACCAAAATTGTTCCAGTTAAAATTTTCTTGGTGACCTCAGATTTACTGACATGTTGCACCCTATAATTTGCTTTGGTGACCACAGATTTGCTGACACATGTTGCACTTTATAATTTGCAGTTGTATAATCTGGTAAAACTTGCAGCTACACCTTCTACTACTCCGGGTTTGGTTGGAGGTATTTTATTTGGGTATGTATGTTATGATATGACCCATTATTACCTGCACCATGGACAGCCAACAAGTAAAGTACCAAGATACCTCAAGGTAAACTCGCACACATAGTTAGGTGTGACTTAATGTGGAACTTATGCTCTCTTCTTCATGCATTCATATCCCTCTGTATAAATGTATAGTTGTGAACATATTATTGTTTTAAAACTTATCCTCGCACAATGAAGCTTGATATTCAATTTTCAGATCATCCGACCCCCATTAATCATTCTATTTAAATACTTATAAAACTGATGAAACCATTTGGACTTTTTTAGTATAACTCTTTGATATTGGGAATTTGGGATAAAACTAATCAACTTACAAGTTTGTTGCCTTGTGCAGAGATATCACTTGAACCACCACTTCCGTATTCAAACGATGGGGTTTGGTATAACTTCCTCATTTTGGGATAGAGTATTCGGGACACTACCAGAAACAAAATCAGCTGCAAAGAGTAGATAATGTAATGGAAGGTTGCATTTATAAGTGATAGTGTGACCAGATATTAGTGTTTGTGCCATTCTTTTGTTTCAAATTTGTTCTTTTCCTCCCACCATATTGCTACGGTATAATCTTGAGAAATTAGTTGCCATGTGTTCGAAAGTTGATATTATGGATGAATATGTATAAAAGAAATTATCTTGGATTGAAAGTAACCTGTCACTCTGTCAGGATGCCATTTTTGCAATGAACATGAAGAGACAACATGCTCTTGTGGATATACTTTATATTGTCTTGCTTTCTTTTCAAGGATTTTGTACATGTTTGGGTAATACTTCTTTTTTTTCTGAAATAAAGACTTATCTAGGAGGAAAAAAACATATATTCATATCTTTCTATAGAAATAAATGCAGATTTTAATTGGTGGTATTTTTTGTGCATGTATAATAATATAATCACATATCACCTATCTCTGTCTGCTATATATATCATCACATATCCCCAATCTCCGTGTGCAACCTCTAACACCCATCACCTCTGCTCACGCACCCCGCAACCCACAAATCTGCCACCACCGCAGTGACACAACACAAACATCACACCACAATCAAATTATTTGAGATCGACTAAGGAAGGGGTCTGATATTAATAGGAATATGAAGATGTTTGTTGATTTTGGTCAATTTCATATTTGCTTTTAATTAATTTCATGGTTATTATTATGATATTAGTATTGTTCGGCACGGATACTCAGTTTTTTTGCCATTTACAGCCACTTCCAACTCATTTTGTTATTAAATGTAATTTTCAATGAATTTCTTCAAATTTGTATTTGTGGTTGTATATACAGTTAGTTGCCGGTAGCTATAAGTATGGTTGCAAATGCAACTTTGAGATCTTTGCAAAAATTTTTGGAAGATAATATATTTGCAATTTGTTTTTAAAAAATGACAGCATTTTTTTTAAAAAAATTTTAGATCTGAGTATTTATGAAAAAAAACATTTTTTAATATATCAATCAAATAATGTAATATTGATATAGATATCCAGGATTCTGATAATTGATAAGTCAAATTATTCAAATATTTTTACTATTCATAAGTCATCGTCTATTTATCAATTATTATCCACTTTTTTTATTTATAATAATAAATTATTTATTCAAATTCACCCAGTCTTATAATTATCTGGAAAACTTGAATTTTCCATTTGTTCCCCTTGTATCCGGAAAATAACTAACATAAACGTGTTTTCATTTCGTTTTTCCTATTTTATGGAATAATATTGGCAAAGTATAAATACTTTGGGTGTTGGTCTCATTATCACTATATCCATCATTAATGTCCTAAATATTATGATTCAAAAAATTGGTCCCAAATATCAATTAGCAATGCTACATCGTGTAGTGTTTTGAATATTTGTAAAAAATGCTACATCGTCTAGCATTCTTTTAGGTTTAGCCCAACAAAACGTTAGTTTATGCATTATGTAACATTTTGTTTTTTTATCATGTGTTAACAACTGGTATTTAGAAACATTTTTTCCAACACTATTATTCTGGATATTACTCCAAGATTTTATGAGATTGGGATAATTTTTCAAATACTTTAAGCCCTTGTCTTTCTTTATATTTTCATGTTGTTGAAAATAAACCCGAGCGTATTGTTAGTTTGTTACTACTACAAGAATCACCCCTCTCCAAACTAGGATTTTTACCCGCTTCGCATGGTGGTTGTTTTAGATAATTTTATTGAATTTTTAATTACAAAATTGAGAACAGAATATTATAAAACTGGTTTATTTTGTCTGTATGGAATTTAATATTAATTAAGTTTTGATTTCATAAAAATTTGTTTAAAAATAAATATAATTATAATATATAGGTCAAAAAATTAGATGAAGGATAAAGAATAAAAATCTTTACAAAGATAGTGTGACTGGTTTTTGGACTTTCATAAACGCATGGACTTATGTAAATAATTGAAATGAATATTAAAAAAATTAACTTAATTGTAAAAAATACGTTAAGAGCATCTCCAATAGCCTCTTCACAGTGGCTCTTAAATTGAAATTTGAGTAGGATGATATTTTTTCTTACTCCAATAGTCTCTTAGTTGCTCCTAAGTTTATTAAGGGGCCGTTTGGATGAACTTAAAATAAGTGCTTATTGCTTAAAATAAATAAGTGGAGTAGAAGTTAGAAGTAAGATAAGACTTATAAGTGATTAAAGTGTTTGAGAAATAAGCAGAAGTCCTGAGACAAAAGCTAGCCTTCCTAGCTTTTTATAAGTGCTTCTTGACTTATTACACAAACGGTACGAATAAGTGCTCATAATTTATAATCTCGGAAGCTGGACTTATAAGTGTTCCCAAACACCCACTAAATTTCTCCTCTCTCTCCTCACTTTTAAGAGCTACTATTCACTCTTAACTAATATTTTATAATAAATTTGTAACCACACATTCTCTCTCCATCCACTTTCTTTTGTACTTTTATGCACATAATTTATTTTTAATAATATAAAACAAAATAAAGAGTAAATATAAGGAGTATTGTTGGAGTTGCTCCTTCATGCCTACTATAACTAGTTATTTTGATTTTCTACTAGCGGCTTTAACGGTAACCTCAGCTCTATTTATTGGTCTGAGTAAGATACGACTTATCAGAAATTAGTATTTGAAATGCACAATTCATAAAAAGAAATCTTTCGATAGGATTCCGTATAAATTGCCAATTCTTGGTCATTGAGATTCATGCTAATTCAGATTAACCCACTTTAAATCACTAAGAGCTAATAATTTATATTATATTTAAGAGTGAGTTAGGAGATTAGAGCATCTCCAGCAGCATCTTAGCCCATTCTTTAAATAAAATATAAAATATTGGATCCTAGTGACTTAAGATAATAATAGCTATTCTCACCTCCAACAATATTCCTTATATTCATTCCTTATATACTATTTTATTATTAAAAGTTACCATTATTGCAATAGGTGAAGATAGAGAACATGTTTGTATTCAAAATTTATTATAAAATACTCCCTCCGTTTCAAAATAGATGTCCGCTTTATAAAAAAAAGTTTGTTTCAAAATACTTGTCAACTTCAACTTTCAATATAAATTTATATTTCCAAAATCAACTCTCCTTCACATATTTCAGATTTATATTTCCAATATCAATCATACACCACATATTAGGTTCAATTAATGACTTAATACACCTATTCTTTCTCAAAATCCACATTTCTTAAACTATGTGATTTTTTTAAAATGGACATGTAATTTGAAACGGAGGGAGTAAGATTTAAGAGAGGAGAGAGGTTACCTAAAGATAAGGCATGGCTAGTGGATCTTAGTGATTTAGGAAATCACTAAAGAGAATCATTAAGATACTGTTGGAGTGGATTATTTTCCCATATTCCTCATATTTTGGTTTAAGACCCAAATAGGGAAGCTGCTGGAGTTGCTCTTAGCGGGGATGCTCTGAGCCCTCGCCTTTCTTTTTCTTTTCGGGTTGTCGAGAATAAACACGAGCACGAGCGTAACAACTCCTACAAGAATTACCCTCTCCTGTAATTAAAAAGACAGAAAAATCTTTGAAAAACGCCAAGTACAGTGCAAAACAATAGATTTGAATACTTGGTGCGTGTTGCTGACAAAGGAAGGGGGGTTTACACAATTACACTTTGCAGGGTTTAGCAATTTGGTACATGTGAACGAAATACACACACTTCTGCATATATGCGTCTCTCAACTTTGGGGCGTATGGAACTAGCCTTGTTGTTGATCTGAATTTCGATCCGAACAGGTAGGCTCTCTCTCTCACCCTCTCTCTGTCTGTCTCTCTCTCTTCCCTTTCTCTCTCGCCCCGTCCCTCTTTATTCACACATATAGGTTTGCATTTACACACACAAAATTTCTCTATCTTTATTCCGTAAAGATTAAACCTAATTGAATGATCGTGAATTTGTATAGGCATGGCGCAGGACGCGGTTGTGCGGCATGTGCCTCTTAATCCTTGCTGTGAATTGGTAACTTTTTCCAATTCCTAATTTTCATGTCATTTCCTGATGAATTGATAATTATGGATTTGAAATGTGTAGTTACAAAAGAAAGAGTACAAGTTGTCGCAGAAACTTGCCAAGTCGGAAGAGGGTCGCAATTTTCTCAAGAAGGCTATAGAGATTCTCCAGGATAAAATCGCCAATTTTGAAGCTGAAAATGTCAAGCTGAAGGAAGGTATGTATGCAACACACATCAATTATATTTATTCGTAAATGCAATTCATATACTTGACGGTAAATACTGATTAAGATTTAGCTTTCCATGTCATCATTATTATCCAATGCAAGAATTGTTTAAAATTTTATCCTTCAATTTTATATAATTTACAAGGGAATGCCAAATGTAAAAAAAAGTATTGTTTTTCTTTTTTTTTTTTTTTTTACCCTTGTAGCTTCCATCTTTTTCTATTAGGTTCTTGTATTTTGTATGACTTTGAGGTGTTGGTGGTTTGGAGGTATGCTCCCTCAAAAAACTTCCTTTTTTGCAATGGCACTCACAATCGCCATTTTCTGAGTCTCTTAATTTCATTAATATCGAAGCCACACTGTGATGAAGGTACACATAGAGACCACATGCACCACTTGAATGTCCAAAACAAGCAGCATTTTACAAACTAATGTTATATTTGAGTTGCATCGTTGATGTTTAGGAAATTGTTTGATTGATGAATTTACATTATTTTGTTATTTGATATACAAATCATATTATTGATTCTTGTCAATGAAATTGTTTGAATGATGAATTCACATTATTTTGTTCTAGATTTAACGTTATTATCTATTTACAATGCTTTATTGACTCCATATCTAGATATGTTATTTGATTCCCTGATGAGTATTTTCTGATGTCATTATGGAATAAGACAAATGCTATATGTCATCAATTACTGTTAGACAATATGTAGGACTAGATTATTGGTGTTCAATTATATTGCATTGCAACTGATGCACAATGCCTTATCTTTATTTTGAATTTTTGATTCAAGAACTAGAGCTGGCAAGTACAAAACCAAAAGATGATGGAGAGAAGATAATCGAAGAATCAGCTAGCCGAGATACTTTGGAGAATGAAATATCTGTATTGAGGTCTGAGATATCCTGTTTGAAGCAAAAGGGATGTTCAGGATCTAAAGACATGGATGAGCAAGTTGCAGGTCTTCAGACACGCGTCTCTGAAAGGGAAGAGGAGATATCTATTCTCAAGGAACACCTTGAGAAGGAGAGAACGAGAGCTGAGAATGAGAAGAAGAGGGCTGAGAGGGAATTGAAGATAGCAAATGAAGCACTGCAATCAGCCAAGGCAGATAAGGCCAGGGCTGAAAAACTTCAGGCAGACAATGAAAGAGAGCTGAAAATGAATGAATCCACTATTCGAAGTTCTTTGGAGAATGAGATTTCCTCACTAAAATCTGAGATAGCAGTGTTGCAGCAACAAACTGTCTCAGGCTCTCAAAATGCAAACAAAGAAGCAGCTCTTCTTCAAGAAAGTGTCTCTGAACATAAAGCAGAAATACATCGGCTCAAAGAACTTCTTCAGATTGAAAAAAATTGTGCAGATTTTGAGAAAAAGAAAGCTGAGGAAATGAGGAAGAAACTTGATGATGAAAAATGTCGGGCAGAAAAAGTGATTTCTGAGAGTAAAACAGATTTGAGAGTAGAAGAATCAGCTGTCCGAGTTTCTTTAGAAGATGAAATCTCTTCACTGAAGTCACAGATAACACCTCTGCAGAAACAGACTGTTTTGGGAACTCAGGATGTAAACAAGGATATGGTTCTTCTTCAAGACTGCATTTCCGATAAGGATAAAGAAGTTAACAGGCTCCAGGAGCTTCTTCAGATAGAGAAACATAGAGCAGATTCCGAAAAAAATAAAGCTGAAGAGGAAAGGAAGAAAGTTGATGAGAAGAAGGTTTGGGCAGAAACAATGATTGCTGAGAAAGAAAGTGAGATAATATTGAAAGAATCAGCTGTACGACTTCCTCTAGAGATTGAAATTTCTTCCCTGAAATCTCAGCTAGAGCTATTGCAGCAACAAATTGTCTCACAAGCTCAAGATGTGAGCAAGAACTCGGGAGCTCAAGATGTGAACAAGGAAACAGAAAGGCTTATATCTGATAAGGAAACAGAGATAAGTCAGCTCAAGAAGCTTTTGCAGAAAGAGAAAAAAAGAGCAGATTCTGAGAAGAAAAATGCCGAGACTGAGAAATGTAGGGCTCAAAAAGTGCTTGCAGATAGGGAGAGAGATTTGAAAGAAAAAGAGCAGGCTGTTCGGCTTTCTCTGGGTATTGAAATCTCTGCTCTAGAGTCTCAAATACATTTGTTGCAGAAAGAAATTGCAGTTCGAGATGAAAAGAAGGAAGTAAATCTTTATCAATCACTTGTCTCTAAAAAGGAGGCTGAAATTAATAAGCTCAAGAAACTTGTTGAGAAAGAGAGAAAGAGAGCAGAATGTGAGAAGAAAAAATCCGAGGCAGGAAAGAAGAAAGTCAATGAATTCCAGAAGATTGCGGACACAGAAAAAACTAGGGCTGATGAAGAAAAGAGGCTTGCGGATATTGAAAGAAAAAATGTTGAGGAGGCTAGACTGCAGTTGGAGATTTCAAGGGCTGAAATTCACGATTTAAGAGCAAATTTGAAGTCGGAGTCATTGAAAGTTTTACAGGCAAATGATAATCTTGAGATAGAAAAACAAAAGGTGGTCAAAGAAAGACAACGGGCAGATATGGAGATGGCTAAAGCTGAAGAGCAAAGTAAAACTTTAGAAACCACGAGGAGGGAGATTGTAGAGGAACGTACTCGTGCTGATTGTTTATCTCTGCAGTTGGAAGAAGATAGGGGAAGGCTTACTAAATTACGGGAAGAAATAGGTGAACAAGTGTCCTCCCAAGATACAGGGAAGGATGCTGGCGACCTTTCTGTTGATATAACTAGCATAAAGCTTCTGAAAAAAACATTAGAGCTTGAAAGAATGCAAGCAAAGCATGCAAAAGAAGTTGCTAGTTTCGAAAAGGATCGTAATATTTTACTACAACAGGAAATTCGTCGAATAAAGGAGGCGTTTTCCGGTATTGTTGATCATCTGGACATACTAGATAAGTGTTCCTCACACCGGGATGTAGGTATAAATGACCTTGAAAAGGTTAGTTCATATCTCGTTGGCTATTTTTCTGATTCTTGTTTCTTTTGTAATTTTATTATGCTTGTTTGTTCTTTTGAGGCTATGTAGATGTCATTAATTGATCACCAAGAACAAAAGTTTGATGACACTCTTCTTATATTCTATACTGGTTTTCCCCTCCTCAGAAGCAAGGTTGCTGTGTAGTTGATATAGGGAGTTCAACATAGGCTTTTCAATATAATGATTGGGTAGGTCATTTAAATGCAGCACACTCGTCATTTTCTGAATAATGAATTTTTCTTTTCTTAATTGTACTAATATAGAAACCATTTTACACCAGGTAAGTGTACAATGTTATAGATAACATCATAACATATGCATTGGTCAGCTATTAGAATGAGAAGTTCTTAGATTTTTCTTAGCATTTTACTTTTATTTATAAACTTTTAGACTTAACTTTATCTAGCTTTCTTACCTTGAAGCATGCACATATCTTTTGTTAATGTTTATTTAACGATAAGGGATCACCTTGCTTGCAGAATTCCAATGTTTCAAGGAGTCGAGGTTTAAAAAGAAAATTCATGGATGAAGAATTATGTCAGGTACAACACCATAATGGAAATGAACTTATGAAGTCTAGTTCACCCTTGGATGCTTATGTTACCCACAAGCATCACAAGCAATGTAGTGCACCTTTACTTTCATCTAAAGACTGTACTGAACCCCTATCAGGTATTGGCTCTAAAGCGATGCCTCTGCTTGGAGGTACCAAACAAGCATTGTTAAGAACGGCAAATTCCAATATGGCATCTTTTTCTGATAAAGCGTTACTGGGATCACAGGAAGGATGGGCCTTATCTGTTGGTGAATCAGATAAGTTGGCAGAGGGGGGAATAAACATGCAACTTACTGTCCCAGGGTCGTCTAATAATATGAGCAAGCCTATGCACAATAAAATATTTGCGCCGTTGGATGAGAATAGCGTTAGATGTCCTCTTAGAATCAATGCTGTTGTGGATGAGGTTGAACTTGATAGAGATAGAAATAGGAGTCTCGATGCTGTTGAATCGTTTGAATATATGTATTATGAGGGTAAGAAGTGGTGTCGACAAATAACCGAAAACGTATCTGTGCAGCAGGATATGCTGGAATGTAGCGTAGAAGGCGTGCCATCTAATATAAATTACGCTAATCAAGAAAGGGAACATTCAGTTTTTGTAAAAGAAATAGCCATGTCCAACAATTTGAAGACATATTCGCACCCCACTGATTCTCGATCAATGTGTGATGCAACAGGGACGACTCATGCATGCAATGAAGAAACTGGGGATGCTAGCAGGAATTATTTGTGTAGTATTGATGAAGTGGAAGATGGTGACTATCTTAAATTGCTTTCCTTAGATAATCCTCTCGATGAAGAAACTTATCGCATGGCGAGGGAGAGGCCCTTGTCGCCAACTCTTCCTGAGATAGGCTCTTTAAGTGTGGGAGCACATGAAACAGATGACAATGACTCCATTAATGCTGCATCACCACATAATGATACCATGGTGCCATTTTGCAGTGCTGATGAGGAGATTGATTCAAGTAAATTAAATGCCTATACCTCCGGGACTTGCCATGTTCTGCCATTTCCAGAGAAGGTTGGTGTCACTGGTTTGAATGTGACTTCGGAAAATAATGACACGTTTCTTACAAGTGATCCAGGCAATTTAGGCCAGTCATTTTGTGGTCATAAAGGGCTCAATGCTGCAAGTGGAAGTAAACCTAAGCCTGCTTGCAGTCCTTGCTATATTGTTATATTTTCAGATATCACCAGTAATAACAGCATTTCTAAGATATCATCTGCCACAAGAACGTGTCTGGCCCAGTGCTCTATGCTGCCTCAAACAGATCATGTGGTTCAGGTGATGTCTACTCTTTTGAAGGTTGAAGGTCTTCTATCCAGGTAAATGATCCATTCAGAATACATTTTCTACTTCTCTTCTACAATTTTCTTTAAGTTACATCCTTTTGTACCTTTCCGGTCGTTTTAATATGCTGACAGAATTTATGTTTCTTCTTAGAAGTCAAATTCTTTTTATGCAAACAGAAGATTGTATACTCCCGATGTTGCATATTTTAAGGTGTCAGCTTTCATATTCTGGGAAAAATTACTTCATATCGAGAACAGGATCTGGGTCCTCTACACGAAGAAATTTAATATGTTGCTAGTATGGGAGATTTGGTTAAATGTACTGAATAAGATGAACAAACAGTTGCAATCGTCGATCAAAGAGCACTGATATAGGTTATAACAATATTGAATTTGGCAAAACAGCTTTTCTAAGATAAATTAATACTGTATTTGTTTGTAATTTACTTAAAACTTAAATTTGATAACTTTGATTAGATACCTATTACCTAGATCTTTTGTATTGATACGTCATGTGCTGCAGACTTTGACTTGGTAGTTGGTACACTGCCACACATGGTAAAATCTGGTAGACTGAGGGATTTGTATCACTGCTTGTATGAGAATGTTCTCACATTCTACATGCAATGATAATACTTGCAAAGAAGATGTATTAGTTAAACAAACAAGCTCCTTGTCTCTGAAAATCCAAGATTGAAAAGCGATTATTAATCTAAGCTAGAGTATTGATATTTGTGCAACTGAAATTACAAAATGAATATTTGGTTCTGTTTTAATTAGGTTGGACTACTTGATTAATTAAATGATGATTGTTTTGCTTCTTTGATAATATATCTAGGTGTCAGGGTAGTTTTCTTAACTCTGTTTTAATCTAATTCTTCAGGGAAATGGTATGCGTGTTCTTTTCAATGTTATTGCGAAGCATTCCTGAGTGTGCATTGGAAGACTTCAAGAACCTCGCTGATGGGAGCTTGGTCCGCTCCTTTGAAATATTTGCTCAGAAAGTGCACTCAGGTCTTTTGCTTCTATCCTGTTTTTTGATATTTGATTTCTAATTTCTTTTCTTTATGCTGAATTTCATTTGTATTACGTAATTCGTAAAAAGAAAAAAAAAAAAATCTTTGTTGCAGTGATGGATGATTTAGAGACAAAAAGTGTTGATGAATTATTGAACTTGGACGAGCTTCTTAGCCTCATTGAAGATTTTCTAATTCATAGAAGAGTTGTACATTGTGATGTATTGTCTGAGTCGTTGGCTGTAAATGATCCTAAACTTGACAATAATGCAAGTGGAAGGAATATGCTATCCTTTCAAGCTGCTTCAGATCAACAGTTGATTAGTGCATCCTTAGTACTAGCTTCTATATGTTTAGCATTTGATCATATTGGTGTTGTATGTGAGACCTCATACAACATGTTGAAAATGCGAAGAATTGACTCATCGACACTCGCTATTCTTCATGTTTTTGCATATATCTCTGGAGACAAGTACTTCAACAATTGTGACTACAGCTTATCCATGACAGTAGTAAAATCTTTAGTTAATTTTTTAGAGAGGGAAATGTCATCGATTAGCGCGCCACAAGTTGGGTTTCCTCGGTGCAAAAATTGCCCATATTCTGGGAATGCAATTCCCATGGATATAGTAGTTTCACTGCTCATAAAAAAACTTCATAGCTATGTCTTATCGAATGTCTCATATGAAGATCTGAGGGAAGCAACTGTTTACATGAATTATGAAGCTCCGATTGGCAGTGAAAACAGAGAACCAAGTTCAGGTGATGGAGAAAACCCGCAAGTCCAATGTCATAAGTTTGATGTCCCCTGTTCCCAGAAAACAAGAATGTCTACTTCCTGCAGGACCCTGTTATATTTGGGCGATGTCCTGTCATTACTTGAGCTGGTAGCATCTATCATGGTAAAGTTCACCCTTTTTTTATTACAATTATTATTATTGAAATTACTGTTGCGGAATTTGCCTTATTAGTGTATGATTATCTAACTGACCTGTTGGTAGGTGTTTGTTTTTACCAGACTTGGCAGCCATCTGAATATTGTTTGCCACTAAATGTTTGATATATAGATTACTCTTTAAGTTAATACCTTTTTGGAACATCTGCACAATCTGACATTTGAGATGATTTTTTGGCAGTATACTGAAATTCTTAGTATACCCATTAGCTCTTGACAGTGCATTCTTGAAATTGTTCAAGTGGACCTCAGATGTTCATTGTAAATTTGGTCGCTAATAAACATGTTTGATCTTTGCTTCTTTGCATGTTCGAACAAGCAAGATAACTTAAATTTCTCTGAGAGGAAGTGATGGGGAATCTTTGGATCTCAGTACTGTACTTTTTTCCTTTGGGGATCTTAGTTTTTATGCTTTTTCAGTTTTTTTTGCTCGCAATGAACATTCTATGCACGCACTGCTCCAGAGATCTGTAGATCAGAGAGATGCTTGGTGCCTTGAGTTGTGTGTTGGCTGTCTTTTAATCACGTAAAGCTATGTCTCACACATTAAGCAGGGCTCAGCTGTAAATTTTTTGAAAGTTAAACATAAAATTACCAAAGAAGATAAAGCAAAGTTAATGGAAGGGGGGCCTAGGACTTCAGAACAATTGTTCTATTGGTGAGAGTGATGCCTTAATTGGTGAGATTTTGGGAGAGAGAAGTAATTTCCAAGATTCCGTTTTCCGTGTTATTCCATATTTTAACTACATGGTAATCTAATCTATTGAGTCACTATTTTGACTTATAATGCCAAATTTATTGTGTTGATCTTAGATGCTTGAAATTATCTATTATGATCTTTCATCCTACAGCTTGTGTGGTGGTTTATATGTTCATCACTGTCTGAACTTGCTTGTACTACTACAACACAAAAAGACAAACTATTGAAGACATTATTGTTGATGTCTCTTTCTCAAATTTGGTGCTAGTCTTTCGATCCTAGTTGTTTAACCAACATATCTGGTGATGCTTCCAATATAGGGAACTATTGAGATCTGAAGATCTTACTGCAACTTAACTAACATTTGAATTTCTTGTTTTCTTTTTCTCTCTTGAAAACAATAGAACTTTTCCGCCTTGGCTTCACTTGACATATCTGTTTTTCCTCTCGCTTTTCAGAACTGGAGTTGGTCGTTCACAAATATTGTTCGGAAACTTCTGGAGATACTTGATTCCTGTGGCATTGAGAAGCTTGTGCCTGCTATCGTTGTTCTACTGGGCCAGTTGGGGAGGTAACTTTGTTTTTTTTATGCCTCTGGTTAAAAGACTTTTTTTTTTTTTTCAATCTAGATTTTACGATTGCTTGTTTGGTCTTTTTTCGTACTACATAAAAACAGTTGCAACTTCTGCTTAGTATTGGGATGCTATGTCAGAATCCTTGTCCGCTGTTAGATGCCATCCTGATGCCTACAAAACTGATATGCAATATCCTTCAGATTGTTCCTCTAATTAAGGAGTCGTTTGGTTGAGTGGTATCAGGCATCATATATGGGTATAGAATCAAGTATCAACCAAAACCATACCTCGTGTTTGGTTGAACTTTTTTTATTCTCATATCCATACCTCAAACACCCATGATATGAGTTTTGGAAATCCAAGGGCAGAGGTGGGCATGAGAAGGTGGTAAAGGTATCATTTTCATTTACAAATAAAAAATATATTTTCATTTACAAACAAAAAAAAAAGTACAATTTTTCATCTAAAAAATTAAAATAATATAATCAACAACATAATATTTAAAATTAAACAGATTCATTCCAACACTCAACCAAACACATGATATCAGAAATGATACCTTAACCCCGTACGACCCTAACCCGATTCCCGATTCCAACTCCATACCACTCTCCGAATGAAATGACCCCTAAATTTTTTCTACTTAAACCACTTGGAACTTACACTACTAATTATTTTTACTATCCTTTCATGTTTCACCGGGATTTATGGACTCAAAAATGTTATCAGTTTAACATGGTTACTATAAGTCTTCTCTCTTATCGTCTTATCGTCGTGTTTGTTATAGAGACCTTTAGAATAGTATAAAAAGAACAGTATATGTTTTTTCTGTAAAATAAGTTGTATACTGTTACCAATGAAGCTCGACCATGATTGGTGTTTATATATTACTAGCTTAAAGCCTGTTTATTTTTTTTAAATGGTTTGTTTTTTTAAGTTTTTTAATTATTATATTTAAATATTTTTTTAATAAATTTTAAATAGAATTAATATAGCTGTCAGGATTTTATATTTATTTTTATCTTTAAAATTAATATTGTAAAAGTTAAAATTAGTATGTTATTATTGGTGGGAATCGAACCTTAGGCATTTGTATGAATTTCTTTTAGTATTATATTTATCGATTTACGTCAATCTTAGTTGAAAATTTTGACGGATGTGATTGAAACGAGAAACAAAAAATGAGGGTACCATACTGAACTTCAAATAATACTTAGGTTCGATTATTATAGCTTAGTATAGATGAGGTGCATGCCAAGATTCAGCCAAGGAATAGATCCCAATCCCTTCAGTTTATATATTTTCTAGTACTATCTAATAGTCTTTCATATAATTGCACACCAAAGTTACCACTTTTACCCTTTAAATATCATTGGTTTGACTTATTAATGAACAGTGTCAGTCCTATCTAATAGTCTTTCATTTCTTATAATTGCACATTAAAGTTGCCACTTTTACCCTTTGAATATCTTTGATATGAGTTATACATGAACAGTATCAGACTGACCATCTTAAAGTTACCTTCTCATTTAGAAATAATCTTCAAATTTTTCACTCCTTCATGTAACACAACCTATTGTAATACAGCTGCCTGGAAAAGGAATCCAAATTGTGCAAATATCTCTTGTTTGTATTATGATGACGTTTACTATAAAATATACCGTTTGTAGGTTTGGTGTTGATGCAAGTGGGTATGATGATGGTGGAGTTGAAACCCTTCGAGGTCGATTGTCTTCATTCCTGCACCAAAAGGCCTCGGCTGTGACAGGATTACCATTTCAAATAGCAACTGTGACTGCTTTACTTGGACTTGTTCCCATCAGGTTTGAAGAACTTTTTAAGAGTAATAGCGGGCTTTCGGAAGTAGTTAAAGATCCTGGTCCTGCTGATTGTATAAGGAACTGGTTTTCTTCACTGAGCAAGGAACAGCAGTCCTTATCAATCAGACTTTTGCTTAATAATGTAGCTAGTTTGAGAATGGATTGTGCTCTGCTACAAGCGTAAATTTTGCAAAGCTAAAGTTGTTTGTTTTTGTACACCTGGTTTAATTACTCATATGTTGTGCCTCTGTATGTGTTGGGAATTTAGTTTTTGTTGCCTCTTTGATTTGCAGTATTATAGAAATCATGTAGTTAGGATCAAGGAGAAAGAAATTTTAATTTTCCTTTGCCTATTTTCTCCTAATGTGTAAAGCTCTTCCTTAGGTAATCTAGCGAGCTAGTCTATTCCTCTTCTTGAAAGCATGTGTATTTCATGCCTTGACAGTTCGTGTTACATAATTGCTCGTACAATGTTAAATACGGATCCTAAATTATTTGATCACATGTGCTATTAACATATAAGTGTTCTCCCCATTTATGGCTTTTGTTAAAATGTCTATAAGATCCTAGAATAAGATATATATATATATATATCATTCCCAATGTTCAAACACTGCTATTCTAGTTGTTAATTTGCTATATAATATTATGTTATTATTATAAATATATAATGTATAAGTTATCTCAAATCATAAGGTTTGTAAATGAGTCAAGATGCTCTTGAATGGCTTGGACCTCGACTCAGTTGAAAGTTGGTCTGTGTAATCTTGTTCGGCTTATGAATGAACAAGACGAGCTTGAGCAAAAATTGAGCCTCCTGAACTTACCTTGGCCTTAGAGCAATCATTATTGTAATAATCACAAATTGATGCATGAACACATGTTATGTTGGCTCAATTAATAGGCTTGTGAACAAGTTGATTATTACTTTTTTGGATGGGCTGATTTATAAGATGGGTTTGTCTAGTGTGTGCCCATGGGCACATGCTAAGCACTAAAACTTATAAAATTGGAGGGATTTGATTGGTGTGGTTGTTGTAAATGCAGGGGGACCACCATTATTAAAGAATGTAAGCCAATCAAAATCCCCTAAATTCATAAATTTTAGTGCTTAATGTGTGCCCATGGGCACACCATAGAAAAACCGTTATAAGATATTAAAAATCTGTATCTAACAGAAGTGATGTTTATATTGTTTTAATTTTATATTAAATTATGCACATATCATACTATGAATTAATTTATTTTTCAGTTTTAGCTATTTGTATATAAATGATGAATGGAGAAGCATATTTTATTTATTTCACTCATGTATAGACATGTGTTGTTAAGTAATAAAGTATAAGATTTTGTATTATTTATGAATTTTTTTACTGGTTGAAAAAATTCTTGGCAATTTTAGTTGTGTCTTATTTTACAAGCACGTTTTGAGCTCAGCAAAAACTTGGTCCCAGCTCCAACTCTAGCTTGCCCATTTTAATAAGAAGATGAACATCTACGTAAGTATATTCATAACATATTTTGTAAATGTAGCTTATTATAATAGTACTCCCTCCGTCCCATTTTATGTGACCTCATTTCTTTTTTGAGACGTCCCAAAAAGAATAAACCTATAATACTTACTATTTTTGAACATTACTTTTCACTATTACACCCACTACCTCTATATTTTATACTCTCTTTTTATTAAATAAACACTATTACACCCAATACTTTCCTCCACCATCTCAAATCTATTATTCCCTCTGTTTCATAATACATGTCCACTTTGAACAAATTACGCATATTAAGAAAAACCAACTTTTGTAGAAATCTTTCATTTGTTATTGTATTTATTGCATTGACCAAGTATAATATGTGGCATTATATTTGATCTAGGAAATATAATTTAGTAAGGTGTGGTATAAAACTCATCTTGAAAATACAAATATTGGCCACACTCCATTGAAAGTTGAAATGGACAAGTAATTTGAAACAATTTTTTGTTCTAAACAGTGGACATGTAATATGAAACCGAGGGAGTATTTAATATTGATAGGTTTCACTACTTTACCCACCTTTCAACTACATTTATTACTTTTTTCTTAATCTCCGTGAAAGTCAAATCAGCTCACATAAAATGGGACGGAGGAGTATATATTATAGTTATCTGACGGATCTTATTCAGCAGGTGCGAAATATGTTTGTTTCACTTTTTTTTTTCTTTTTTTAAAAAAATATGACTGATTCTTTCTGTTTTTAGTGGGAGAGAGGTTGGCAGTAATCAGTACTTCTATTTCTGTATCAGTAATGACCTTTGGTTTGCTATAAGTGGAATGCTTTGCTTATACTTGAAGTTGAGTGAATCAACCTTGGTCTTGTGCTACTCTCCTGAATAATCAACCTTGGTCTTTACTTGTGCTAGTCTCCTGAATTTACTCTTAACGTACCTCTTTCCCCAGTGTAGCTTGTGTTTGGTTGCTTATTGATCCCCAAAGCGCTGTTTACAGTTCTGATATTCTGAGAATTATGACTTAGTGTACTTGTAAAGCCTCCTCATCAGTGGCGGAACCAGGATTAATATTGACCCCGGGCTAAACTATCATTAAAATTTCAGCAAAAAAAATAAAAGTAAATATGCATACCTTTATTGGTTAACCAGTGACATTTTTACCGCCTTTTTTGGAGGAAGGAATGGAAGACAACTGAATTCTTCGATTCTGCATACTTTGATAGCGTTGCAAGATAACTTCATCTTCTATGTCTTTAAATATGGCCTTCTCGATATAAACCACCATGCTATCGTTCAACCACTCATCCCCCATCCTGTTACGCAAATAAGTCTTAAGTATTGCTGAAAACACTCTTTCAACAGTAGCTGTCGCGACAGGTAAAATCAAGGCTAGCTCAATGAGGCGGTAAACCAAAGGATAAGCTGTATTTCTATGTGTTCCGACCATTTTAATAGCCAGCTCTGCAATATTTTGAAGCTTAGAGAAGCTATTATCATTTCTCACATCATAAATAAAATTATCCAGCTGATTTGTTAATAAAACCTGGTCCATTTCAGAGAAATCTTGTGGATAAAATTGGGCTAGTTGTAGAAGTTTATCATGATCGAAACTTGAAAATGAATTTCTGGGATCAAGAGAGGCGATGCAAAGAAGTAACTCCGTGTTTCCTTCTGAAAAACGACTATCCATCTCTTGAGAAACAAGATCAATAACCTGAAAACAATTATTAAAGTAGAAAAACATCAAGATAATGCTATTTTTTAAACAGAAAAATAGGAAAAAAAAACAGAAAATAAAATGATAATCTTTAACTTACCCCACAATAGATTTCAACACTAGTCACTATGGTCTATGACTCTGTGTGCGTATGAGTTGTTGTGTATTTAATTTTTTTAATTTTTTATATCTAAATATATCACTAACTCACTTATTATTCAATTTATTTGAATTTATAAAATCTCAACCCCACAAATTTTCAAATAAGTTATATAAAAGTTGAAAATTTATTTTTTGATCTAATTTCAGTTTTTCTTTCTAAATTTCAAATTTTTATTAGGGCTAAATTTTTTTATATATAATTATTTTTAAATTTGTACCCGGGCTTAAAAATTAAAAAAAATAATTTTACTTATATTTTTTTTTTCAGCCGGGGCTGGCGCCGGGGCTAGCCCCCCCGGTTCCGCCCCTGCTCCTCATCGAGTCCCTATGGTTCGACTATGCCTTGGCATTATTTACATTTTATTTAGTAGATATTGCATGTTGTGTTGATTGCCATTTCTATCACATTAACTTTTTCTGAATTTAAAGGGCTATTTTCCCATAGATCTGGATCTCAACCATCTAAGGTAATCACTTGGAACTACTGTATCTATGGCATCTCTTTAGTAATCTGAGCATGTATCAGCTTGTCATGTTGAATGTGCGGAAATATGACATTGTACACTTCAACCACCACAAACTCAGGAGCCATGTCATGAAAGTAACTGTTTAATTATCCATTTCAAGACTGTTTTTGAGGTTCAAGATGTTCTCATTTATGCAGATGTAGCACCTTGTTACATTTTCAAGGTGTTGGGTCAGTATATGTTTTGCGATTCTGCAGACATTCTGGGTCTTTTTGCTTTTCTCAAAGGGTTTTTAGCGTGTGGCCGGTGACAAATTTTTGTTGACGGAGATTTTTGTGCATAGAGCCGGCATTATTTTTTTTGACAAATGCAAAAAGATCTCATTAACTGGCATTATTAATGAGGTGATAACCAATAAAAATTCATCATCTAATAAAAAATGGTTGTACAAAAAAACTGTGTTTCAAAATCTATCATTCATTCAATTAAATTTGGTCATGAACAGTGATCCATATTAATTGTATGTCACTTTCCGATAGGCCATATCAAAAAAAAAAAAAAAGATTAATTATGCTCTTAATATGTAAATGATGGGTAACAGACCACCAACAATCTATTAGACGCCGTATGTTCAGTGGAAAAATATAATGGATAGTAAAAATCTTAGAATGAGTATAGTAAAAATCTTAGAATGAGTAATTTTTGTGTTGAGACACTACATTTTCATCAAAAATCAAGGATTAAAGTCATCCAACTGGAAAAAACGGCGGACGGTATGGTGCATCAGGACCTTTAAAAGATTAACACATAATGATACCAATCAGATTCTACATAAAGCCATTTTCAGTCAGGGAAGTAGAGAACTGAATAGCAATGGTTATTTTTGTTTGACAACATATAGTGTGTTCTTTAAATAAAACTAGAGCACCAACATAACAAATAATTCAGTTTTGCAGGAAGATAGTTGAATGAAAAATCAAAGCCAGCACAACTAATATTTTCTTTTTGGCAATGCTGGGATGCTCTGCTCATGCCTGAAGAAGTTATCTGGATCTACCTCGCTCTTTACTCGAACCAATCTTTCAAAATTGCCTTTAAAATATTTCAGACCCCATGCACTTGCTTCCACAAAACTTGTGTTTCCATTTTTGTTGATACCTAAATCAAGATCTCTGTAATTTACATATGCAGCTCGCGGAGACTTGGAAACGTAAGGAGCCATGTACTTGTACACATCTCGAATCCAGTTTATGTGGTTTGTTGACGAATCCTTGTTTGCGTCGTTCCAGGCTGTGAGGTACTGGATACTATACATGTAGTCCTTTCTGTGAGGGAAAGGAATTTCGGATTCAGAAATCTTGCTCATGATCCCGCCATAAGGACTGAATTGCACTACAGGGAAGAACTCTTTCAGAAGCCTTGTGAATAGTCCTTGGAGAGCTGATTCGGGTACAAGGTCTTTCACAAAATCAGATTTGCCTTTGAAGTAGTACCTGAACAAAGGCTTTGGTTGTAGTAATACTTCTGTGGGAGTTGTTCTTGGATATCCTGCATGATAAAGCACTGATTCTAGCCAGCTCATCTCAATGCAGTCTTTCTTGTTTAATCCCAGTTCAGGGAAAACGCGTGACATGATTCTGACAAGTTCTTTAGTTCTTCCAAGAAACAATGCCTGGTAAGAGCTTGTTACTGTCGTGATATTCTTACCCTTTTGATCTGCAGTTGTTTGCATAGTGATTCTGAGGAAGATATCTTCGTCGAGCTTAGGTGCAATCTTTTGCCATCTATGGAGAATCTTTATCGCGTCTTGTTCCAGGGTCTTGGAAACTGTAAACACTGTGACAATTGATGGAACAGGAAGAAGTTTGATTTTCTATGAAATAATGATTCCAAAGCTTCCTCCAGCACCTCCTCGGATAGCCCAGAAGAGATCTTCTCCCATGGATTGCCTGTCAAGAACGTTTCCATTCGAGTCCACAATTCTAGCATCAACAACATTATCTGCTCCAAGACCATATTTTCTCATCATAGGACCATATGCGCCTCCTGTAATGTGCCCACCAACGCCTAAAGTCGTGCATAGTCCAGCCGCGAATGCATATACCTTGCTTTTCTCAGCAATTCTGTAATGAACTTCACCAACTGTTGCACCAGCTTCAACCCAAGCAGTTTTTTCATGCATATTTACACTTATGGACCTCATTTTAGAAAGGTCAAGTATAAGAAATGGCTGTCCAAATTCTGAGGCGAATGAGAGGCCTTCATAGTCATGACCACCACTCCGGATTCTAAGCTGGATACTAAGCTGTTTAGAGCATATAACAGCAGCTTGGATGTGGGATTCTCTCAGTGGTGTGAAAATGAGCTCAGGCTTATGTACCGAAGGCGTTAAGAATCGGAGATTCTGGGCAGTAGACTGAAGAACAGATGTGAATGAAGAGGTGTTAGGCCTGTAGAAAGTCGTCTCGAATGGTATAGAGTGCTCAGAATTGAGGGAAAGACATCTGTGAAATTTTTCCCAGATTGGACTTGAATCAACTTCTGAAGCCAATAACAGCAGAACTACAATTATAAAACCTGAAAAACTGTGACATGATGACTCAACTGAAAATGCCATGTTTGTTGTTAAGTCTTCTTGTTAAGTTTAACATCTCTATATAGATCAGATGTTCAAATTAATATTTGAACTTTCAACTATGATCATTGTTTCTGTAGACCAGTCCTTGTAGTTGATGCCAACTTTGATTTGATGATTAGTTCAAATTCAATTTGATTACTTAATCACTCTGATTACATATTATTAAGAGTTTGTTGACTGATTAACAAATTCAGATTAAATTGTTATGTTCCTTCGGTTTGCTTGGCAAGACCATTGTTTATTTTGCATTTGGTCAACTATATGGAAACTTAATGCCACGAAGGAATAAAAAGTATATGGAAATTTGTATTTATTTGCAGAAAAGTCATATATTCAAATGACAAGAAAGGTACCTTGAGTCGATCTTTAAAAGTAACTTGAGCTAGTGATTCACGACGTTCCACAGAACAGTAACTTCCCAACTGAGGCTGAACAAATTCCGGATGTGAAAACGGGAGAAAGCCATTGGACGTTGTAGAACGATTATAAAACTTTATGTTGGATATACAACATCAACGATCATCAAGCATGAGATAAATAAAGAGACTTTATACTTCCCTGTCGTAGCTTGGTGGTCTGTTTCCCAAATTTTCCCAGACATTTCAATAAATTCAATATAATCAAGTAAATTCAACATTAATTCAATAAGGTAGTTAGGTTCATGAAGCCTAGTGAACAACGGCTGGAAACAAGGAAATGCAACAAAGATCTGCTACATTACAATCATTCCACAAACTAAAGCTGCAAAAGAAACAAATTGAAAAAAAACAGTTATGAACCTCATGTGTCGTACATTTATATTGGCTTATAGCATGCCAACCTGCCTTGCCTCCGTCATTTGTCCTCTGGAAGTCTCTACAAGATCAAGCAATAAGCGAAGTAAATATAACACAACTTCAAGTGTGCTCTTTCTCATATATAAATAATTTGTAATAAAGATGTCTCCCTTGTAGACTTCATCACATTATTTTAAAACTCTGCATGAGATTCCAGGCTACTAGAAGTAGAAACAGAGAATACATAAACTTAGCTCGTAAGAATCTTACAGTTATCAAATATACCTAATCTGGACTCATTTATGCCTCTATTAGAGGTTTTGAAACTCTAGATTTTGGTTCTAATCTAGACTCGTTCATGCCTATTCTTGTAAAACTTTAGTTATGAGCTACAACAACTCTGCCAAACATACAGTATCAAGAAAGATAACCAAAATAACACAAGTTGGAAGATAGGGCTGAAAAATCACAGAAAATTTACTACTAAACAAAAGAAGGAAGTACCCTGTCGAGACACGCATTTCAAGAGATGCATATCTTATAATAAAATTTTAGAAGATGTGCATGTTAAAGATGCGCATCACCCTCTATGCAAGTAAGAAATAAGTGATAGTGTAATACGCAAATTCAAGTGTGTATACAATAACTGATGTAGAAGGGGTGCTCAGGGTGCTTGAGCATTCCGTGACTTTTAATCTTTATATTAAACTTATCATGTAAGATATCTTATAGTTAAGTCCCTAATAATTTTATCCCACCTTCCTAAAACTTGATTCCAAACTATATGCTATCTCATATCATTCAGACGTCTTAGTATACTAGTATTTAACATTAGGATTATGAATTACCATAAATAAATTTATATTTGATATATCATAGGAATATATCTGGGCCAGAATTTGTTTTTTTTGTGGTAAAAATACTTTCACTCCTTTTCGCCAGCTATATCAATGTAAACACTAACTAGCAGTAGTTTCTTTCTCTAGTGCACAGAAACTAAGCAATTATTTGAAATACACAAGCAAATTAAGAACAGTGATTCGTACGAGACCTTCCACAGAGTTTATGCAACAGTTTGCACATTAGGTCCAACTTACGACATACCTCTACTTAACCAAAGTGTCAAACATACCAGGGATAATCTGTTCATTTCTAAATCTCCTTGAACCAGCCAAAATGTCCACTATCACCAACCCATTCAAAATCTCTATAAAATGCATCTTCACATAGGCCAAACTGTATTTTAAACTACATTCTTGTTAGTAATACTGATACCTACCTATTGTCGAGAATGCATTTGCAGGGACTTGGACTAATGCTATTATGATTTTGCAGGACTCTTTATCTGACTGGTATCCTATTCTCTTATAATCCTCTTTTCTGTTAGTTTAGAAGAACAGGATTTGAAGATATTTCCTGCCTAGTGAGGAGGAGTGTACCTGACCTCCATGAATTCCACTATACTTACCAGATTAAGTAACATCATTACCATATTCGGAAATCAGACATGCCATACTCAAGAACAACACCATGATAATGAAGTTTCCCATTAATTGATGCACTAGCAAAAAATGGCACCACTGATATATGCAGAGAACAAGGAAAAATGTTTGGAAGAATTAAAAACAAAGTACAATGATTCTATAAACTAAAACAAGGAAACAAAATAATTAATTTGAAAGGAACAGCAGCAAACCTCATGTTTGTCGTACATTGTAATTGGCCATAGCATGCCAAGTTGGCTTGCCTCCATCATCTGTCCTTTACAAGTGTACTCACGCACTATGTGAAGTAAACCAAATACCTATTTAGATTCAAATTTGTTCTATGTCATATAAAAGTAGTTACTGTGTAATAACCCCCTTATAGACTCAGCTGGTGGTTTGAAAACTCTGCATGAGTTTCCAGACAACAAGAAACATAAGTCAGGACAATATGGAAACTTAGCAGGTAAGAAAATTTGCACGTTAAATATACCAATGTTGCGCTATGCACCTATATCAAGTCAACACTATATTTGTCAGCTTGATTTCAAGATCTGTAATCGTATATATATATTTCCATGGAAGTATGATCTAGTGCAACCTATGCCTTCAGTGCTCATAAAGCACTGCAAGTTTTACTCAAAAAAAAGTTCAATAAAATACAATGCTGGAAGAAAACCTCAGATGCAAGACCATACTCCCATAAGGATACAACAAAGCCAACTAAACATAAACAGGCCCATAATCTTATAATAACCTAGGTGACATAAGAAAAGAGATTACATAGATTACGCGGGACATGCCCCTGTCCATGCCCCCTCATAGGACGATGCATTAGCAACCTACACTATTGGAACAACAAGGACGCATTATGAACCTACATTGTTGGAACAACATGGAGAATTACATACAACGAAACTAGATAATGACCTTCAAGGCACGTAAATGATATTGCTTTCCTCCTAGTTATTTATCGCCTCTCTTAGGAACAACTGTGTTACCCTATAATACCACTGGGATACAATGAAGGAAGATTGGCTTTATTTGTTCCAGCACCATCTTTATATCTTCTCCAACCCAGATTTGCAAATTAGACAGAGTTATATTCAAGAAAAAGGCGCCATTAAGATTAATATGTTGAGAACAGGGATAATATTTTGAAGAACTAATAACAGTTTCATTCAATGAACTAAAACTACAATAAACAAATTGAAAAAGAACAGCTGCAAACCTCCTATTTGTCGTACATTCAATTGACTACTATAGCATGTCAAGCTGCCTTGCCTCCGTCATCTGTCCTTTGCAAGAGTATAGATCATGCAATATGAGAAGTAAATCAAAAATACCTCTTCAAATTTGTTCTTTCTCAAATAAAAGTAATTGTGCCATAATAACATCTCCTGTTTAGACTCAGCTGGTGGTTTAAAAACACTGAATGAGTTTCCAGACAACTAGAAACATAAACGGAAAAAACTAAAACCTAGCTGGTAAGAAATCTTGAACATGTCATATATACGACATTGTGCTGTACACCTATATCAAGTCAACACTATATTTGTCGGCTTGATTTCAAGCTTTAGAATGATATATATTTCCATAAAAATATAATTTTGCTGAAATTTAGATGACTCGGGTTTTAGGATCACAACCTATGCCATCAATGCTCTTAAAGCGCTGCAAGTAAAAATTCAAAAGATTACATGAATAGATTATATGGGAATAAGTAGACAACACAATTTCAAATCTCAAAGATATGTTACAGTTATATATAAATACATCAACATACAAGGACTATATATATACTATTACTATGATCACGCTTAATTAACGTTGAAGTAAATATATAAGGCTGGTGTCTAGACCAAGTAACATTCAATTCACAATCAAGCCACTAAATTGAGCTGCTCACTGAGCAAAATAGCAATTCATTTATATTGAGATAACATACTGATGTAAACACCGATACACCATGTTATTCATGTCCGCATTCTTACACGCCTCACCCCTGCATTTTAACAGGGATGCTTTGTTCATTTCTAAAGAAGTTGTCTGGATCAACTGCAGTTTTCACTTTCACCAGCCTCTCAAAATTTGCCCCAAAATACTTCTGTCCATAGACTTTTCCTTGGGTGTAACTATCTTTACCATGATTAGAAACACCAATATCAAGGTCCCTGTAGTTGAGATATGCACCTCTAGGATTTTTGGACACAAAAGGTGTCATGAAGCTATACAAACTTCTAATCTGACTCATGTAGATTTTATCTGCTTCTGGACCTTCCTCATGCCAATTCGCTGTGTACTGAATCTTGTAAATGTTCCCTGCCCGGTGAGGAAAAGGAGTAGCGGACGAAGAAATTTCATTCATCTTTCCACCATAAGGATTAAAAACAAACCCAACTTTACCTAACTCAGTCAACTTCCTCCACATTGATTCCAACCCTTCTTTAGGTATCGGAGTCTGCACGTAATCTGATTTCCTCTTCAAGAAATTCACTCCATCCGAATTCCTTAAGAACAACAATTCCTTCACCGATCTCTTATTATCAATATTGTCCCACCATGCTGATGATCGAATCCAACTCATCTCCAAACAATCAACTTTTTTCAACCCGAGTTCAGGAAATCCTTTATCCATCACTCTCATCAACCTAGTCGAACCACCAAGAAACATGCCCATAAATGTTGCACTAACAGTCTTCATCCTCTCAACCTTCCCATCCTCCGGCTGCAAAACTAACCTAACAAAAAGACCATCATCCAACTTATCCACCACAAACTGATACCTATGAACAATATCAGTTGCATTCTCATCCAGAGTCCTCGTAACCTGAAAAACTGTAGTAACTCTAGGCACCTTAACCAACTTAATAGTATACGACAATATGACACCAAAACTAGCACCCCCACCACCTCTAATAGCCCAAAAAAGATCCTCACCCATCGATCTCCTATCCAATATCCTACCCTTAACATCAACAATTTTAGCATCAATCATATGATCAACCGAAAGCCCGAATTTACGCAACATATTACCATACCCTCCACCACTCAAATGCCCTCCAACTCCAACAGTGAGACAAACCCCAGCAGGAAACCCATGCACATTACTTTTCTCCCAAATCTTATAATAGAGTTCACCAAGTATAGCACCTGCCTCAACAACCACAGTTTCTGATTCAATATCAACATCAATTTTTCTAAAATTAAACATATCAAGAACAATAAATTTCTCATCAGAAACATATGAAATCCCATCATAATCATGCCCCCCACTCCTGATCTTAAGCTGAATCCCCATGTTCTTTGCACAAATCACAGTGCTTTGGACATGGGAATACTTAGTAGCAGTGACAATAATTGTGGGCTTAAGTGTTCTTGAAGTATTAAACCTTTTGTTCCTGATATAAGCTTGTAAAACACTAGCAAATGATGAGTTCTGTGGGGTGTAGACAATGGATGAGACCATGTTTTTGTCACCTGGGCTTGAATTTTTCACTAGGCATTGAACAAAAGCTGTGTAATCAGGATCAATGGCTGCATGTGTGACAGAAATGAGTGAAAAAACAAGCAGGATTTGGAGAAACATTGCTGATAGTTGGAGAAAGGGGGTTCTTCAATTTGGTTTTGTTTGTTTATTAAGTGGCAGGAACAATCTGTTCTACATGCTTACAGTATTATATTACTCGTTCCGAGTCCCATTCAATTGTATATACTCACTCCGTCCCTCCCATTTCTTATCAAATGGGTTGGGCACGGAGGTCAAGAAATATATATAAAGTAGTGGAAAAAAGAAAAAAAAGTGGATGAAGTGGTGGGACCCATTGATTTTTAATGTATAAAATGAAGATAGTGGAGTAAAAGTAGTGTGAAAAGGAAAGAAAAGTGAAGAAGTGGTGGGACCCATTGACTATTTTTGGTAAGTTTTGAAATGTAAAGAAATAGATGGGACACCCAAAAAAAGAAAGTGTAAAGAAATGGGTGGGACGGAGGGAGTATTTCTTTTTACTCTAACACGTTATTTAGACTCTTACTCGTCTAAAACATAATTTTACAACTTATTTCAAAATAAAATATTAAAATCCATGCCACGTCCAGTGGCGGAAGGAGCAGTGAGACTGGGGGGTCCATTGCCCATGCTTAACTAGTATGTAAAAATATTTTACAGGCTTCATTTTGTTGATTGATCTGGCTGCCCCTGCTTAAATTATAAAATCAAAACTTTTGTACACATAAATTTCCTAAGTCCATAGGTTAAAATAGCCCAGGCCCACCCAGCAAGTTCACTTAAAACAGAAGAAAGAAATACACGCACTAAAACATAAAGTCAAGAAATAGAGTTAAGAAACAGAGTAAGGATACTCCCCATCTCGCCTAGCAAACAAAACACCATTCTCCGGAAGCTCCGATCAGAAATTTAATGACCATTATAATATTATGTTATTTATATGACGCCCCATTACATGAATTTTTAGTTCCGCCACTGGCCACGTCCGGTCTCCCGATATATACTGTTAGCCGGGACGGAGGGAGTATATTTTATATGACTACGTGTCATATGAATATAGTATCCTCACTAGTCGGTCAGAGTATGCTGACTACTCAGGGACAACCGGACAAGGGACAAATGGTGATGTCAGACTGAAGACTTTGGTGTTGAGACTTCCCAGTTTATACTACTCCTTCCTAAGTTGTAGTATTCGTTTTATTATAACTTTGGAGTTTATAAATATAACAATAACATGCTCCTGTTCTTCATTCATTTTTATAAAAAAATTTACGACACATATTTTATAATTCTTGTAAAATATAATAGTTTAAAAGAAATTATTTCTGAAAAAAATAAAAATTACAATATTATTTTGTATTTTTCTTTTAATATAATTCAAAATCTATATTTTACCGAATCCTAATTTACAGAACTGTATTAGAAAACATAAATGAATGCAGGACTTGAGGGATAAAATGTTATAGGTGGCTTAAAGAACTATGTATCGTCTCTTTCAACTTTTTATAATCTAAAATTTACAAAAAATAGTAAGATTTTATAATATAAAAACCCGCTAGCTCCACTTAATTCTTCTTTATAAATCAAAAATCAAAAATAAATTAATTAGCTTTTGCTTTTCAAACAACTTTCCCTTCCCTGACAAAAAAAAAAACAACTTTCCCTTAATAATTTTTGAATACTCTATCTATCCTCATTTTTTTAAGTTACTTTTTGACACGTTTTTCCACGCTCATTTAAAATATAGTTTCATAATATGTTTTTTTAATATTTTTTTTCTATGAATAAAGGTTTAATGTTTAAACTTTTATTTAAGAAAAGAAAATTTTAAAAAAAATTATAAAATCATATTTTACAAGAGTCTCAAAATATGTGGGAGGGACGGAGGAGTATATCTTATGCCAATTAAAGAATCATCACCTGACACAATCAAACTCCGAAACACTGTGGGGGCTGTTTGGCAGACAGAAGCAGCTTCTGACTTCTATTTCTCTTGATCCATATAAGTAGAAACATTTTTAAGAAGTTGAGAATGATCTTCTGCTTCTGACTTCTGCTTCTCTTGACCCATATAAGTAGAAGCATTTTTAAGAAGTTGAGAATGAGCTTCTCTCTCATAGCTTCTACTTCTTTTCCAAACACTTTATTAACTTATTTATTTCTCACTTTTACTGCACTTCTTTAGTTTAAGTAAGAAGTCACTTCTTTTAATCTAACCCAAACGGCCCTATATATCTTATAGTTAAAATTAAAACTCTTAGCCTTATAATATTCTATAATTTTTTTTTTGTCGTGATGATGTACTATTTTTTTATGTTGATATTGTTAAACTCGTGAAATAATAAATTTTAAAATAATGGTTTTCAACAACTCATATTAAAAACTTTCATTGTTTTATTTATATTATAATGTAGTATTGTGTATCTAAAATATGATCAAAATTCTATCTTACTATAAAACAACACTATTTTTTGTAAAGAATTAAAATTTATTAATCATGCAAATTGTTCAAAAGTACATAATGCAAAGTCGAGGTGGGCATTCTCCACCCTCGAAGCCCGATTAGCCATGGATCACATTTACTCTCTTGTATCTGTATCAATTATCATCAGCTATTTACTTTTTGCTCAAAAATTTCTAGTTTTTTCCTTCGCTAGTATCATGAATCTTTATTGCCATTATTCGATAGTTAAAATGATGTTGGGGTTTTTCGAAAATTTTTGATTATGCAAGGATTCAGTTTTGATGTTGATTTAGGTATCGTTTTACGGACATGGATCTTCTAAAATATTTTAAAAATAATCCTGCATTTTCTAAAATTTTGATTGATTAATCACAATGTATTAGTTAAATATTAATTATCTCATCATTTCACCCTTTCTACACTTTATAATTTTTCCAAGAAGAAAAATTGTGGAGCGGAGATAAGTAGCAAATAAGCACTTTCCTCGTAAACTCGTATATAATTTGTAGTACAAAATTTTGGTTATATTTTTTGATTTGGTATTCTTCTTTAAAATTAAAAGTCTTCTTATATTATTGAACAGTTTCATATACTAAAAACATTCATGACAATACATTATCATATAATATTTTATAAAAAAATTATAATTATGCTAAAAATAAAATTATAAATATACAATTTTGAATATCTTTTTTAACAAGAACCTACGCATAAAACGCGAACCGTTACGTAATCTATTCTATCTTTGATCTGTTACATGACAAATATCTATTTTTATACATAGGACGATATACAAAATATGAAAAATCTGATTTAAAATTAATTGAATAATAAATTATCACGTATTAATAATAGAAAAATATATATAAATAGATAATTAATTGTAAAAGTTATAATCATTCGATTAATATAATTTAATTGAAATTCAATTCATTAATATTATATTATAATATTAATAAAAAAGTGTTAAATTTTAGATATAATAAACCTTCCGGATATCTTTAACGAAACTCTCCGTAATAGGATCACATGCTCCAAGTCGCCGACTCAGCGTGTGAGATGACTAGCAGCACTTTCATTGGCTGTTGCATTCTTTAATCAACTGTGGCCGGCCTAATATATCCTACTTAATTAACAAAAATGAAAGTGTGTGTATAAGTAAATTCTTTCAAGGTGCTACACCAATTAATCAATTATATACCCCTCATCATACACAAAGACCCACAAGTCTCCCTTCTCCTTAGCTTGCAAGCAAACCCCCTTTCGATCTCCCACGGTAATTTCTCTATTTCTCTCATTTCATTCATTTTCTTGTAATTTATTTATCTGAGTATCTTGTATTATTCAATTTTGTTTGTGGGTTTTTGCTGTTTGTAATTATTGTTTCAATTAGTTGCTAAAGGTAAAAGTTGGGTTTTTTATGTTGAGAATTTTGTGTGATTATAGACTAATTGTAGCTGTGAAATTTTGGTTTGGTGGGTCTTTTTTGCTAATTTGATCTGATGATCATGTGGGTCTTTTTGTTATTTTAATTTTGGTTCTGTTAGGTTTTGATGGATAGTAACAACAGGAGCTCTTCTCAGCTCGATGAACCCGTGGTTATCGATGCTCCAACTGGATGGAAGAGTCAGTTGCAAGCTGATTCTCGCAGAAGAATTATCATCAAGATGTATGTGCATTGTTGTTATCTTTTGATTCTTGTTTTGGTTAAGTACAATTTCAAGAATCTATCTTGTAGGATTACTGAATTGCGGCCTTACGAGTGTTATGGTTTTAATATTGATATTTTACGTGGTCGACATTAAATATATTAGTTACAATCTGTTTTATTCAAGGATAGATTGTCTATCTCCTTCCATATGTTGGGCTATATGATGGAGGTATACTGCTTGCTATGCAATAAAACTTCTGGTGTTATTCTTGTAGTTGAATACTAAGTGAGGTATATATCACATTCATTACTTGTTTGGTTCAGATATATCAAAGTAGTCGCTCGTTTCAAATTGACTCAATTTGGTTACTAATTTTAAATTATTTTATCAAGTAAACCATCTGTCAATGACTAAATTGATACAAAATTATAAATTTGTAATGACCAAGTTGATATATATTTTAAAAGTGGTGACCAAGTTGAATCAATTTTGAAATGAGTGACTAATTTGATATATTTGAACAAACGAGTTATGAATTTAATATTTATTCCGTTACTAATCGTTTGTCTCTGATTATTTTAAAGTGTGTAATGTGTTTGAGGAGCTCAGGCTGTATTTTATGTGAATTCTTTTAAATGTGGTGGTCAAACTAGTGTGGTCTTTTTTAAAAGCAAACTACTTGGTTTTGGTGTTCACGATATTTGGAAGCGACATTTGTTAGGCATTTGTTGATAGATGGTCTTGGTTTTTCTGGTCATTAAATTTTTTGCGGTACAGTGTAAGCATCATTCTCACTTTTTTAATGGTGTTTAAGATTACAGCTGACATTTTGTGCTTCCATTCGATGTTTTTAAAGAATTTGTTGTCTCCTTTATCCTCCTTGATATATTCTCTCACCCTTTCAACTGAAGATTCTTATTCTGTGTAATGAGCCATGTACGAGAAATTAAGTACTGGGAGACCTCTATTCTTAATTTCATTTTGTTGCTGAGCAGTTGACCTTTATTCTATAAATAATTTTATGTGTAGACTGGACACTTTGAAGAGGCATCTCCCTTTCTCTGGAGAAGAGGGATTACAAGAACTTGAGAAAATTGCTGTGAGATTTGAACAGAAGATTTATGATGCCGCAACAAGCCAGGTTTTTTTTTTTGATAAACCAATAATATTAAAATAAAAATCCGAAACAAGAGCTGGCTTTTACAATCCAGAATAAGCCCAGCTCTTCAGAAGACCCTACGGCAAGCATAGAACATAATACCCTGAACATAACAAGCCAGGTTATGTTGCAGTAAATCATGTGTTCAATTTAAAATTATGACCATTAATCATCTGTGTATCATGTTTATGTAGGTGTGTGTCTTCTGCTGTGTTTTACTTATTATTTAATTTGGTGGTTATTGATAGTGTTCCTACTCGGTCCTTATTTTTTTATTAATATCTAGCAATTACTAACTTGCAGTCTGATTATTTGAGAAAGATATCTTTAAAGATGCTGACAATGGAGACAAAAAACCCGTTGCCTAATGTTGTGCAGTTTAACTCTGCTAATCATGGCCAGAATCCTCCTAATCCAGGTACTTTCACGACCGTGTAATCTGATAATGCACTATTAGCTGTGTTATGTAGCACACATGTTCTTGTTTTCTATCTTTATTTGATTCTGAATTATAATAAGTATCTTAGAGTTAGATAAAAGCCTGACACTTGGTAGAGTAATTGTCGAACATGTCATTAGCTTTTCTCCTACCTTCCAAAGCCTTAGAACTTGCAAACCTTTAACATTTTAGGCTGGGCTGATTCGTCAGATCACTGTTGCTCATGCTCGATTATTGTTCATTCCTAATTCTTAGGGCCAGCAGATCTCTATAGTTTGGTGATTGGGAACATGTTAACCTTCAAAATTTCTAGTTAGTACAAAGTTATACAGGCTGAATATATTTCTTTTTTATTTCAGATTTCGCTACGGAGTTGGATGACGGGGAGGTCTGTAATCCTGGACCTCTCACCCCTGTACAGGTAATAACATGGTCCTCTCACTTTTATATTGTATATCTTGTTTCCATTGTGAAAACAAATTCAATAGTTTTCCCTTAGCTTAGTTCCTTAATTTTCTATGTAGGTTGTTTCCATTTCATGAAATAATTTCTGTTATGTGTATTTCACTCTAAAACTTTTGAGCACTGGCAAAATATCAGAAAAAACGCAAAATATATTTCAAAAGCTGTAAAAACTTTTTACTGTAACACATGTGCGGAAGTAACATAGTGTTGAAACATTATGCCAAATTGATTCTATTAGACTGTATTATATATTATAAGGTATCATATAACTTGGCTCTTTGCTCGTGTCTCTTGTGAAACTTTGATTCATTGTACCTTTTCTTCATAAAGTTGACTTGCACTGATTTTTTGAGCAACTCCTGCAGTACTTGTAATAGTGGATCGGGGTATTGTTCTATCATACTGGAGCAAAATGATCCTCGGGGCTTGGTTGGTGATAGTGATTTTTCTTTAATAAGTACCAAAGATTCTGACTTTTAATGATTAGTTTTTATTCATGTTTCATGTCACGCCTTATGTTAGAGAATGCTTGGAATTTGAAGAACTGTGATTTTTATTGTTCTATATGATCAATAGTTGATTGGTCTAATACTGAAAGCCGTCGCACTGTTTAAATTTGGTTTTATTTTCATGAATATTCGGATTGATTTTGATCTACGGTAGAGAAAAAAATGTGGTACGTCGAATTTGGCCCTCTGAATGGGGTGGGGCGATTATAAAATGCAAATGACCATGTGAACTAAATATAGTGGGGGTGACAATAGTTATCATGGTTCTGGCTATGATTGTATTGTCAATGTGATTTGCAGAAACAAAATTTAAATGAGACACGGAGGATTCAAAATTTTCTTTTTTTAAATAAAAGTTCAAATATTAAATTTTTTATACAAAAGACAGAAAAATAAAATAATTTATGAAACTATACTTTATAACAAAATGCATTTCAAATACATCATAACTGATAGATCTAGTATGATTAAAATTCTTTGTTATTTTTGATATTTTAACTACCACTAACGATTTAATATTTAAATCTCGGCAACAATATAATAAAATTAAGCATACATATTTTTTTCTGCTATGATAAAAAAACGGAAATGAAAATTAAATTATGTTAAAATTAAAATAATTTATGAAACTATATCTTATAAAATCTTAAAATACGTATCGAGTCCTCTATTCCAAATGTAAACAATCTACGAGATATAGAGAGTATATTTTATATATATATATTATAAAAGTTGGGGTAATATTATGTACTAGGATTATTGCCCGCTCCGCATGGTTCTAGTTTTTGATTTTTATATTTAAAAATTACTGAATTATCTTAGATATCGTTAAATTTAATAAACACATTTGTTTATTTAGTATGTCCAAATGAATGGGTTTTATAGTGAACAATAAATATTTACAAAATGTACAAAGCTGGGGTTCGGGGCTTATAGTCCATGAAGGCATATACGAAGGGCTGTATTCAGAAGTTTGTTTTGAAAAAAAAAAAGACAATTGTCTTGTTAGAGATGCCAATTTGTACCGATCCGATTGGATTTTAGTGAACCCGAATATTTCGGAGTTGGGTTTAATTTTTAAACCCGAACTATTTTTGGGTCGGGGTAGGGTTTATGTCATACCGTTTCGAACCCGACTCGAAAACCCGAAACCCGTTTCAAATCGAACCCAAACCCGACTTGAAAACCCGACACCCGTTTCAAACCGAACCCGAACTCGAACCCAAACCCCATTTCCGTTTTTTTCGGGTTCGAGTTTACAATATATATAAAATCTGATTCGGGTTTGGTTTTTACAAAACCTGTTTTGACCCACTCCTGTTTGCCATCTCAATGTCTTTAACTCTGTTATAATTTAATGTCTTTGTCTTAAATTTTAACTCGCGTTATAATTTTCAAAGTTAGAATTATTTGAAGAGATACATTAAAAAAATTGGAAAAAAATTAATGATGTGTTCCGTTGTTGTGACATACCATTCTGTTCTCATAACATCCACATTTCTACCCGTCAAAGATGGTGTGAATTTAGAGTATTGTGTTCGTTGAAATATTGGGTTTCAAAAAAAAAATGGAATTTAGAGTATTGCATGTTTCCGAAAATAATGCAAGATGTCTAGAGAGTAGAGATGACACATTGAACGGGTGGAAAATCTTAAAATACGTATCGAGCCCTCTATTCCAAATGTAAACAATCTACGAGATATAGAGAGTATATTTTATATATATATATTATAAAAGTTGGGGTAATATTATGTATCTCAAAATTTGTTCCCAAATTTTTTACCAAATACGTGGCATACATATAGCTATTTTCAATTGGGTGATTCATGTGGTCCTGTTATTATTAGTGTGAGAGGAACCAATCATAATTGTCATTTGGATTTGAGAAAAAAAATTGGGAACATTTTCTAGGATCCCTAACATTTTCCTAAAAAATAATATAGCATAATTATATATATATTCAATTAAAACTCCCATAAGTAATATAATAAATGATCTAAACTTTATGATAATATATTTTCACAACTAAGATCAATTAGTAACACAAACATTTTATTTACTCCTGGATAATCACATAATAATTACACATTCATCATTTATAGTAGTAGAAACATTATATTCACTCGTGGATAATCACATAGTAGTAATTATGTATTCATCATCTATACTAACAAGTAATAATTGACAGCATAAATGATAAAAATATATTTATCATGTATTAATGTATCCTTTATACTAACAAAGTAACAAGTAATAATGGGTAGCATAAGTAATAAAATATATTTATTGATGTATTAATTCATAATAATAATTGAACGTCAGTTTTTTTCTGAAATAAATATATACCTTCATTAAATTACCTGACATAATCCATCAAAAATAAAATAAAATTACATGACATAACAAATTAATAATATTTTATAAAAATTTAGTATACATGTATAATTTGAACGGGTTAAAAAATTTATTTTACTTAACAAAATTACAAAACACATACAAAAAATATAGCTCTTGTAGAGCTAATTATCCCTATTGTCTCAAATAGCAACAAGAAGAGAAATATTCATAAACTAGATCGATAAAAGAAGTTAACTTTCATTCATGGAGCAGTGAAAAAGAGTTTTAACAGCAAACCCCTGTGAACCAGGTAAAAAGTTTCCAATAGCTGCCTATATATAATAATAAGCAAATCACACAAAAGGCATCTCTTCTCATTGGGCAGCATTTCTCTCGATTTTGATACACTGTAATCTCTCTCTCCCTCTCTCCATATCTTTGTATATCTGATTGAATTCATTTGTTCACACTCACACATAATACACAAAGTTGTGTTGTGTTGAATTGAATGAAGTTTTGATTTTTTTGCTGTTTGGTGATTTGGGTCTTTTTTATTTCTTGATTTTGTGATGAAATCGAAAATTTTAGGTTTTTGTGGAGAATTGTATGCAATTTGAAGAAATTGAAGCTGAAAATCCAGGTTTGTGAATTAGAAGCTGGGAAATTGAGGTTTTCAGCTATTTATGTGTATGTTTTGATTCATCTGTTGTTATATCTACTTGTATGTGTACAAAGATTTGTGATTCTTAAATTTTGGTGTTTGGTCTAATTTGTGACCCTGGGTTTCTTGAATTTGCTTGATAAGGTTGAAAGTCAAGTTTCTTTACAGAGAATTGTATCGGATTTGACGATACAGATGCTGTGAATTCGAGGTTAGTGGTGAATTTGGAATAGATGCTGACTTGGTCAAACGTGTTCCAATTTAAAATGATCTTCATGTTCCGTTGAAAAAATTAGGGTTGATGGATAATAACAACTGGAGACCTACTCAAAGTGGTGGGGAACCAGCTATGGATGCTGGCGGGGATTGGCGGAGTCAGCTGCAAGCTGATTCCCGTCAACGAATTGTCACCAAGATGTATGTATATCAATTACTCACTAAGCTTTTATGTATGGTTGTGTGGATACATGTATATACATATAATGTGTATGTTACCAAAAAAGAAATATGAACGTGTATACACAAATTATCGTATCTTGGTTAAATTTTGGATTAAGTAAATTTAATCAGTTCTAGTTATATTGGTCATAAATTTTATTTTGTGGAGTTCTGATTACAGCCTTTCGACTCTAGATTCTCATCGTGAGGAGTTTAAGTTTTGTTAGACATATATTACTGATTATTATAGCTTCATGATTCTATGCAATATACTATTGTCATATCATATGTATTAGGGTTCTAGAATTTGTCATACCTATATTATTGATTATTATGGCTTATGACTCCGTAATATTTTTATTGTTTTATGTGTAGAATGGACACTTTGAAGAGGCATCTCCCATTTTCTGGACAGGAGGGATTACAAGAGCTCGAGAAAATTGCTGTGAGATTTGAAGAGAAAATTTATACTGCTGCAACAAGCCAGGTTGTATAGCCGCGCATTGCGTGTTTAATATGGATGTTAAATTACATTTACTCCTCTGTTATCTTGTCATATTTTCTTCTTTATAGTAACTTCTAAAGATGGTTTTTACTGTGATGATATGTTTATTAAAATCGTGTAATTATTCAATTTCAGTCCGATTATCTAAGAAAGATATCATTAAAGATGCTGACCATGGAAACAAAAAATCCGATGCCTAATGCCATGCAATCTAACTCTTCTAATAATGGCCAAAATCCCCCAGATCCAGGTAAATGTACTTGTGCACTATCAGCTGTGTTAAGTAGCACATGTTTTCTTGGCTTCTGTTCTCTATCTGACTTCAAAGATATTCTGTAATATATATTGTGATGTAGATATGTGCATGTGGAGCCTGACATTTGAAACTTGGTGGCATAATCATGCATATCATTTCATGTGTTACTCTTAGCATTTCCAGATCATAAACATAGTGGGGTGTTCTAATCTGTAGACTTGTTCTCATTTTTTTACACATTGCTAGTTATGTTTAATTCCAAGGAATGATGATTTTACCGTTTAAATGCTTATTTAGTTTCGCGAGAAGCCCAATTGTTATGAGCCTTAGTCCATTAGGGTTTCATTTGTTATGGGCCCTAGTCCATTAGGGTTCCGTTGACACTATTTATACTCCGCTTTGTCGTCTTCTATTACACTTGAAATTATATACATATTGTGCCATTTATCTCATCTGTGGCTGGATTAAAATTGTGGTGGTCATGAGTTCCCATTCAGCCACCCAAGGTTGTTACTTTTAATCACTTCCGTTAGTCGTCCCGCATCACATACTGCATCACTTTTGCTACAAACATTTTTTGTACTGGTGAAAATATTTCATGATGTTGTCTATTAACTGCCATGCAAATGCAATTTTATTTTCATTGTATATTTTCTTGCCAGTCTTATTTCTTTATTGTTTTTCATCACTCTCCTCTTGTTGAACAGGTTCTCAGAACATGCAATCTCAGCTGAACAGCCAAGCGCCACCTCTTTCTGTTCCAGTTCAAAGTAATTTGACCCAGTCAGGTCAATTACTAACCCAGAACATTGCCAATAATATTGGCTCTGGTGGAATGCAAGGATCTGCTAGTTTGACATCTTCGTTGCCCCCGGTCGGCAGTTTACCACAGACTAATATTCCTAATGTTGTTAACCAGAATAACAACATGCAGAACATACCAAACATTTCTGGGGTTGTTCAGAACTCTGTAGGAAGTGCAATTGGACAGGGTGTTCCTTCAAATATGTTCGGCAATTCCCAGAGGCAGATGCAGGGGAGGCAACAACAGGGCGTTCCTCAACAGCAACCGCAGCAACAATCCCAAAGTTCTCAGCAGAGTCTTTATCAGCAGCATTTGAAGCAGAAGTTCCAATCAGGGGCTATATCACAATCCCAGATGCAATCTCACCTTCAGCAACTACAGCAGCAACAGCAACAGCAAAATCTGTTGCAATCAAATCAGCTGCATTCTTCTCAGCAATCTGTTATGCAACCTAGTATGATGCAGTCTGCTCCACTTTCCAGCCTTCAGCAGAATCAGCAATCATCAGCCCAGCAATCCACACAATCTGTTCTCCAGCAACATCCACAAGCTCTGAGGCAAAGACAGCAACAAGCGTCAAATATTCATCAACAGCAACCATCATTGCCACAGCAAGCAATACTGCCTACACAGCAGCAGCAGCAGCAACATCTTGTGGGGCAGTCGAACAATACAAATATTCAACAAAATCAGCTAATTGGGCAACAAAATAGCATACCAGACATGCAGCAGCAACAACGGTTGATAGGTCAACAAAATAATCTTTCCAATCAACAGCAACAGCTAATTGGTTTGCCAAACAACCTTCCACATATGCATCAGCAACAATTGGGACCTCAAGGCGGTGTTGGTGGGCTTCAGCAGCAGCAACAACAGCACCACCAATTGCTAGGAGCTCAGTCTGGTACCTCTGTCATGCCAAATAATCAGCACTCTGTACACATGCTACAACCTAAGGTTCCAATGCAGCAGTCTCAGCAGAGCATGTCCAATTTGTTGCCAAGTCAAGGTCAGCAATCGCAACAGCAATCGCAACAGCAGATGATGTCAAATCTGTTGCCAAATCAAAGTCAAACACAACAGCAGTCACAGCAAATGATGTCTCAGATACAGTCACAGCCAGGACAATTGCATAAACAACTAGGTCTGCAACAACAGCCAAATCCATTGCAGCGTGATATGCAACAAAGGCTCCAGACACCGGGTACTTTGCTTCAGCAGCAGAACCTAATTGATCAGAAGCAGGTTTTCCAACCACAAAGAGCCATGCCGGAGGCATCGTCAAGTATGTAATTTTATCCCTGTCATCCCACATTCTTGCACTTCTTTAATATGACACTCATACATGCATCCTGAGCTTTTTAAATATGTGATGAATAATCGTGGGGTTTTAACATTTCGATTATAAATCGATAATAGTCTTGCAAAGATCTGTTAAATTACTCTTGGATAGCTGTTTTTTTATTTATTACTTTCTTGTAGTTCTCAGTTGTGTATAAGAAATTGCTCTGATATATATATGTGTGTGTGTGTATTTGCTAAATAACTTATCTATATATTTTATACGTTTTGTATCAAAGCTGCACTGAACTATTTTACACATACATATAACCTTTGGAATCTGTACCACCAATGAATAGGTATAGTAAGTTCTTGCTGTTCGGTATCAGAAAAACAGACTGCCACAAATTTCACCGGTCCTAAAGCAATCTTTTAAAGTTCAGATCCCCCCCCCCCGCGCTCACAGCACACACACAGTGACACAGACAGAACGGGTCCATGATTTTTTCACGAGGACTGGAGGAAGATGATAAACAGTTTTTAAGAGACGCATTATGTTGAACAAATCAATGTATCTGGATATGTTACTTATATATTATTAAGTTAATAACTTAATGGTGCCCAGCTGTTAATATACCCACATGCATCTTTGTAATGTACTGTGGTAGGTATATATTTCACTTCACAAAAAATGAAAAATAATAGGTAATAAAAGAGATAGTAGTGATTATATTACTTTTATTTCAATTAATTGTGTATGGTGGATAATTTGCAGGTTTCTTGCAGTGATACATGATAAATATAATAAAATAGTATCCAAGTTATAGTTTATAATAAATGTAACTTTCATATTAAAGTTAAGATATGAGATCTAGAAGATACATTTCAAATTAATGTTAATGACAAAAATAATGATATCTAATTAATGCCGAGTCCGTAGACCTACTTCTGAGTTCTGTTACGAATTAAATATGTGACTACTTCCTGTGAGCCAGTGAATGGACATTGTAGCATAATTCACAATTTTTTTCACCCCCTTCTGCTCCTCTCCTGTTTGCAGCTGTAGTGGAACTTTTTTAATTCAGTAATTACATGATTTGTCTACCTGTTGGGACGACTATTTTTAATGGAAAAGCCAGGTTTGTGAAATTGGGGGTATCTATAGGTGTTTATATGGGAATTGTTTTTTGGGGAAATTGAAAGTTTTAATAATCGACTTCTCTTGGCTACGCAAAAATCTACCAGATTAGCCGCAAAATCAGGGTGTTTAACACTATACAGTTATTACACCATGTATCTAGGAGTAAAATATATTTTCAGGCAACTTTGTATGGATAAATTCTCTTGAAATATCTGATGTATCTAAGGGTACAAAACCATATCAATGTAACTGATAAGTTTGTTCTATCACAATTCTATGCACATATCTTCACATTTTTTGATGTGGAGTTCTAGGTTGAAGATCTACTTATTAGCTATCATATATTATTATTTTAAAATTTGTTTTTTGTAAATTTGACTATATTAAGTATTTCATTTGTATTTCAATTTTGAATTATTGTATAGAGTAAAGTTACACTATGTTGGGGGGAAAGTAGTATGATATAATGTTAATTATTACTTATGATGAAGCTGTTCACAAGCCAAAATGCCTATCATGTTCTAATTCAAGTTTGTTCCAACCAAACTGAGCTTGTTTCATGTGAATTCTATTGTAATGGGCAGATTTCTTGGAAGATAACTGAATTTTTTTTTTTCCCAACCTGCAGCTTCTCAGGATTCCACTGCAAATGGTGGAGATTGGCAAGAGGAGATATATCAAAAGGTATATAGATGTGATTTTGTTCATGAACTCAGTGGTTATACATGTAGAGTGGGAAAAATACAGCACTGACATGGTTTTACCATTAGGCAAGATTCATCATAATTAAAATTAAAAATAATCTACTTGATGAATAGTAATATTCCTTCAAAAAGAATTAGTAATCTCTTAGAATGAATTAGTCATAAATTTATTAATGTAATATATTAGCTGCATGTGGGCTGTAGTTCTTTTCTTTCTTCTGCACTCAAGAATATCTTTTGGGTAATCATATCGTAACTATATAGCTTCTGCTTGCAGATAAAGGCCATGAAGGATATGTATTTTTTGGATCTAAATGATATGTACCAGAAAATTGCTGCTAAATTGCATCAGGTATTTTTCTTTAAAATTTATATTTGTGTTCTAACATATATCTTTAGTCTACCATTACCATCTCAGGAATTTGTCTCTTTAATCTTTTGACAAGCTTATAGAAAATTTAAAAACTGATGACAAGTCTCTTCTCTGGAGTATTGTGTTGACAGCGGAATATACATTGATCTCCACTTACATTATTGATATTATAATTATTTACTATGCTCACTGTCTTCCAGAATGAGTCTCTTCTACAGCAACAGCCACATATGCAGCAAGGAAAGAACCCGCAACTTGAGAAGCTTAAAGCTTTTAAGAGCATGCTGGAGCGTTTTATATCATTATTACAAGTTTCCAAGAGCAATATACAAATCGGATACAAGGATAAACTGGGCTCATATGAAAAGCAGATTATGAGCATTCTTAACTCAAATAGGCCTCGGAAGCCTATTCCTCCAATGCAACAAGGTCAGGCACTTCCCCCCCAACATATGCACCCAATGCAGCAGTCACAGCCACCACAGTCTCAGATGAATCAACTGCAACCCCTTGAAAATCAAATGAATTCCCAGATGCAATCACTGAATTTACCAGGTTCAGGGGGGACAATGCAGCAGAAATCTATAGCCAGTTTGCATCATAATCCTTCTTCTCCTGTATCTGGGCTTCCCAACACACAGCAGAATATGATAAATTCACTACAGCCAAGTTCTGCTTTAGATCCAGGACAGAGTAATTCGATGAATTCAATGCAGCAAGTTGCTAGTGGATCTCTACAACAAAATCATGCGAGTGGTCCGCAACAGGCAAACGCAAACCTAATGACGTCGCAAAGTGGAATGAATTCTTTACAGACAAACCATAACTCCATGCAGCCAGGTTCAAATATGCTTCAGCAGCAGCAGCATCTGAAGCAGCAAGAACAGTTGCTGCAGAGCCAGCAAATGAAGCAAATGCAACAGCGCCAAATGCAACAAATTGCTATCCAAAAACAGATAATGCAACAACAGCAGCAATTCCAGCAAACAAAGCTGCAGCAGCCAGCACAGATGCAGTCAAACCAGTCACCACACCTTCATCAGATGTCTGATTCAACTGACTTGAAGATAAGACAAATGGGTGCTAAATCAGGTGCTTTCCAGCAACAGCACTCTGCAAGTCAGCGGTCAGCATATCAGCAGTTAAAGCCAGGGAATCAGTTTCATATTTCTTCACCGCAACTGCTGCAACCTGCATCACCACAGATTTCTCAGCACGCATCTCCTCAGATAGACCAGCAAAATATGCTCAGTGCTCTTACGAAAAATGGTACTCCTCTGCAATCCGTGAACTCACCTTTTATTGTGCCTTCTCCTTCAACTCCATCAGTTCCTTCACCTATGCCAGGAGAGTCAGAAAAGGTTAATTCTGGTGTTTCAACATTGTCCAATCCTGGCAATATTGGACAACACCAAACAGCAGGTTCCTTGGTACCAGCCCAATCTCTTGCTATAGGGACTCCTGGGATATCAGCTTCACCGTTGTTGGCTGAGTTTACTAGTCCTGAAGGCCATCATGCAGTTCCAGCCACAGTTGTACCTGGCAAGTCAAATGCTACAGAACAGCCTATTGAACGTTTACTTAAAGTGGTCAGTGCAATTTAGTTTTGGTATGACTATGTGTTGCATATATATTCCTGCCGATTTGAAATATCGTACTTTTTATTGTTTCATTTACAGATGAAGTCAATGTCATCTGATGCATTAACTGCTTCTGTTCGTGACATTGGATCAGTCGTTAGTATGATAGATAGAGTAGCAGGATCTGCTCCAGGCAATGGATCAAGAGCTGCTGTTGGTGAGGATTTGGTTGCAATGACCAAGTGCCGTCTACAGGCAAGAAACTTTATCTCGCAAGATGGTACTACTGGGACGAAAAAGATGAAGCGCTATACGACTGCTATGCCTTCAGATGTTGTATCTTCTACAGGCAGTATGACTGATAGTTTTAAGCCATTCCATGGTTCAGAGTTGTCTGACTTGGAGTCGACTGCAACATCTATCGCCAAGAAACCAAGAAATGAGGTACCATCTTTCCTGATTAACTATCATTAAAGTCTTGTCATTATGTAAACAGGCTCTTCAATGGATAAGAATTCCGTAAACAAATGAATTTATATGTTGCTTGATACTTGATATAATTTGTTAAGATGTGCTATGAATCAGTTTAGCGTGTACTCCTTTTCCACAAATGTAGTCCTTTTAATGAAAACATTGATGTTATAAACATCTTCAAAAGTATACCTTAGGAATGCTAAAAATCAGGACTGCAATTTTAAGTTTCAAGATTTACAACAAAGTAAAATCTGCTGTTTTGTTCTTCATGAGCTGAAATGCACAACATAAATTTTGGGCTGTAGATGGATATCACTACATACTTCGTGTCTGGCTAGTGTAAAACTTGTTTATCAAAAATATTATTCAAATTTGATGTTTAAAATATAATCATTAATGATTTTAATTAAGCTGAGTAAATCTTGAGGTGGCCAGCTCTACCCAGCAAGCTTGTGAACAAAGGAAATTTTAACACACATGTCCACTCGGTTTCCAGTTATGCACCTTCTCATTTTTTTGGTAGAATCTACTTTGAATGTGAATAACCTGGATTAGTACTTGATATACTGATGTGTCATGAGTCGGTTAGACTTTTTGAGTGTATATGTAACTACTAACTATACTTTGTTAAATTCCTGTATCGCTTGTTATGTACATAGTGTTCTATTTTTGGGCTTGGTTACCTGATTGACGATTAAAAAACAAAATCTATGAAGCTTCTAGTGGCTTGTCTGTTTGTTTGTTATATGATACCATTATAGTGGTAATACTTTTTTAAAGGTTTGGTTTTGATTTTTAAATTAGAGGGTGTTGGTCAACAACAATCAACATTTGCTTGTTCGCTTTCTGCTTTTGTGTAACAATACCATGGTGGCTTGGTTTAAGATTCAAGAATTGTTTATATAATCAAGGATATAAATGATGGTCCCCAACCCTCACCCATTAATGGTTTCATAGTGAATAAAACTGACTCGTACTGTACTCCAAAAATATTAGCAATGCAGTTGATCTTGATTTACACTTCAAATCTGATATTATTAGCTGCTACTCAAATACTAAATCTGTTAAACCATCCAGACTATTGTTTACATTCTATGAAACACTAAATACTAATCTCTTCTAATTGTAGTAGTATATACTTCGTATGTATTTAATATCCATTGCTGACTTGCCTTAGCAACTTGGCCTACATATGCTGTTCTGCAACAGATGATGACAATGAGTTTATTTTCATTTTGTTGCAGGCTAATCTTGCACTGTTTGAAGAGATAAAGGAGATAAATCAACGACTGATAGATACTGTGGTAGATATCAGTGATGAAGACGTGGATCCAACTGCGACTGCAACTGCTGCAACTATAGAAGTAGGTGAAGGCACTATAGTCAAGTGTTCATATAGTGCAGTAGCTCTGAGTCCAAACTTGAAGTCGCAGTATGCTTCATCCCAAATGGTATTTGTTCGATCCTAATAATTTGTTTATTTTTTTCTTCGTATTTCTTTGATAATGGATAAAGATGTGTCTGTACAGACATGTATGCATTGTTTTAGCTCTTATGACCAACTGTCTCTTTTGTTACTATGCAGTCACCAATTCAGCCATTGAGATTGCTCGTTCCCAAAAATTATCCAAATTGTAGCCCAGTACTGTTAGACAAGTTCCCGACTGAAGACAGGTAAGAAAATGGGATTTTTTTTTTTTTTGCATTTTTCTGTGTTGTATTTTTCTTTAAAATAGTCATTTTTATAATCGTGAAGTCAGCGAGAGATATATAGAATACATAATGTATTTCGCAGTGATATTCTTGTCAATACTCCTCCCCACATTCCATTTTTCTCAAGGGTCCGTCGAGTAATAAGTTATTTGCTCTAAGGCTCTTTGTTTTTTCATATTTCAATTGACATCCCCACTCCACTGATTGTGGAAGATAACTGATTGAAAATAGGGCATGAAGTCAGAGTGCTCTACGTTGCTATCTTTTTATATTTTCACCTAAGATAGTGGTATAAGTCGTAAATAGAAATAACATCAGTGATCAGTCTCGTGGTGATCCAGCATGATTGTAAGAAAAATTGAAGTGTGCACTGGGTAGCCCCCATTGTGTATTTGATATTTTATAGAACAAATATAACTTCTTTGTGTTTTGGCTGCCTTTATCCTTAAATCTTAGTAGCTGGTATTCCTGCAAATTTTTTTAGGATTGGTTTAGCGTCATTAACCTGCATCAAATTAGATGCTAATAAAGTAGCATCTATTTGTTTATTAACTAAGGTAGCATGCTTGCGTTCTGTTTCATTCCTCAACACTTTTCAGTGTGCACCTTACCCTTGGCACCGAGCCTTACTCTATCCTACATTTCATTTCTTTCAGCAAGGATTATGAAGATCTTTCAATGAAGGCCAGGTCAAGATTTAGCACCTCACTCCGAACCCTTTCACAGCCATTGTCAATTGGGGATATAGCAAAGACATGGGACAGATGTGCTCGTGCTGTCATTTCTGATTATGCACAGCAGAGTGGCGGCGGGACCTTTAGCTCAAAGTATGGAACTTGGGAAGACTGTTTAACTATATAATTATATTCTCTCCTGTTATGTATTTCTGTAATTTAGACAAACATGATTCAGTCACCAGGGGGACTGCACCTGCCCCCTGTCCAAATGTTGTATCAGAAGGAGTTTGAGCCTTCTTGAACATGAGGCTAGCCAGTGTTAGTGAGTTTGGTCATCAGCACTGGACCCCCTTGTACACTGTTGTATCAGGAGGGAGTTCGTGCCTTTGAGGACAACTCGAGGCTAGCCAATGTTTGTCAGTTGTCATAAGTTGTTGGAGTTGGGACATTGCTCCATAGTTTACAACTTGTTTTGTCGCAAATTTTATCAACCCTGCATAACTTTTATGAATTAAATTCTTATAAAGACCTTTTTTCAAGTGTTGGTTTTTAAGCCAAAATTATTCTACCTGGCATAACATGTCTAGCATGGTGGGAAATTTATATAGTTCATTTTTTGTTATATTATTTATTATTTTATAGCTTAACTACCTCTCCTTTTATGGCATCCCAGTTGTAACTTGTAAGCAAACAACCATCACTCCTTAATTTTGGCCCCAACGTCTTCTTTTGTAACTGGACACCCCTAGTTTTTAGCTCAAATATTTGGCAGTCAAATTATTCATATTGACGATAATGCCCCTGAGACCCTTCCTTTCTTTAGCAGGATGTAAAATTAACAAAATGAAAAGCATGACAGTGAGGTAAAAGTCGGAGAAATGAGAAATTGTGATACATTGTTATAATTTTGTTGAAGAACACCAAGTCTATGGCCTCGTTTGGTTGACAGTATTTTAAATTACACAGGAATTAAAGTTCCATGGAACTAGGTTACAATCTTCATTTATCGTGGAACTCTGAAACCTGTGTTTGGTATGTTTTCTTGCATGTAACTGTATAATTGAAATTTGATCATATGTATAATATAAAATTAATGAATTTATATAACATATAAAAAATAAAAATTATTTGATATGTAATATTAAATAAAATAATATAAATTTTAATATAATATTAAAAACAAAATATTATATATTGAGATTTATAAAATAAATAAAAAGATTGAAATGAGCTGATATATTAATATATTAATGAAATTCGTGCTTGGTATGTTACTATAATTATATTCACATCTTTTTTAAAATTTTAAATATTATAGTAAGATAACTTAATTATATAAAAATATAATTAAGAATAACTATAATTATATTAATATAATAATAAAAGTAAAAATTATATTTATGTATATTATTTTAAACAACTTACTTAAAATATAATTAGTTATAATTATTATTTAAAATATTAAGTAAAAGTTAAATAAAATTAACATATATAACTGAATAATTTATATCAAATATTATTTATATATAATAATTATATTATAAATAAGGAAAGTTAGAAAAAAAATATCAAACACCTACTGTGTAACTCAGAAAAACCATGTCTGAGGTACGTAGTTACGGTGTTTTGCTGGAAGTTGGAGTACGTAGTAATTCTAAGTTACATAGTTTAAATAAAAAGGTGTACAACCAAACACTGTAACCTAGATCAGTTCCAAGGAAATTTAGGTTACGGTGTTGGGTTACATCCAACCAAACGAGGCCTATATGAATTCCGTGCCAACATAGCTCAAAACATTGCTCCATACGATGTGGAAAAGAATGCCCAAACAATCTTACTGTTATTATGTGAACCGGAAATTATATAAAATTTAATCTCTATAACATTGTAATTTATTAATTTATTAAGTTTGGGAAAACTATTATTTAGTTTGAAAAATATTAATTGTAAATATGTTTGTTCTCTTTCGAAATACTACACTACAATATCATATTCACACACAGAGATATATCATTTTCTATTAATAATTTATTTATGTAATGATATTTAATCAATTTCATATAATGTTATAAAATAATTTTTATACACTTGTTGGTTTTATTAATTTAATTATTATTAATATTATATAAATATATTAATTCATCTTAATAATCATTTCAAATATATTTTATAAATCTTAATATTTTTGGAATTACTTTTTTTGCAATAAAATTCATCATTCTATTTTACTAATATATATCTCATTATTTCATTTCATTTATATGTTTGTATGAATATATTTGTTTTTATATTATACAAATAATCACTTTCTAAAAAATATTAATTACACACCACACACTGTATATAAAACAAATATACAATTTTAATTTATTCAACAACGTTATAACCTTTCTGTAAAAAAAAAAAACAACGTTATAACCTGGTTACACCTAACTTAAGATTAATATATAATACCAAAAATTGTGAAACAAACGCGACCTAAATATGTAACTTCAGCAATCTGAAGTGGAGGGAGTTGATAACTGTAAAGTGAAATGGGGAGAGAAAATCGGAAATACAGGTACCAGATAGTGCGTGTGTGAGAGAGGTTATATAGCCTGTTAGTTAACTTCCTATTTTACTTATTTACCCACGTCAGTTATTTTTTTCCCACTGTAAAAACCAGAGTGTAATTATTTATCTCTATATAACACTTAATTAACTGTCCTGTTTTCTCAAGAGCAGAGTCTTTATGTCTATTACTCTATTTAGACTAGATAAACACTGTAATTAACATAAAGACAACTTCCTAGCTAGCCTCTCTCAGGTAATTTTCTGTTTCTTTCTTGTCTTGTCTTGCTTAATTATTCTAACACTGTACTAAACATTCACTTAATTATTCTAACACTATAATTTGCGGTTAATTTGCAGGTTCTTGAAGTGATTTAGAGTTCATTAGCATCAAAACATGGCACTTAGCTACTACTACAACTGGAGTACTCAACTACTTGATCAGCATCTCAGACAGGATCATGAAACTACTATAACTACTGATTGTAATGATATTTTTTTTGAGCAAGACCAATTAGTTTCTGAAGACCTGCTTCTACCACCAGAGCTTCTCAATTTTCATGACAACTTTGACACTTGCATCGACACATTGTTCACTCCAAACAACCACTTCCTCTGCTCGGGTGAAAATGTCGATGCCTACAACGCCCTTTTGCCTGCTACGGTGCCCCTAAACATCATTCCAGCACTGGAAATGGCAGAGGAGGATGCATGCTTTGGTCATTTTGGGAAACGTTCAAAAATTCAAGAAAATTATTTTTTCTCTCCTGAAATGACCTTTCATGACAACTATGACATGGGGCCTTTGCTGCCTGAATTTGTCTTGCCGGAACTTCCAGTTCCAATGCCAGCAGTTTTTAATGAGGGGTGTAATGATTATGAAGTGAAGAAAGCAGGGAATGCAGGAGGGAAGTTGTCACAGCAGAGTATAGCCGCGAGGGTTCGCAGGAGGAAGATAACAGAGAAGACACAAGAGCTTGGGAAGCTAATTCCTGGTGGACAGAAAATGAACACTGCTGAGATGTTTCAAGCTGCTTCTAAATACATCAAATTCATGCAAGCCCAGATTGGGCTTCTTCAACTTATGCAGGTAACTTGCATTGCTCACTCATCTGTTACTAAATTTCTTAATTTCATATGTGCTGTTAGAATATAATATGATGCTGATAAGTCTTCTTCCCAATATTTTTTGGGAGAATTGGTCACTTAACCGTGACTACGAAAAAATGGTCAAACAATGCTTCCATTTTCAACACTAATTCCATGCAATAACCAACTCTCTCTTTCTTTGGTAAAAATTGTCTCTGACCTTGTCCATGTGTCTTTTTTGGTTGGGGAGGGATCTCGGGTTCGAGTCGCGATTATTAATATAATATTAATTGCAGGAGGAAAATGATGAGGGAATGCAGAGTCCTGAACTAGAACCTTTGGTGACATCTCCTTTGGTTCAGGAGAAGCTTTACTCAGCAGAGAAGTGTTTGGTTCCTAGAGATTTTGTTAAGAGCTTAATCCAAAAGCCTCAACTCCAGTCCAATCCTCAGCTCATCAAGGATCTCATTAAGCTGATTTAATTGTTGATTTCTTCTTCGAATAATTCGAATCTTTCGACTAATCATTTCTAATTTTTGTAATCCTGCAGATGTTGTTTATCAACGTCATGTTATTTGTTTTGCTGTAAGTTTAGTTTAGTGTAGCTAGTGCTAGGCTAACAATAGCTAATTAATTCATTTTCTTGTAAATACCTCTTGTAATCTCGAGAAATGAATTATAGACCAGTTAATTTCAATATCAGTTGGTTAAAAATGCGTTGTTTTTGACAGAAGTTGATTAAAAATATGTTGATCGAGCTATATATACACTTTTCCTCCGTGCAAAATTCATATAAAAACTATAAATAAGAACATACAGTTAATTCTGCTCCAAAATAAGATGCGGGGAAATTAAAGAGAAAGGCTTCAATTTTACTTATTTATTGTTTGGGGTTGCTGTTGCAAACAGCAATAGCAGCTTTTTGCTGAAAAGCAAGTGAAAAACTGTTTGGTAAATCTAAAAGCAGCTTTTCCGAGCAGCAGTTTTTAGCTGAAAAGCTGCTGTTAGAAAAAGCAAGTACTTTCATGCTTTTGGAAAAAGCTGCTTTTCAGCTTTTGCAGAATGCTGTTATAGATTTCATTATAAAACCTCATCAAAATCATTATTTTTTTATATTATAACTCAAAATAAGTAAATATCAAAAAATTACCAAACAGTTATCTGATTTCTTCAACTGCACTTATTTTACCAGCACTTTTTCTGACAGCACAACAATTTTTAACAGCACTCCCAAACAGTTTAATATACCTAAATTTGATCCATAATTTCTGTATTAGTGATTGTACATATGTACCCCTATTAACGAAAAAAATTATGAGGGAAGAAGGTTGCTGCACACCCAGTTAAATGTTTTAAGATGACTAGAAAAATATTTTAATTCGAAATTTTGTTGTTATAACTCTTGGCAGTCATATTTTATCTACGCAATTATTTGTTCAGTCCTTGAGCATAAAATGAGATTGTAAGGTCTGAAGGAGCTCGAGGGATGGCACAATTTCCCCTGTTTTCCTGATTGATAGGACGATTCAGACTGAACCTTCAGATAACAAACTTTGACTGCTCCGGAGACCGGACACATTTAACACACAAAATTATCCTAGGCACTAATCCATATACTAGAATGGAACAAGGATTATGCAACCTTGAACCTTGGGAATAAAGATCCTTCATGTTGAGAAAGGACCCATTTCATCAGCAAACAAAAAAACCACATTCCAATTGATATATGATATATATGTATATAAACGCCAAAATTCGTTATCGCAATAAATCCGGTCACAAGACCAATTCGAGCAATCCAGTCAAAGTGCAAAAGAGCAAAAGATGTTTAATGATCCTAATATCACTTTAAACTGGGTAAAGAAAAAGTCATAAACACATTTAGAGAAAGCATAGGCATCCTTGTGACGATACAGCCCAATGACGGCGAATCCAGTATCTCCCGCGTATTCTTGAATTCATGGCCTATTTTCTCTGCAAGTTTGGAGAAAATAACCCAACAAGTATTAGGGATTTAAAGTAATGTGGTCCAAGCCCAATGCTCAGTTAAAAAAACAAAAATTAATTATGAGACACACATAAAAGTACATACATATTTTTTTGGTTGTGCTGTTCATTCATTGGATCTCTCGCCCGCCTTTAAGCAACTGTCTGCACTGCTCTGTCAAAAGCCTCCTCACCAGCTGATATACGTTTAACAAGCATATGGTCTGCCTGTGAAAGTTTTAACTGACTGCGAGAGTAAAATCAGGCAATGCAATTCCCTTCGAATATTAGTCTTGCGTTTATCAGGCAGGCGTTGGTTTTGACTTTATAAGAAAAATAATAAATATGCAAGGTCAAATATGTACTGATATATATTGCAGCCTATGTTTCCACTAAAAGCATACCATATGGGTATTAAGCTACTTGAGGGTGCTTAGGAATACTTGAACTTATCACTCTGAAACACTCACAAAGTAATGATGATATGCATGATTCAATCCATAAAATTTAAAACACTTTGGTAGAAGGGCGCAGAACAAGAATCACATCATCAATTTGGGATTTAAAAGAAGAGAAAGAAAGAATGAAACTTGAATATCCTTATAGAAAGAACATTGAACTTCCACATATATAGTTTCTAAGAAAGTTGACGGAGTGGTTGCTTGTAGTGAAAGATCTTATATGGTGTAAAATTAAGTTTCCAATACAATCCAACAACTTTCTCCAATAATGATTTCCATACACAAAGAAAGAGAAGCAAAGAGACGGTAACTCTGATTACCTAAGATAACGCGATGAGGGCTTCCCAAGATGAAGGCAGCACACAACCATGTTAGCCAATGTTTCAGGATCCTTTGTGTCCTGCACCAACCACAGAAAGTTTACACTTATATGGAATGAAATAGTAGAGATGATAGACCAAGAACTGATTTGAGTGAAAAAACTGCACAAAATGAGATCAAAAGGTTGGTGGTACTATGTCAATTAACATTCAATTGCGTTTGGGAACAAGTGTTTCATTTTAAATTTTGAATTTCAAATGACATGATTTAAAGTGTCATTTCAAATTCTCAACTTTATACTAATATTTAGATGTCATATATTTCAAATGAAATCCAAACCCAACTTTTTTTGTATATCCAAACATGTCATTTGATCAAATCCAGAATTTTAAATGAAATTCAAGTTCCCAAACACGCCATTAGAGGATTGATATGATCAATTTCAAACAACGCTCCAAGTTCTCAATCCTCCTTCCTCTACACCACAAAAAGACTCAATTTCTATAACTAGAAACGCAATGGGTCAACCTTAGGAAGTCGACTTAAAAAATGTGTAGAACTTAGCATATATGTGAACAGAATAGCTAAAAAACGATTTAAGCTAGACCTGTAAAATTAAATTGCATCTAGAGCCTGTTTGTCCCGGCTTTATGCTTGGGCTTAAAACTGTTTCCAACTTTAAGCTGAAAAATGTCTGTTTGTATAATTAGTCAGAAGCCGGCTTAAAGTCAAAAATAAGCCAGGAGCTGACATAAAGCCAGAAGTTAGTTTGAGATACCTTTTCCATTGACTTAATTTTTTTAACTTTTTTTTTGATAAAAATTACTCATAAGTCATAAGGTACTCATAAAACACTTTTATTTTTATTATTATATTTTTAATAACCCATAAGCCGTTAATAAGTCAAAATTACCCAAACAAACATTTTAAACTCTCAGCTTATAACATAATTCACGTTAAGTCATAAGCCATAAGCTCAGCCAAACGGGCTCTAGATCATATAGGTAATTAGGAAAAAACAATCAGATAACTAATCCATTTACCTTGTTAAGTGCTTCAAGTAGCAATGATTCAGCTTCATCAAAATTTCCCATGTGCATGCTGCAGACAGCCTTCCCATTCAGAATCAAACTAGTCATCTGATACTTCTCTGAGAAATCCTGGAAGATGAGATACGCTTCTTGAATCTTTGAGCCACCCTGAAACAAAGAAAGAAACTATAATGAAGAAACTAGAAGCCTCTTGCCAATTTATAAAAAATAACATAGGAAATTTGGGTAGGTACCACAGCCAGATTTATCCATGCATTTGCAAGTTGAGTCAACGTATGGTCCTCGTCAATCTGTTGCATGATCCTCAGTTGCTTCTCTGCATAATCTGATCGGTGCATCTTAAGAAATATCTGAACATTCAAAGCATGCCTGAAATAACAATAAGTGAAGTCTTAAAAACATATATAATCATCTAGAGAAGATATTGTGCCTAACTTTTGCTAATCTTCTAAGCCGAATAACTTAAGCGTTACATTCATTAAAATAGAGTAACCAAACAATCACCAATAAAAATTGGAAGGTGAATCCTGCATTGTCATCGATTAAAAACTTACCCTTTATATTGAGAATGTGGTATGAGTCCGTATAAGAAGTCACTTGACTAGTAATTATTTAACAGAAATCCGCCATCCAAGTATGGGGCGTTTGGCTTAGACTCTATGTACTGTATAGTAGCGACAATATAATTCTTACGTTTTCTTTCATGACTTGTTGGACTATCATATAAAGTAAGCTGTATGTAAAATCTTGTCTAGTGCATTGAGTATGATCTTTTGACCTTCTTATAAATTCCACTTATTTCCAAACATCACTGGACTTTCTCCAACTTGCATATTAAAAATAGTTCACAGCTAAAAAGCACTGAACATACTGCAATCTTATTCTGATTAACTGTGCAAGATGTCATTTTAATTCAAACAGCAACTTTGATGCGCCTGTGAATATTAATGCATTTAATCAGTTTTAACAAGTACACATCTAAAAATTTATAAAAATTGGCAAGCAACGGCTTAGGGGATCAACTCACAGCCTAAATTAAACATTCTAAGGTAAGGGAGGGATAAGTTTTTAGTAGCTAATTAAAATGATAATCATAATAAGTATTTTTCTCCAATAAAGATCTATTTCATATAAAAAATTAAGTAACATTATTTAATGAATTGCTTTTGAAATAAATTTAGCATATATATTGCAAATTTTTCCTTAAAAAAGAAAAGAAAAAACAATTGTTGTTCTAAATTCGTATATTCCAAACAAAATAAAGCCAGGGAATACCTTCGACTAGGTCACAGTTTGTACAGCGAGTCAACATACCGCATATAGGCTATTACACTTTACTTAAGTAAGCTGTACTACTTACAGTTCCCAAATTTGTCACCTAAGCTTATGAGAGGCAGAGACATTAGTAGTTTAAGGTCAATCCAAGAGATTTGGTGCCCATGAGATAAGGAACCAAATGTATAGAATAGCTCATATAATCTTATTTAATATAGCATCATAAATCCGGATTAGACTCCACAAAGCAGCTACCATAATAAGGTAACAGACTGAAAACTTTAAGCTTGTCAATTTTCCAAAGCACTAGATTAAAGAATTCATTAAATTGTTACATGCTCATATATCGTTTTAGAACACTAAAACCAAATCAGTAATGTACTAAAATGTCAAATATCTAAAAAAAATCCAATTTATCAAATTCTTGTCAAAGTTCTGCAGAAATAGATAGAATTGAGGAAGTCGTGAGTTCGGACATAACAGAAGCCTATAAAATATTAAAAAAGCAATCATGTCTGTGTAGTGTGTACTATGTAAGTAAAGGAAATATAAGCAACAGTAAATGCAAACAGTTTAGGTAAGAGTTATCTTAGCATGGGGATTAGAACTATACAAGTCAAGTAATACCCTCAAGTATTTCGGCTTAATTGCAGTAAAGAAAATGACCGATAATTAATTCCTTAAAAAATGAAAAACTTACAATTCCATAGTCCCCCCAGCATTTGTGTGTTTCAGAGCTTCATTATAATCTTGCTCATGCATATATATAATCCCAGCAATGGTCCGTAAGATTGGGTTATTTCCAATTGCTGGATCTGACAGCCACTCATGGAGGCTTGAGATGGTACTTTCCTGTGGAATTAATAAAATACAAACTAAAGCTAAGCATACAAGCCAACCATTTAGTCATAAGCAATACAAAGTGATTCACGTTTTTTTGGCAAAATCACAGATCAAGATGGATGCATATAAGAACAAGATCATTGGTGTCTTGGTGAGAAATCAAGTAGATAGTAATGAGAGGCAAAATCACAAGATCAAGATGGATGCATAGAAGACCGGGATCATTGGTGAGAAATCAAGTAAATAATAATTGGGGGTAACAGAACAAAGCACATAATTTTACTCAGACAGAACACTGAGTTCGGACAGAAGTTAACGTGTGAAAATTTTGAATGGAGAAAAAGGTACTGCAGCTAAGTAGTGATGACTACAAATAAAAGAATCAATGAAGACAGCTGCAGCTGCGAAATCTGTTTAAATTTTCACTATTCACAGGATAATCTGGTCCAAAATCGAAAAATTAATGCTTATACACTATACAAGTCAGCCACCAAATCTTTGTTCCACTTATATAAAAATGCATGGGAGATCAACAACATAAAAATATTTAGGAACATAGAATAATTCCACCTTACTTGAGGCACCAATTGTGAGTAGAATACAATTTCGTCAATTGTTAGTTTTTTTTAAAAAAAAATTATCACACTGATCATAATGCTAAGAAACACTTTAGTTCAAATATAGTAAACAATGATTTTACAGGTCTTTCAAATGTTAATGGGAATGAGAATGAAATTGAATGGCATCGGTCTAGTAAGGTATGCATCACCCACCTAATGTTAATGTGTCACCCATTCTAAGCAAACAAGTCTTCTAACCAAGCACCCATACATTAAAATGAGACTCTGATAAGAGCACTGACGCAGTAAACTTCATGACTCCATTCAAAACATCAAAGACCACACGATCCTAACTCTTCTCGCTCAATCCATTCATACAATTGTTTTTACAAATAGAGTAATTATTGCAAATGATCAGAGCAAACATCTTAGAATACCGATGCACAAGAGTAACACACAAAGTTAATTGTGCGCACAACAAGAAACTGATTTTATAACAAGTGCAACATAATCATAAGCCAAATGCATAGCATACATTACAATTAGAACTAGTAACAACATACTAATAGTAAATTCAACACACTATAAGCAATACATTTAACCAAACAAGCTCAACCGAAATCGAAATGCAATCAAAGGAGAGCATGTAGCACACCTTATTCCCAGGATTAGAGAGATACAAGGCTAGCAGTTTGACGGCCTGGAGAGGCGTAGCAGCGGAGGAATCGATTTCGCTAATCACAAGCTAAACATACAACACACAGATCGGATCAAAATTACACAATTAGAAAGAATGAATTGAGGAATGGAGAGAGAGAGAGAGACCTCATAGCTGCCCTGGGCAATGTAAGATCGGTAAATAATAGAATCTCTCTCGACAGCTTCATCGGGAGAGAGATTGGGGATATTGCTGCTGTTGATAGCGGCCTGATAGGCTCCCAGGTAGAAATTGTTTCTCACAGAGAACAATAGATCTGGTGCTGCTGCCATGATTTCAGATCTTAATCCGTGTGTCTTTGTGTTTTCTGTTTGCTGAGTAAGTCGAGAGCAAGAAAGAAAGGAGAGTCTTCTGATTTACTTTTATATGGACTTTTTCCCCCAAATGAAATAATTATGGAATTTCGTGATTTAATAAATTCTGTGTTAAACTACTTTGATTGTTAAAGGTCAAATTTGACTTGTGAATTCTTACTATTACGATTAATAACAAAAAAAATTCAAAGTAAATTACAATTTCTTTCGTTAGTTTTATTTTTAATATTATTCAAAATATATAAATTTAATATAATTAATAAAACTATACTTCATAGCATTTTTAAAATGTATGTCAAATCCCGCCAAGATAAAAATAATCCAGAGGGGGTAAAAGTTTAATAATTAATAATTTTATTATATGCGGTGTAAGCGTGTATTTAATAATTAATAATTAATAATTTTATTATATATGTTTAAATTAAGAATTTAATATATTATTGTCAAACGACCCCAACATTAGTACTGTAATTCAAACTCGTTACTAAGGGGTCATTTGACAAATTTGAATTAAAAATATCTGATTCATTATTTTATCTGAATGATCTGAGCTAGTAAGTTATTTGATTTCAGAATCAATAATATCATTTGTCAAATAAATTTTGAAATGTTTGAATGAAATCAATTTACAATAATTTTATTAAATAAATATATTTGTTTGATATAAAATATTACTATGAATATTCAAAGATAATTAGTTACAGCTTAAAATAATAAGACTAGTTAGTTATACATGTAAGGTTATATGCGAACAGTCGTTGCTGAATCATTGAGTTACAAATTCGCAACCGAGCCATTCAGTGGTATCTGATTGATCATGCCTGCTTGAAATTCAGTGACAAACAAGCTTAATATCAGATGCGGTCAGCATATTGTCCATTAAGCATCAATAAGATGCAAACAAATGAGCCCTAAAAGGGCTTTTTTCCGGCTAAATTTGCGATCAGTACTAATGGACTGAAAAATCTTTTCATTACCGGTTAACTGGATAAAAAATTCACAATCCAGAAACCAACTGAATTTCGATAAAATTGTGAATATGTGCTTGGCCCAACAACGTTGTTAGATTAAAAAATCAAACTCTAAATGTTCAGTGGGCTTATGTCGAACCCAAAAAAACTGAACCACTATTTCGGTGCTTGACCTAATGAAAGTGGTGGCATTAAACAAGAACCTAAAGAGTGAAACAAAGTGCATCTGTCACGTGATTTTTCAGTGCCCACCAATCCTCAGACCTCACCTGGCCCCCTGCAAACATACGTGTTCTGCAATATCTATGACCACAAGAACAAACAAAATCACGGGTCAAATCAAATTAACCCAGTACAAAACTCAGGTCACAAGGTTACCCTTCTTTTTGTTACTACATTTTCTTAAAAATCCTCTCTTTTTATTACACGAAATTGACTCTTTCATGACCATGAAACAGACCATACTGAATAAACCAATGAATCCAGAGGGGTGTATTGGATTGAGATTTTAAAGGATTTTTTTGCATTCATGAAATCCGAGAGTATAGGTATTCAATTAGGATTTCAAATTATGCTACAAAATCTGATGGTATTCAACTGAGATTTTAAATTATGCTTTAAAATCCAATGGTATTCAATTGGGATTGTTTAAAATCCATTAAAATCTGATGGTATTCAAATGCTGATGGATTTTTTTGCATTTCATAAAATGATGGATTTTGTGGCATTATTCGGTGTGTTTTAAGTTTTTTGAAATCCCATCAAAAGTAATGGGATTTTGAAGCATTGTGCTTAAATCCTATGGGATTTTGAAGCATTGTGCTTAAATCCTATCAACTCTGCGACATTTTATCAAGAATCAGCACAAGATCAAAATCAGACACAATCCATTAAAATCAAACAATATATTAAAATCCCAATCGAATACACCCCTCTTAATCTTTATTCGGAGTAAGCCTTCTCAGTCCATTTTTTACATGCAAACCAACTGCCAAAAACCAAGAATGTGTATGCAAACAAATACACTACAGAAGTAGAAGGAACAAGCCCTTCATAAAATATACTCCTACTAGTTTCAGTCTTCTTCTCTAAGGTAACAATAGTAAACAATGCATTTATGTACACAGCATTCAAGAAACTTGTACACTTTTTCTTTCCTTGCACTATTAAATTTATACCCACATCACAGAATGCAACTTCTATTTACTTCTCTTTCTGCAAAGTGACAAAAGGTGTCTTCTTTTATTCACTAAAGAAAACCCCATAATTTCACTTCTTTATTTAATGGCCTTTCTGCTGTTTTGTGTCTCACAAGATTTGGGTAGGTTTCTTTGGCTTCTTCAGCTTCTGGGTACTTGTCAAACTACCTGAAAAATAAGTATAGAAGCACATTGTATTGTTTATTTTTAGTTCTTGTGGCATCTTTGTATATGGGTAATTAGGTGGTTTTTTCTTGAGAAAATAGTGAATTATTGACTTGGGTTTTTAGTAATATTTATTGAAATATGGGGAGGATTGATGGAGTGCATTTAGTAGTGGTGCTTTGTTTGGGGATTTCAGTGGGATGGGTTTGCTGTCAAGATAATGATAATGTTACTGCTGTGTATATTGTGACTCTGAAGGAAGCTCCTGGTGCTGTTTACAATGCTGAGTTTGTTGTAAAGACTAAACCTTTAAAACAAGATGGGAAAGTAAATAGACTGGACAAGCCATTGGCCAGGTACAATTTTAGATATTTGTTGTTTTTGTGGGATGAATTTTTCTTTCAGTTATTTGAATAATCATCATTTAATCATGCACATTATTGTTCAGTACCTCATATTAGTGCAGTGCTGTTTTTGTTACTCGTTATTACTAATTAGCATGTGACATGTATTGAATCTTGATAAATAGTTGGGATTAGTATTTTAGAATTTTTTTGCATTGAAGGATTGTTTGCAACTTTGCAATATACAGTTGTCTGTTATTAGTTCTGTAGTAATTAGCTGCTGAACAATACTATAATTTATCGACTGTACTTCCTGTCTGTTAACACTTAACAGATACTTTTGTTTGTAGTGGATTTCTAGCTCAGTCACTTCATGTTGGAATTTTGATACTAGGAGTAAGAGATAATAATTGGCGGAAGCATATTATTTTCCATTATAATACTCTTTATATGGAGCTCATACAAATTTAAGAACATGATTCATGTCACATAAGTAGCCTCATAGGTTACAAATCTCTACTAATCTAGCCCGACACTAAGTTTTGTTTTACTATTATGCTGCTTTCTACTGTCAGTTTCGGGTTTATTTATTGACTATGGAGAGCGGTTGCTCTAGTTTTTATCATGATCTTAATATATAAATGTTTATTTGATCAGCAATATCTCAAGAAGGGGCTGGTATAATGGTCATAACATTTCCCGCTACCACGATTCTATATTACGAGAGGTTTTGAAAGGGGAAAATTACCTAAAATTGTATAGCTACCACTACTTGATCAATGGATTTGCAGTCCTGGTTACACCTCCACAGGTACAATTTAATGGATATGTTTGGCTAGTTGTAGTGTTTTATAGATTAACACTGGTTTCATTAATAACCAACTCTATTACATTGCTAATTTGCTTTAAAAGATAAGAGTAATATGTTTACTACATGTAGATTTGTCATTTTCTTTTCAATATCAAGCAATTTACTGTAATTTACTAATTTGCAATGGATTCAATATGAAGGCAGTGAAACTTTCACAAAGGAGAGAAATTGCAAATGTGGTATTGGATTTCTCAGTCAGAACTGCAACCACTTATACTCCACAATTTTTGGGCCTACCACAAGGGGCGTGGCCTAAAAATGGTGGATTTGAGACTGCTGGAGAAGGAGTTGTGATTGGGTTTGTTGACACCGGAATTGATCCAAAACACCCTAGCTTCTCTGATGATAGTTCCGGAAATCCATACCCGATTCCAAAGCACTTCTCAGGGATCTGTGAAATTACTCGAGATTTCCCGTCTGGTTCATGCAACAGAAAGCTTGTTGGTGCTCGTCATTTTGCTGCATCTGCTATAACACGTGGAATATTTAATGCATCTAAGGACTATGCATCACCTTCTGATGGTGATGGCCATGGCACGTGAGTATTCTTTTTAATTTAGTAATGATGTTGATTAAAAGGAGTTTAGTAACATACTCTTTATTCTCAACTCGTCTTTTTAACGGACAATTGTGCTTGTCTATATCGTTTATATTAGTTCTGACTTTTGCATTAATATTATTACTGTTTGTAAGTGAGAAGAGTCAAATTTCCATATAGCTCTGGAAAATATCAACCAGGAAAAATAATTATTAGAATAGACTGCAAAAGATAAAATTTAATATATAGGAAAATAATAGAATAGATATGATAGATTATGTCAACAGCAAAACTTAGAGATAAGAGGATCTAGTAGGTTCTGAGATTATTAATGTTTTATTACAAAACTTATTGAATGCTCTTGGAACTTAGAAGTTTTATACTGAACACTAATTTCTTAGAGTTAGGTCAAAATAAGTGAGTTTCACCTACTGGTTATGTGAGGATCACTTTCTGGAACGGAAGAACTAACTCAAATTTGTAGTTCCGTACTACTTTTAAATGATTGTCCCTCGGAACAATTTCATTCCCTTGACTATCATATGCCGAGTTATATAGCAAAATCTCTTGGTTTCACTTCTTAATAGTAGTTTCTTTGGTGTACAAGAGATTGAAAGAGATTGATGGTTCAAGACTTGGTAGTTTGTATGTGTATGTAATTTCCTGCAAATGTTTCCAAGAAAAAAACTACTGCAATATTTTCTTAGGACATTTTATTTTAAGAATACTCACGCGCACTAACCAATCCATGCACTTTTTGGGTACTGAACATGAAAAATTAGGTCGAAATTATCTATTCTTGCCTCCGTTCTGCACTCTTGCATGTTAGTGCACGAAGATTTCTTTCTTGCATCATATTGGATCAAGTCACCAAGGAAAATCCTCCTGTTGTTACTCTTTACTCATAGATTTGTTTGCTGTTTCCCAAGTATTTAGAGACCGGCTAGCTTATTGTTTTAAATGATATAAAAAACTTCAGACTTTGTTTATCATTACTGAAGTCCCTTTATGTCTTGTTATTTAATTCGTAATTGTGTTGCACAGAACTCCTTTTTAATTTTTTAGTGTTCCACGGGAAGTACACTTTTCACTATTGATTGTAAAAATTGACACTCTGTCCTCAAGTTTAGTATCAGTACTTTACTGCGGTCCTGTTAGTACCCATTTGACAAATAAGACTCTTTTTATGTAGTGGAGGGTGGATCATATCTTGTTTCTGAAATAGACGAATAATAATGTAGGCACACTGCTGCAACTGCAGCAGGGAACCACGGTATACCAGTTATAGTTGCTGGGCATCACTATGGAGATGCCAGTGGGATGGCTCCCCGTTCACAGTAAGTTACCGATACTCCTTCATGTCATTTCTTGTTGTTCTTAAACTGATATTTCAAATCATTTTTTGAAGATTATCCTTGCATCATTGCATGATATAATCAGCCAAATAAGCATAAAATTCTGTTGAGTGCAGACCTCCCTTTTTGTTAAATTTAAAGAGAACAGGATATATAATAACTTGCTACTACCTTTATTCTGAAGTTAAACTTCTTGTGCACAAGAGAGTTAAAAGTAGTATTATGCTCAGAGAATCATAGATAGGAAACAGTTACAAAGTTTTTCATTGATTTCATATCGACTGCTGTGATTAGTAATTCATGAATGTGTATTTTGTTATCCTGTCCTGGTTCTCACCTCATCTGTATTAAACTAAATTTCACTTTCCTTTAGCATTGCTGTTTATAAAGCACTGTATAAGAGCTTTGGAGGGTTTGCTGCAGATGTGGTTGCTGCCATAGACCAGGTAATTGTTTGACATAATTACTTTATTGGATTGCAATTTTTAGTGGCGTGCTATTCGGCTGGCTTAATTTTGTCCATCGTCTAATGTTACATTGTTCTGCTGTACACGCTAACCTAACCATACAGGTGATAAGAATACAGATAAAACAGTTATAAGTCAAAAAAGCTCTGCTACTAAAACAATACATATGAAATGCTAGAAAATGAGCAAGCTTGTCATGTACGTTAATTACCAGTCTGATATCTTAAACTTTACCAAGAATATCTGCAAAGGCTACTTAAACGTCAAATAGTCCTGCTCCTGCATGTGGCAGCACATAGTAACAATCCACATCTGGGAACCTTTACTAACACCCTGTGTCTGTTACATTAGTGTTGGTAATAAACTACCTATATGAAATGATCAAAAATTCAAAATAGCCAATCTAACTCTAATTTTCTATACACAGGCAGCACAGGACGGAGTAGACATTATAAGCTTGTCAATCACCCCCAACAGGCGCCCTCCAGGCATTGCAACTTACTTTAACCCAATAGACATGGCTTTGCTGGCAGCTGTAAAAGTAGGTATATTTGTTGTACAAGCAGCTGGAAATACCGGACCATCAGCTAAGAGCATTTCTTCTTTCAGTCCATGGATCTTTACTGTTGGTGCTGCAGCCCATGGTAGGGTCTATAGTAACTCTATTCTTCTTGGAAATAACATCTCCATTCCTGGAGTTGGGCTTGCACGTAAGTTGGTGTGCTCAGTAGTTTTATAATCTTTATCTTTGACATGGCATACAGTAGCTATAAGCTATGGAACTACTTTCTACAAGTCTAAAAATGGTACATCTGTTTCAGGTGAAATCTTTTTTATTTCAGCACGTTTCTTTCAGATATAGAATGAATTTTAGACCTTTGACTCTCTAAGTTACCTATTTTATACAGTATTATCTATTTTCAACAGCATATAATCAAGCTTTTATGTTTTACCAATACTATTATAAAAATTCAAAGAATTACAAATTCAAAGTTCTAAATAGCAATATATTATTATATGATATCGAATTAACCAAGCATGAGAATGATAATATGAATCATTTTAGAATATATTGATCCATGAAAATAAAATAATAGAAGTGATGAAAAGAATCTTGGAGTCTGCAGACTATTCATTCCTATAACAGGAAAACTTCATTGCTCTTCCAATTAAATTCCCACACAAATAAGGAACAATATGTACTACTTAGATCCAACTGCAATTTAGCTCCTTCACCCGAGGAATTTGTACTTGCAAGGATGATCCAGATTATTTACTGAACAACCTCCGTTGACTTGCCCCAATTTTATAAAGCATGGCCACACTTTACCAACTTTGTCCTGAATTCTTAAATTTTAAGGTACTATGTACTAGGAATTTACTCATTTTTGATCAGTTATATCTCCCTATAATGTATGAAATTTTATTTAAACATTTTATAAAATATAATAATAATGTATCTTTTAAATATCTTCTAACAACATCAGTGTTCTTATGCTTGCACTTTTTATTGTTTAGTTATCATAGTCTTTATTTGTTGGTACCTGTGTTTACTTGTACACTTTCACCTGTTTATTATTTATAGAGATACAGGTATCAAGTATGTGAACATATTCTAACATGCTTCGATCTTTTCAGCGGGAACGAAAAATGCTTCAATGTACACAATGGTTTCTGCAGTTCATGCTTTGAATGATACAGCAGCTGTTGATAACATGTATGTGGGGGAATGCCAGGACCCCAATAGCCTGAACCGGGATATTATTCAAGGGAATCTCTTAATTTGTAGCTACTCAATAAGGTTTGTTCTAGGAATGTCCAGCATCAAACAGGCCTTAACTACAGCTAAAAATCTCTCTGCTGTTGGTGTTGTATTCTACCTGGATCCTTTCGTCATAGGTTATCAGCTTAATCCAGTTCCAATGGCGATTCCTGGGATAATACTTTCATCTCCTGATGATTCTAAGGTGTACTTTCATTTTAACATAATTTTTTGTATACTCGCTGAATCTGTTCTGAACTACAAAAGGTCAATTTGAATCTAGATGACCTTGGTTTAAGCAATCTTCTTTATCTTTATATACTAAATTTCCTGATCAATTTGGCAGATCTTACTGCAATACTACAATTCTTCCTTGAGCAGAGATGTCATCACACAGAAGATTACCAAATTTGGGGCTGCTGCATCCATTTCAGGCGGAGTGAAGGCAACTTTTAGCAATTCTGTTCCAAAGGTTATGTATTATTCTGCTAGAGGACCAGATCCTGAAGACAAATTTCTTGATAATGCTGACATACTAAAACCTAACCTGGTTGCACCCGGGAACTTGATTTGGTCTGCTTGGAGTTCTCATGGAACTGACTCTTCTGAATTCCTGGGTAAGTTAATATAGAATATCCACAACCTTTCACTATAGATGTCATAAAGTATAAGAGTGAAATATCGCTAGTCTGCTTCAAAAAGATGAACTAATTTGTTACAATCACATTTCAGGAGAAAATTTTGCAATGATGTCTGGGACAAGTATGGCGGCTCCTCATGTTGCAGGGCTTGCAGCTTTGATTAAAAAGAAATTTCCTAGTTTTAGTCCTTCAGCTATTGGATCTGCATTGTCAACAACAGCTTCTCTGAATGACAAAAATGGTCAGCTCATGATGGCCCAACGCGCTTATTCTAACCCAGATTTGAATCAGTCTCCTGCAACACCCTTTGACATGGGGAGCGGTTTCGTTAATGCAACTGCAGCATTAGATCCAGGACTAATTTTTGATGTGGGTAAGTCATTCGAGTCCTATAACTGTTGGTGTGAATATACTATCATGGTCATGAATTTGAACCAACAATTCCTTTGTTATTATGCATACATTCTGAAGTACCTTGATGCTTGGCCAGATAGGAGATAACTAAATATATATGTATACACACATGTTAGCTAGTACATGAAGAATGTTTTATGGCTTTTGAGGCCTTACTCAACAAGGAAAACCTAGTGATAGATACTATACCAAACGAAAGTTGAATATCATGATAAAAGTAAAACGTAGTGATAGATACATGAAAAATGCATTGGCTAACTGGGATGTGATCATGCAAATAAAGTATTTGAACGGGACTCTAAAATTTGTGCTCAAGTATATAAAATTACTGTCACTCGGTCACTTGTATGATGTATCTGCTGGCACGTTAACCAACTCTGGACCTGCTTTCTGTATTGCAGCTTATGATGACTACATGTCATTCCTCTGCAGCATAAACGGGTCATCACCAGTAGTCCTAAATTTCACTGGTATGAGCTGCAAAACATCTACCATTAATGGCGCAGACCTAAACTTGCCTTCTATCACAATTGCAAAACTTAATCAGTCAAGAACAGTCCAAAGAACGGTAATGAACATCGCCAGGAATGAGACGTACAGAGTGGGATGGACTGCTCCCTTGGGAGCTTCTTTGAAGGCAGAACCAATGCAGTTTTTCATTGCTAGCGGAGAGAGACAAGTCTTGACCATTTCTATTAATGCCACAGCTAACAGCCCTGTTGTAACCTTTGGAAAAATTGGACTCTTCGGGGATAAAGGTCACACTATTCACATACCTCTATCAATCATTTCGAAAAATTGTTATAACACTACTAACACCTGATAAATTTGTAGCTCTAGTTCTTTAGTTTCCTCACTTGTGTTGTGTAATTATTCAATCTTGTATTTATGCTACTGGGAAAAGCTTCAAAATTTTTTGATTTACAATTGTGTAAGTTTTGATCAGACTTTTATGCAGAGATAGTGGGTGTTTGGCCAAGGCTTTTAAGTCTGGTTTCTGGAGTTATAAGTCGGCACTTATTTGTATCGTTTGTGTAAAAAGTTAAGAGACACTTATAAAAAGTTAGGGATCCTAGCTTTTGTTTCGTGGTTTCCACTTTTTTCTCTAACACTTTAATCACTTATAAGTCTTAACTTACTTCTAGCTTCTACTTCACTTTTTTTACTTTAAACAAAAAGCACTTATTTTAAGCTCATCAAAACGGTCCCATATAGTATGTCTATCACGAATTACTCCCAGCAGAAGTGAACTCGTTTATAATTAACTATATTCTTGCTAAATCTCACTAGCCAAGACAAACATGCAATAGTATTTTGTTTTGATAACATGAAGAGAACAAGCTCTTATTGAAAGTTTACTTGCGTAATTACGGTTCTAACCGTCTACTTTCCGGATATTAAACCTTCTCACTCTAAGTTTTTCATTAAAATAATATCCAACCATACTTAAATAATATCGAAAAACTGATGTTTGAACAATTTGAGTGAAAAACAAAACAAAAAAGAAAAAAAAAAGATAGAAGAATTTTTTATGAAGTGTACATGACGAGATTGTAAAGTGTCAGGATAAGGATTATAGAAATACATGAATTATTTTTACTTTATTCTGATTAAATTTTGTCCTTTCCAACTGAACTGAATAAAAATCTGAACTTTTCATATTTTATCAACAAGATCGCAGGAGTATCAATAATGATGTGACATCTAAATTTGACGGGATATATTCTTCGATCACCAAGCAATTAAGTTGACTAATATGCAAAATTTATGTTAAGCGTGTGGTAACAAATAGTAGAAGCAAATTCTGCATTTATCACATGAATTATGCAAAGCATATAACATAAACTAATTGTTTAATTACATAAAATAATATTACGGGCCCTGATTGGAAACAAGATGTTCGAAATTAGTTGTCTAATTGCAGAGATTATCTGGAAAGATGAAATGTGAAGCAAAATAAATATGCAAATTGCGATTGTGGGCTGCACACCAGAATGGAAAATATTTCATCGGCGTAACGAAGATGAGGCGAAACTACTATGGTTAAGACAGTTGTACAAGACGGCTATAAAGACACAAGTCAGTTGAGGGATGTTCCTTTTCACGCCGAGATTGGAAAAACAATTGTTTTTGTCTTTTTGATAGAAATTGATATAAAAAAAATGGTAAAAATAGTTTAATCAGTCACAATTAAAATTGTTACTGACGATTAGTAAAATTAATGGGAGAAATTTGAAATCTAAGGCATGGAACCGTATGGCGATATCTTTATCGTAAAAAATATAGTTAAGAGCTTATCAACAAACTCACATGTAAATTTTAAAAACAATTTGTTGCGAGACTTACCTGATATTTTAGATGATCCATAAAACTCGCATTAAATATGGCATAATGATGAATATCATAAAAACTTATATTTCATGATAAATAAATTTTCATTTGGGATTTGTAGTTACTCCGATAACTGTTTGATGTAACTGATAATTCTGAATATTAAGCTATAGATCAATATCAGGCTGCACGTGAGATTTATGTAAAAGTTAATTGCGATGTCACCATATTCATGATTGATGTAAATTGGATTGCTCGAAATTTGATTATAATAATTTTAATTTTTTTTTTAAAGTTCTATGTGTTAAGCAGTTTGAAAACAAAACGGTTATTTATTTATCCTGTTTTTTTATTTCATAATCAAATTGTAATCGATCTTCCGGGAGTTTGTCTCAGTAAAATTTTAAATTCTTCACTTTTCATTTAAAAAAAATGATGTTTGAACTGATTGCAAAATAACAAATTTTGACCGCTTGCTGCACTAATATTTAAAATGGAACTTTCATGCAAGGGTAAGCATCTATACTATCTATAATAAAACATAGGTTTAATTTCATCAAAAAAAAAAAACATAGGTTTAATTTGTAATCGGACAAAATTTTGGTTTGGTCATCTACTTTATAACTACAAGTCGGTCACATGCAGACTTCTCTTACTCTTACAATATTAAAGAGTTTTATATCGTTCAAATTACAAACACTTGTGATGTAATACAAGATAAAAAAACTCCACCATTATTCTTTTAAATATAATTTATATATTATTAATATATTATATTATAATAAACCGATGTTGGTTAAATTCGTAGTCTTTCAAAAAAATTAATCAGTTAGTAAATATAATCCGGTTAAAATCTAATTTATTAATACTAAAATACTAATAAGATGATGTTAAAATTTAAATTATAATTAATAAATTACGAATTCTATACCCGCCCGTGATTGGCACGGATTAAAGGCTATATTTATAGTACTTAACATGATCTTTAAATTGGTTGTGAAATAATAAATTTTAACTACTTGCCGCATTAATATATAAAACGAAACTTCTATGCACAACCGTCGGCACAGAAAGTCTGTAAACATATTATTTAGTTGAAAATATATTTACCTAAATATGAATATTGTCTCTTAGAAATAATCATTTCGAACAATCATAGTAAAATTTATAAATTTAACTCCCAATTAACCTTGAGATGATAACTAAGATCTTCTTGATAGGATATATAGGAGTCTACCCTAGCTACAGAAACATGATCCATTTTTGTAAGTCTGCGAGGGAAGTTGGATTCTGTATTGAAGAATTGATAATATATATTATGTGATTTGTGTTAATTAACTATGCAAGTTAATTCGAAATAGTCTAAATTAGTGTCCCGACACGCATGATGATGTCCATTCAACCATTATTTTATGGGCAATTGTACGTTGTAACAAACTTTGGCATAATTTGTGTTTTCTTATCTTCTTCTTTTTAAATTACAAATTTTATTTTTACACTAATATAAACATGGACAATAAAATATAGTACTCCCTAGGGGTGAACATGGGTTGGGTTGGGCGGGTTTTTAGAAAAAAACGACCCAACCCAATTAGTGCGGGTTAATAAAAACTTAACCCATTAACTGAAAAAAAATTATGTAACCCAACCTTACCCAACCCAATTAATTCGGGTTGGGTCGGATTGGTTTGGGTTAAACTTGCGAAAATAATAATTAATAAAAAATTTAATCATTCATCGGGATAGGGAAAAAAAAATATACTCACTCGTACGTCAATAGCTAGTAACAGTCGGCAAACATATTTATAGTTACTCAGTTTCTATGAATCATTCACTAATATTAGTCGATGCGTAAGTTTTTGATTGAAGAGGGAAGCCTGTTACATAAGTGAAACATTTGAACAATGATGAAATAATAGGAAATTGTTGTATATATTCTCAGTTATGGACTCTTATTTATAAGTTGTATATCAGTTCATTAACAGATCATTAATCATGTTCAAATTCCAAAAGTCATCATTCACATTTTATAGTTATCATGATACTTAAAATTATTCATATTATTATTGTAAATGTATAGACACGCCCTATATAAATCAAATTTAGGTTAAAGATTGATCGGGATAAACTCAAAAATGTAAGATAGGTATGTAAATATTATATATATATATATATATATACAGATATACACACACACACACAAACACACACACACACATATATATATATATATATATATATATATATATATATATATATATATATATATATATATATATATTTGGGTTGGGTTGGGTTAGTTAGGGTTAAAATCTGTAAAACCCTTACCCAACCCAACTTTATCGGGTTTTTTAAAAATTAACCCATTTATTTTTCGGTTTTGAACGGGTCGGGTTAATCGGCCTAAAAAAGGGTTGGTTTGGGTTGGGTTAGCGGGTTGAATGGGTTTATGTTCACCCCTAGTACTCCCTCCGTCCCCCTTAGTAGTATACATTGGGGGACGGGGACGCGGCACGGACTTTAAGGCTCCTGTAAAGTGTAATTGTGTAATTTATTTTTAAAATTTCTTTTTTCTTAATTAAAGTTTGGATGTTATATTTTTATTCAGAAAAAGAAAATCTCAAAAATAAGTTACGGAACTATATTTTAAAAGAGCATTGAAATGCGTGTCGAGCACTTGAAAAGAAATGTATACAATCAAATGGGACAGAGGGAGTATCAAAGTAGATATTTATTTAATTTAAAATTTTATGTTTAAGTTGAACAAAAATATTTAGTTAGTACTCCCTCCGTCCCACCAGGATGTTTACGTTCACTGTTTGCACGCATTTTGAGGCTCTTATAAAGTATAGTTCAAAAATAATTTTTTTAATTTTTCTTTTTTTGAATAAAAGTTTAAACGTCAAACTTTTTTTCAGGATTTTTTTTAAAAATAAATATATAATGTAAGTATACTTTATCGGAGTCTTAAAATGCGTGCCAAAAAGTAACGTAAAGAACCTGGTGGGACGGAGGGAGTAAATTTTAGCGTAAAACACTAATCTACAATGTAATTATACTTTTTAATAAAATATTTTTTAAAAAACTGAATATAAGATAAGTTCTCTCTCTATATATAAAATTATAAGAATTCATAATTTAATATCCAAAATATGAATGTGATATATGTAGATAAAGCATATTGCGTAATATGTAAGACACCAAAATCAAAGAATATATAGATAAAATCTATGTTTTAATATAAAAGAAAATATCAAATATTTCGACAAAATTTTATTTCCAAATGTACGTTATATGTGTATATGAAAATATAACTATGGTGGAAAGTTTTATTAAACTGAAATTTTTTTAAAACACATGAATATTATTGTATATACTCAAAATTATGATTCTCCATTCATTGGAAATCATAATATAATTGGAGTAATTATCTTTTAATATTATTTTTTTTATGAAAAATACTATAATCTAATTAAATATTAAAAATATTAATGGAATATATTTTCTTATACGTTGTGTGCGCATTAGACGGCCAACTGTCCAAGCGAACAAAGAATTTTTTAGATTTGTATAAATATCGACCGATCGATGCTACAAATATATCATTTTATCATCAACTTTTTTTTTTGAAATAATTTTATCATCAACTTAATTCCATACTTATTATATTAAGATATCATCTGACATCAATCATGAACTCAGCTGTGTCAATGAGAAAGTGAAATCAACTTTTCATATATTTTTTCCATCAAAAAAAAAAACTTTTCATATATTTTATTAACCCACATGGTGGTTAAGTACAGAATCTCACTATAAAAACCTCATGCATACTGCAAACATAGCATGCTCAAGTCTCTCTCTTCTTACTTCTTAGTTCTTTCTCTTCCACACAAATGGCTTCTCAGTGCTCATCTACAATGCTGAAAGCCATCTTTCTGTTGAGTTTTCTGGTGGCCACAGCCCTCATAGGCACGTCTGAGGCCCGTCAACTTACCGAAAAACCCGAAGAAAATGCTGGACATGCAGCAAAGGTGATGGAGCCTAAAGAAAATGATGCAGTTGCTCATGTTACTCAAACTTCAGAAGGCCCTTCCTCACCTTCTTTTCCGTTTAATATTCCCCCTTTTCCGAGGCTACAAATTCCTGGACTTCCTCCATGTCCACTTCCCACCTTCCCCTTCCCTCTCCTTGGTGGTGCTCCTCCACCTCCTAGAAATTAAGTGAAAGAAAGAGAACTGATGCAAGGCTTTTGTGCATCATGGTTTTTACATCTGTATTTGGCACAATGATTTAAACATTTGTGGCTAGCTTTATATTTGTTTTACTTTGTAAGTGTGCAATTTGTGATTGTGTGGTGATTAATAAACTGAACATCGCTTTTATGTAAATTGGAGTATTTATTGTAAAGTTCGTTCAGTCCTATTTTAATTTGTTTTGTATCTTTATCATTGCCCAGTGAAATACATCAAGTTTTTGTTTAAAGGGAACTCTCCTTCCTTCCCTCCTCTTGACAAGACTTTGATGAGCTTCTAAATGCACATCAAAACTTGGACAGACAAAAATTCAATACAGAATAATTTTGATGAATTAATAGATTTTTCTTGTTCTGATTGACGAAGAATAATCTGGAACCTGATACATATATAATCTTGATAATAAATCATTCATAGATTTATACATGGCTGATTAATAAATCATTCATAGATTTATACATGGCTGTAGAAATCGGGATTCAGAACTAATTGATTGACATGCTGATTCAGAATTAGATATTTTTTGAGAATTAATCGGTAATTTTTCATTAAATCGGGGATTTTAGAATACTTATTTAGGATCTACTCAGTTACTCATCCTCATATTTATTCATATTAGTGGATCATTTTTGGATGGAAAAGCAAAAGGCCAAGCTAAAAAAGGTCCTCCAGGATGAAGCATTCAAGTTAACGTGTCATTAGCCTAGGAAGTAAGAACTAACAGGTCTTGTGGTTCTGAACAAAGCAAGGTTCAAGTTGGTGGAGACATACAAGTCCAACAAAATGGCCTTGATGTCACTGTTTGGTCCTGCTTTATAGGGATCTCTTGACAAAACCAGTTTTATAGTTTTGGTTTTATCAATAGTAAAATACAGAAAAGTTGGATTGAGTTAGTTGACGTAGCCCATGATAGCAGCTTTGTTCTTGTCATTGAACTCAAAATCAAAGTCTTGGTTGATAAAAATTCACTCAGTTGAGGGACAGATGATGGTAGTAGCTCAGAAGTCAGAAGTCAGAACACTCCATACCACAGACTTTAGTTTCTCATAACTGACTCATTGAGTCAGTTGATCAGCTACAAGGATATTTAGAGAATGCCATCTATTGTAATTTATTTATACCGTTTAGAGAACGCATCCAAGTTGAAAACTTAAAATTGATCCTGTATCTACTTGCCTTCTGTTACTCATCTTAAACGCGCAACTATGATTTTCCCTTGTTTTGCCATTCTTGTCATTCTAACAATATCAGCCACTTCAGATTGTAACTACAATGCTGCAGCGACATTTTTAAGTAATGTCACAGACCGACAAGCTTTGCTTTCTGTCAGGACTTACATAACAGGACATCCGCCTGTGCTGAGTTCGTGGAACAATTCCATCCACTTTTGTCACTGGGAAGGCGTTATATGCAGCCGCAGACATCAGAGAGTAATGGTTCTGAATCTTTCATCACAACAACTGGAAGGTACTTTGTCTCCTCATATTGGAAATCTCTCCTTCCTCAGAGCCATTTTTCTTGATGGAAACACCCTTCGCGGCTTTATCCCTGTAGAAATTGGTAAGCTGTTTCGCCTACGACATCTTTACCTAGGAAGTAATTTCTTTCAAGGTCGATTTCCAATGAGTTTAAGTTACTGTTTGGAACTTAAAAGTATCAGTATACCCAAAAACTCTCTCAAAGGAAATTTACCTGAATTTACTTCTTGGTCTAAATTGACATCTTTCAATGCACTGAAAAACAATTTCACTGGACCAATTCCGTCTTCAATTGGGAATATGTCTTCTCTTCAATTCCTTGATCTAGGAGGAAACTTCTTAACAGGGAGCATCCCTTTGGAAGTTTCTGATCTTTCGAAATTAGAATATCTTCAACTGGCAGGAAACAATCTATCAGGTAAGGTTCCTGTGCAACTTTACAATATCTCTTCTCTCTCATCTTTTAGCTTGGCTATAAATGAGTTACTAGAAGGAAATCTTCCAGCAGATTTAGGCTCCACCCTTCCTAACCTGCAAGTATTCTTTGCCGGAGGCAATAGTTTTTCAGGGCCTTTTCCACCATCAATAACTAATGCTTCACAGCTTGTTCTTATTGACATAGCATATAACTATATTGTTGGCCCTTTGCCAATGAATTTGGGAAGCCTCCGGAGTCTTGAAGAGATAAACCTGGGTGACAATAAACTTGGAATCAATCAGCAGCCTGGTGACTTAGGCTTCCTCGATTCCTTGGTCAACAGTACTGGTCTAGAGTATGTTGGCCTAAATGAAAATGGTTTTAGTGGCGAGATCCCAAGCTCCATTGTCAATCTCTCGACAACATTAGATGGTTTGAGCTTATATGGAAATAACATATATGGAAGCATACCCCGAGAAATTGGCAATCTCTTGAACATAACAGAACTTTCATTGTCTGAAAACATGTTAACAGGAAGTATTCCTGCATCTATTTGTAAGTTATCAAAGTTAGGTAGTCTGTCCCTAGGCAATAACAACATTTCAGGAGTAATTCCAGCTTGCATAGGGAACATTACTGGATTGCTTCTTCTCAGTTTGGAGAGTAACATGCTCCATGAAACCATACCTCCTTCATTGTTCAATATCTCATCTTTACAAGAATTGAGGCTTTTCAGCAACCTCCTCAGTGGCATGATACCTGAACATATTGGACTTTCTTCACTCAGTCGCGGTCTTTTCTTGCAGCAAAATCTGTTGACTGGGCCACTGCCATCCAACATTGGAAGCTTAATACATCTTGTGAAACTACGTGTTTCAGACAACAGACTTACTGGAGTGATACCGGCTAGTCTGCGCGATTGTGTGATGTTGGAGGAACTGCTCATGGAAGGAAATCTTTTTGATGGGAGCATTCCATCTTCTTTAAAAGGTTTAAGAAGTCTTGCATTTCTGGATCTTTCAAACAACAATATATCTGGAAATATTCCACGATTTCTCGGTGAGTTGCCTCAAATTCAGTTCCTTAATCTATCACACAACAAACTTGGAGGTGACGTGCCCAAGAAAGGTCTGTTCTCAAATGTTAGTGCTTTTTCAATTGTCGGAAATTTTCAGCTTTGCGGAGGTATTCAAGCATTGAAATTGCGTGCTTGTCCTGCAAACATCTCAAAGACTAAGGAAAAGCAATTTCCATTGAGAATTCTGCCCCTGATTATTGTTCTTCCTCTTGCGGCATTGTTCGCATTTTTTGCCTTTGGATTCTACCAAATTAAGAAATCTAAGAAGAAGAATGCTCCAATCTTGGTTTTGCCTGAAGAAAAATACCCTAGAATTTCGTATCAAGATCTTCTACTAGCAACAGATAATTTTTCACCAAACAACTGGCTAGGTGGTGGAAAATATGGTTCGGTGTACAAAGGAATTATGGATTCATCGCAACAGAATATCGCAGTGAAAGTGCTAAATATTGAAGTACATGGAGCCAACAAGAATTTTTTGGTGGAATGTGAAACGTTGAGGATTGTTCGTCATCGAAATCTCATCAAGATCATCACAGCTTGTTCTAGCACTGATTTTAAGGGTAATGACTTCAAGGCATTGGTTTTTGAGTTAATGAAGAATGGGAGTCTAGACAATTGGTTACATCCAAGTCTATCTAATCAAGAGACTGAAAGAAACTTGACTCTACTCCAGAGGTTGGATATTGCTATCGATGTTGCATCTGCGGTGGATTACCTGCATCATCAATGTCCGACAAAAATCCTTCACAGTGATATAAAGCCAAGCAATATTCTTCTTGACGAGGAATTGGTTGCTCGTGTTGGTGATTTTGGTTTGGCCAGAATTCTGTTAACCAGTACAGGTGACATAAATAATCAAGCACAATCGAATTCTAATTCGACAGGCGTTCGAGGTACCGTTGGATATGTTCCTCCAGGTAACTACTACTACTCTTTCTTCATCATTTAATTGTATGTGTAAGAGCATCTCCAAGGCTAATATCTAAACTCATTAGCTATAATGCTTATCTAAATGGATTATACAAAATTTTTGCTAACAGTAAAGGTTTTCACTCCAATGGTGTTATCTATAATTATTATAAGCTAAAATTATACCTAATTGCTTTTTTGGATCAACAAATTTATTGAATGATACTTTGTTATCTATAATTTTTTTGCTAAAGGATGATGGTTGGAGTACAACTTTTTTTACATATTATCTAAAAGGGCCAACTAGATGACACATAGGATGACACATAAGATTTTTAGCTAACAGTTCTTAACCCTTGGAGATGCTCTAAGAGCATCTCCAAGGGCAAAATGTATAATGGTTGGCTATATTGATTGGCTATATGGATTATGTAAATTTTTTGCTAAGGGGACATGTATATGCTCCAACGGGATTATCTATAATTTTGCTTATGTAAAATTATACCTAAAGGCTTACTTGGTTCGACAAATATAGCCAACCAAATGGTTGGCTATAATTTTTTGCTAAGGGGTGGAGGGTTGGAGTGGTACAATTTTTACACAATCTCTATAAGTGCCATCTAGATGCCACCTAGATGCCACATATACAATTTTTGCTAAGGGTTTTTGGGGTTGGAGATGCTCTAAGGAATTATAAAACTACAGTCGGTCGCATTTAAGTATTTGTATATAGCATAAAAGTTTGTCACATAACTAAAAAGTGGTTGTTACCGTGTGTTTATGACACACCAGAAAATATGACATATTACAATAACCAATTTCCCTTGCAGAATATGGAATGGGAGGGAAGATATCTGCGGAAGGAGACGTGTATAGCTATGGTATTCTATTACTAGAAATGTTCTCGGGCCAAAGACCTACAAGCATTTTGATGGAGAATGCTAATGATCTACACGATTATGTGAAGAAGGCTCTTCCCCATGGAGTGATGAAGATTACCGATCCCCGAATTGTTATACAGCGAGAGGATGGCGGCTCTCACGGGGGAGATATAGTTGCAAAGAGTGGCATATCGAGCAAGATGGAAGTTTGCTTGGCTTCAATATTTGAAGTTGGAATTTTATGTTCGGTTGAAATTCCGAAAGAACGGATTGACATTGGTATCGCCGTTAAGCTCCTACGTGTAGCAAGAGACAAACTTCTGAAGCACGGGCAGTAACCAGTAACCGCCGGGAGCTCGGTTATGTTTATGTTTACTTATAAGTTACTTATATGATTAGATAAATTCAATGTTGTGTGTACTTGTGTTTGTTAGCGAGCATGGCAAAAAACATGGCCTTTGGTTATGTTCACATTGTGTGAACTTGTGAGGTGCTGGTATTGATGCGGTTTTACTTATCTCAAAATATTTTTATTCTGAAAAAATAGGTAAATACACATGTCTCATCAAAAATTAAATAATTTATTTTTACAAATAAAGAATACTGAATATCAATTAAATACTTACTACTCGAAATATATGTGAAATTTTCTTCCAAAATAATTTTTTGTTTTCATGATTTAAGAAAAATCATATTGAATTTTGCATAAATTTATTCACACCGATATCATCTATTATCACATTAGAATAATATTACATATATATCATTTTATTTAATAGAAATATATGATCGATATTTCATTTTTAAACATGAGGAAATCCAATATTTCAAAAAAAAATTTAATTTGTCTCCAGTATCATCTTTTTTCTAATTTTTGTAAGTGCCTCCATTTACATTATTATTATTATTCATTTATTTATTTAGAGCAAGTCCAATAGGTTACCTATCTCATTACTTATAAATAATATAAAATAATGAATCCTAGTGAGTTTTAGTGATTTAGGTAATCTATTTTTAGTATCAACTCCAATAGCAATCCCTATATTTGTTCTCCTAAGATTATTTTAATAATGAATTTGAGAGAGAGAAGGGGAAAGGGAAGGAAAAGACAAAGAAAGAAGGAGAGATGATAATTTTATTCATAAATATTAAATAGGTAATGGCTAGGGGTTACTTATAAATAGGTAATGGTCAAAAGATTTGAGATTGTGCTAGTGATTTAAATAACCACTAGGAAAGTGTTGGAGTGCTTTTTTTTAGTGTATTACCTAGATGTGAGTTTAAGAGCAAGTTTAGGTAACCTATTGGACTTGCTCTTACAATCAAGTGAGAGTAAAATCAAAGCAACACTAACGGGGGTGTATTCGATTGGGATTTTAATGGATTGTTTTTAGTCTATGGATTTTAATGGATTGTATGAGATTTTGATTTTGTGCGGATTCTTGATAAAATGTCGTAGAGTTTACAGGATTTAGGTACAATGCTTCAAAATCCCATTGATTTTGATGGGATTTCAAAAAATTTAAAATACACTGAAGAATGTCACAAAATCCATCATTTTATGAAATAAAAAAAAAATCCATCAGCATTTGAATACCATCAGATTTTAATGGATTTTTAACAATCCCAATTGAATACCATCGGATTTTAAATTATACCACCAGATTTTATAGCATAATTTGAAATCCCAATTGAATACCTCGAGATTTTAATGGATTTCAAACAATCCCAATCAAATACCCTCGGATTTAATGAATGCAAAAAATGCAAAAAATACTTTAAAATCTCAATCCAATGCACCCCTCTAAATCCAATCGGCAATTCGGCATTATATCCCTTACCAAACGCGGCCTTATTTAACTCACCCAGTCGAATTGTTGCGTCGAGGACGAAGATTGAAGTGATCAGCTATGGCCAGTTCCGATCCCGACAAGCTCATCACTAAAGCCGATAAACTGTTAGTCTCTCTCTATATGTTTGGCGGCTGTATCTTTTTTTTTAATAATATTATTAAGGTTTAACTAAATATAGCTAATAGATTATATATAATTTTGTTTTTGTATCACATGATTAATTGATCTATTCAATTTCAGTGGCATATATCTTAATCGCGTAGAAATGTTTGCAGATAAGATCTGATTACTGTTATTCTGCTAGTCGTTTCGATAGTAATATATGATTGTTAATGTACATTTGTGGAATTATAGAGGTCGGTTCTCGTACAAACTTAGAAATTTTATTTAACATCTAGCCTGTAGATTCACAGTGAGATGAAAGTCGATATAGTTTTGGAATGTTCAATCCTGGAGGAATTGGTAGAGTTATATATAATTTATTAAAATTAAACACGTAGAAATAATTGTTTGTAGAAAATTATTTTGCATAAAACAACATAGAAATTCGTAAAGACTACAGAGGATATTGGTTCTGCGATTCTTTAAGTAACAAGAGCTCTTATTTAAACTGTTACCTATACATATTAGTGGAAGTGGTTGTTTAATACTTGAGGGACTAATGTCAATGTGTGGCACTAGTATTATGGAAAATTACAATTGACCTAATTTTGGAGAATTAGCTTGGAAAATGTTGCGCTTGTTTTATGTATTGGAAGAAAGGATATGACCAGAGTCATTCGGTGATATATCGGTGTGGAAAGGAACTGAATATGTTAGTAAATTGGGTTATTTAGTTTCTTACTCATCGACTCATTTATTAGCTCAACATGGCCATAATTTCGAATCTGTGTTCTCAATGAGAAATATAATTTTTTGAACGTACAAATCAAATGCTGTTGTTGAAAGTTATCTTGTGTTCTATGATTATGTGTTTGTAATTTTGCAAAAGGACAAAGCTCAGCATGACAAGATGGAGTGCTGATTGGAGGGGCGCTACTAGTTTATATGAACAGGCAGGTTGGTTGGCTAATTTTGTTTCTTTTACTAATTATTCTATAGCATCTCTGTAATTATTTTGTCTAGATATTATGAAGTGAAGAACGAAAAAGAATATAAATGTCAAGTGTATGGTGTTGTACAAATGATCCTTCATATTTTATGGCAGCTCTTGGGTTTAGACTTGCCAAAAAGTATGAGAAAGCAAAAGTAGCATTTGAGAAAGCTTCAAAAGGACAGGAAATGCTGTCATCGTATCCTCTTTATTTTAGCTCTTGTTAGTTTGGGTACATTCCATTTGACATAAATACATAACCTTGACAAAAAGAACAGACCTTGGGATGCTGCTAAGCATATGGAGTCTGCTGCTGCTCTGGCAAAGGAACTGGGCAACTGGAGAGAAGTTGCTGATTTCTATAGACAGGCATCTATGTTATACAGTGAGTGTGGGAGGGCACAACCTGCCTCGGATGCACTTGCAAAAGGTGCTCGGTAGGCATCTATTACTGTTACTAGCTTGGCCTTTTATTGTCTTTTAAGTCATTCAAGTTATGACCGTAATCTTCTGTCAAAAAAAAAAAAAAGTTATGACCGTAATCTTATGGTTTTGATTTTTGGTTATGTATACATAATCATATACTGTGGTAGATGGTCAATGCTCTGTATATATTTTCCAGTCTATTGAGTATGACACGGGAATGCTCCTAAAATCCTTGATACTGCTAAATAATAATGCGTCTGAATTTTAAATATAACATTCAATGATACAGCTTTTTATGATCTGTTCTGTCATTTAAATGAAACAATTTTTAATGTTCATTTCCCTTGTTGAATTGCTGTGTCTTATTATATTAAGCTTCAACAACTGCAGTGCACTCGAAGAAGCTGCACCTGATGAAGCTGTTACTCTGTATACGGAGGCTTGTGATACCCTTGAAGAGGATGGCAAAGAACAAATGGCCTTTGATCTATATCGTGCTGCTACCAGTGTTTATATAAAGCTTGAGAAGTAAATACATACAACTTAATTGACACTCTAGCATTTGCTGAGCCTGTTGCCCTTATTGTCATCAGGATTTCCCAACTATTTAGGTTTTTTTTGAGAGAAAACATCTATACTAAAAGCGTTTTCAGTGCCTCCAGAACAAAATTATGAGGCAGTTTAAATATAAAACTTTACCAAAAATATTCTGCTGCGGAAGTAGTTTAAGATAAGTAGATTCAAGCAGGGTTCCATCAATTGGCTGTACATTATGGCTAGAAGCATGTATGAATTTGGCTAAATTTGTAGTTAATCCTAATTTCTGACATTAAAATTTCTGTTTTTCTGGTCTTTCCTTCCAAATTAATGATTGTAATAATTAAGTCCGTTGTTATTCTTAGTTATATTGTTTCTCTAGTTTAATGTTGACATGATCTCTTACATTTTGTAAGGTACTTGGATGCTGCAACTTTTCTTATAAGGTGGGGCGTGTCAGCTGACAAGTGCAATGCAACACATAGCCAATGCAAGGTACGGAAGCTACCTGTTCGTCATGCTTCAGCCCTATTTTGGCATTTCATTATCTTGCCTTTATTTAGGTGTATTTTTATCTACTTTATTTGAAGACAGAATTACAATCCCAAAAGACAATTTTAACATGTAATTATGTAAATTGAACCTCAGTAAGCAATAACCTTCTATCTTAATTTATTGTTTGTATAAAAGTATTTCACATGTCATAAATTTTTATCTGGTTCAAAGAAAAATTATTCTAGTGTCTTAGACAACGAGTAATTATTTTTCTCATAAAAGCCTTTTTTTCTAGGGTGATATTTGTTTGTAGGGATTATAATCCCCGGATAATTACCTTATTTAAATCCCATGAGTCCATATCCCAATAATTTTTTTGGTTCATTTCCATGGGATTATAATGCCTTGTGAGAGAAGGTAATATAATCCATAGAAATGTATTAAAAAAGTGATTGCAATACGATCTCATGGGATTATAATCCTTTAAATTTAAAGATATTAATGTGGTTATTCCAGGATTATAATCCTTTCAAACAAACATGACCTAGGTCCATAATCAAAAATGTGAATCAGTAGTGCTTATGTATTTTCGGAGCATTGCTATTCTAAAAATCTTTTAACCAGTAACATGAAGATGGCTTCTAAGTCATATATTTTATCAAACATCAATCTTATGCCACCTAGATACTGGCTGTTATGACCTCATTATTGGTAAAAAGGCTTTCCTCCAAATAAACTCATGATGCTTGTGAGTATATCTTCTTTTATTTTCTTTCTGCATAAATGTCCAATAACTTTTCTTCTATGGGATGAACTAAAAGTGTTTTATTTGGATACAGGCATATCTCAGTGCAATTATTGTCTACCTGTACGCTAATGACTTCGATCAAGCGCAGAAGTGCTACAATGATTGTAGTCAGTAAGTTGAAATCTATCCACTGCACTATGTACTCTACAATGAGATTCCTTTCTTAAACCGTCTGTGCCATTTTTAAATTACTAATGATATGCAGTTATCCTGAGGAGGGTTTCCTCATTAACTTGCCCAAAACATGATTTATTTATTTATTATTTGCATTAGTTGTATCTCGTTAGGCACTTTTGCTTGTGTTAATAATGTTTTATTCGAACCCAAAGATTTTTTAAATTTTCATTTGTGCTTAGATTGCTTTCTACTTGCATAAATCACTTCACAAGTGTCCAAGGGTCATCTGATCTCATTTCAGCTTTCTTCTCTTTTCACATGTTCTGTGACTATCTGCATACTATGAGCTATGTTCACTTGCATTATGTGTATGCTTGAGTTCTTTTGTAGTTATAGTTTTGTTCTAAACAAAGGGACCATCCATTAGTGGAACGATGACAAGTGAAGGATTCCCTAGTGGCAAATCACTTGTCTAAGTGTATCTTAATTATCAAGAAGAAGAGGGAGCAATGTGGAGTGCACAGTATATTTAGAATTTATTGAAATAGCGAACGACTAGAAATTTTAGAATGAGAACCGCAAAATCAAAATGTTCTGCTCTATTTTCAATATTTCTATGTACTGTTACCCACGTCATATTCAATTGCAGTACATTCAGTCCCACGAGTTCTCAGTTGAACACATAATATATCTTAAACCTAATAATAAGCCTGCGTATTACTATTGAGATTGCAATGACACTAACGGAGCCGGGAAATGGTGGGCAAGGAATCATGAGACTTCATCCCCCGCCCTTTGATATCTATGTTGTATGATAACTTGTAATATTCTTTGATGAAATTTATGAATTATCTAAAGAAGTACAGATTAGAGATATACAAAATTTACAGGGATGAAATTTTATTTTAGATGCGGTTTTATGGTTCCTTACCTTTTTATATGTAGAGCAGTTTAAAAGTTTTCTTCCCCTTCCAATTATTTGTTTTCTGGCCAGTCCTAGTGTTTGACGAATATGCTTATATATAAAGAGTTATTAAACTAAAATGGTGGACTGTGACTGCAATGGAATTGATGCTTTTATGTGAATCAAAATCAATATAGCATATACATAGCTAAGGTTTGGAAAATTGCTTGGTGGGTCTAGGTGATTGAGGTACCTTTAATTGAGCATTAATCTGATATATTGTAATGTTTTGGAATGATTATTTAAATACTCTATTATATATTTTGAATATTTTTGTTATATATTATTACTATATAGATATGATTATAATTTATAATAGGTTTTAAATGATTTAATATTCTGTATAAAATCTAAGTATAAAAAAAAATAAAAAATTAGATATATGATTGTTTTAGGACAGGGTTCTGGGAGGATTTAAACATTATCGACTTCTAGGTATTAATTGAATTAGTGGGGGACTTTTTTAGGATACTGTATGATGTGGTTTGAAAAGCCTTAAAAAATTAAATTCCTTTGTAAAAATGAATATTAATTTCGTACAGTGAGTATGCTCGACTTGTGGGAATTTTTGTTCGCTCACAAGTCACAAACCAAACTAGTATCCCTACTTGCCACAAGCGTATGTATATCTGTCAAGGGTGGTTACTGAACATAAATTATTTTACAGGCATTTTTATTTAAATACCAATGCTCTTATTTCTGTGCAGTGGTTGCTGTTTCAGTTGCTGATTAGGTTTTTCTTATGCAGGATTGATGCTTTCTTGAGTAGTGATCAAAGTCGATGTGCAGCTAAACTTCTTTCTGCATACACTGATGGTGATGTTGAAGAAATTAAGCGCGTAGCTCAGTCGAGCACTATATCCAATCTTGACCATGCTGTATGTCATATGTTCTGAACTACCTTATCCAACTTGCTATAAAATAGATGTGTCATGATATTGATTTGGGGGCACTAATATGGACATCTGTAAGTTAGTTCTTGTATCTACTATGTAGCGGGTCATTGATTGAAATAATTTGCGTTCTTTTGTATATAGCTGATAGTAAAGTTTCTAGAGCATAATTACATAGCATTTATAAGTTTAAATTACATGGAATTCTTTGTTTGGCCATTCCTTAATGAGGGTGCCTTAGCAAATCGGGCTGTAGGATTTATCACTGTATTGGACATGCTTAATTGTTATTATTTGGCTGCAGATCATTAGGCTTGCAAGAAAGCTACCAACAGGCGACGTGAGCGGACTCAAAAGTGAGACCGGAAAGGAGCAAGAAGAGCCACTAGATGAAGACGATCTCACTTAACTTCTCATGTTGGTAGTATTGACAACCAACCTTTTTCTGGAGAAATCTGTTTACTTGGACGAAATACAAAATATGAAGGCGTGTGTACAAAAATGCTAGTTGACAGAATTGCATACTCAATGAGTTAATGGCAATATTGTTTAACATTTATATGCAGTTGCAAGTTTGACATGAAAGGCTTTGCATAAATTAATAAATTGTTACACATTTATTTATTTGTTCATGCTGTATGTTGTGTAATATAAAAATTAAATTTAAAATTTAAATTTGTTGCTAGTATTAAATATCATATGTGTACAGGACTATCTACTGAACAGTACTAAAAAGCTTTTGCATGATTACAGCTGGGGATGAATAAAACCGAACTGAACTGCGGAGATCGACTTAAATCAATCCTTATTTAAACTGGATGTACCGAATTATTCGAAATCTGGAATTAAAAGGGTCCGTTTTCAAAGAACCTGATTAAAATGGGTTAGATTAGGGTTAATATATCCTTTAATTAACCCAACCCAGTTGGTTTAAAGTAATGGTCCAGACCAAAGTACTAGTTAAAATTATCCGGTCTACTCATGTAATGACCTAACAACTATTCCCTCCATCTCATTTCAGTATCATGATACACAAATGTTCCTATAAATTTTATTTTTATAATTTATTTTAAAATTTTCCTGCAAATTTTAAAATATCATTTTTGGATATTGCTTAGTTTATTAATGATATTGGAGATTTATTTCTATTGTTTTTATATAAATTATTAATATGATATATGAAAATAGTAAGTCTCAAACATGCTATCTACTAGAATATAAATCAATTATGAGAAATGATTACGTATTATCATGAATGGAAGTGGTGGAAGGAAAAATCACTCAGAATCGTGAGAAACACAGCTTGTTAATGTGTTAAGATCAACTGGGCTTGAGAAGTACATAATATTTATAGAGAAAAAATCACTCTGACTCATTGCACGATCCGATGCGTTAAATGCAGGTAAATCAAGTAGAGCTCGAGAGGGGCAACAACAATTGATAGCACAATCAAGCGGACAGAGCAAGCAATTTACAAGAGTGCCTAGCACCATCAAGGGGATACACACATAGCACAGCAAGACCAGCAATTTGCCACTTGATCATCACCACTCCCATGTGCTCTAATTCTTCTATTAATATTGTTGGCGTATCTCTACCCATTGGTTCGGTTACTTGATGAGTCAGCTCAGTTTGGGATGCTGCTGGTAGATTTCTTTCGACATCTTGCCCTGCATTCTCCATGATCGGTTAAAGACTACTCACTTGTAGGTCTTGTTATTCGTGTATATATCGCCAAAAATTTCAAAAAAATGTTACACATCACACTCCTTTTACCATGAAAGTCAAAGGCAACTTGTGCAAAATAGTCTAATATTAATAGTAGAAAAATATTCAAAGGCCTTTTCCGCCTGAGAGTTTGGTATGGCAATAGTTTTTTTTTTTTTTTTTTTGTCACATGATATGACAATAGTTAAATGTATTGGTTATCACATAACTAATCCACCAGAATTATTCACGATTTTTTCACCACAAGACAACATATGAGTTGTTGCATTTATCAAGTTGTGTATGCAGGCTTAAAAAACAAATGCTTTTAGGATTACTTATGTTAGTACAGATAAGTAAGCTTTAGCAGGTATTTGGTGAAGTTGACACAGGTAGCTAATTACACCGCTCATATGAATTTTTACTATAAGAGAACACAAGGCATATACGTAGACAGTGGCGGATCCAGAAATTGATAAACTGATGCAGTAATAGCAGCGAAGTGTTGAACAAAACAAACGCTTCAAAGCCGTTTGTAAACAGAATCATCCTTGGACTAACAGTATCTTTCTTTGGCCGGTATACAGCAACATGTTATTAACAAAAGCCAAGGTGGTTTTATATATCATGTTTGCTAAGAACAGAGTACTGACAGATCAGATTAGATCACAAAGCCGGCTTACTAGGACCATTTCCTAGGTTAATTGGAATCAGCATTTTTCGATCCTAACGATAAGTACATTCTGCAGCATTAAGTCCATTTACATCTGCACCAGATGTGTTATATGCTTTTGTTATCCACAAAGCACTCAAGCATACTAATTAATCGTAAATTTTGTGTTTTTATTTTGATTATTTCTTCTGCCTTTAAGCATATCAAGCCGCCTTCAGAGAGATGAAACTTATAATATTTCTGCAACTTGGGATATAAAATGTGCATTAGATATGGGTGTCTGTTGCATTCAACTTCCACAAGAACATAGTTGGTGTCTGACATGGCTCTTAGAGTGGAAATAGTGTCGAGAGAAATAATCAGGCCTTCTTCTCCGACCCCGGATGGCCTCAAGAGTTTCAAGCTCTCTTTTCTTGATCAGTTAGCGGCTACTCTTCATGTTCCACTAGTACTGTTTTACCCCGGAAGTACTGATCAATTTTATCAAAAGAATTCGTCGTACCAGACCCTCAAGGAATCTCTATCACTGACCTTAACAGAATTGTATCCTCTTGCTGGCAGGCAAAAGAGTCAGTACCTAATTGAATGCAATGACGAAGGTGCTGAATATGTGGAATCCCGTGTGATTTGTGACATGGCTTCTGTGACAGAGCATCCAAAACTGGATCATCTCCGGATGTTACTTCCCTACAATCCCCACCAACTTTCATCACAGAATCAGCTGAGCATGGACCAGGTAGCCCTCTTAGCTGTGCAAGTTAACAGATTCTCGTGTGGTGGAATCGCGATAGGGGTTTGCATTCGTCATGTCATAGCAGACGCTGCAGCAACTGCAACGTTCTTCAGAACATGGGCTAGAAATAATGCCTCATGTTACAGAAATGTCACTGAATATATTCCCAAAAACTATGTGTTTGATTGCACTTCTTTGTTCCCTCCACAAGATATCGCGCTTGCTTTCAGCGCTAGAGCCTCCAAACACAACCAGATAATTCACAAAACTGTGACTAAGAGATTCATTTTAAGTGATTCAGTAATCAAGGACCTCAGAAAGAAATGCAGCATGGATGATGATCATGATAATGTCAATTACCCAACTCGTGTTGAAGCCGTCGTGGCCTTCTTGTGGACAACAATCATCCAGTCGAGTAGGAAAAGGCTCAAAAGGCACGAAATTTTGCTAACAGTGAACTTGAGGAAAAGGATGGTTCCAGCAATCCCCCCTCACAGCATAGGTAATGTTTTCCAGCCTTCAAGAGCACAATGGGAGGCAGGCGAAGAGAAGATCGCAGACTGTAAAATCTTAACTAAAAAAGTATCAAACGATTTAAGGAAGATGGAAGATGGATATATAAGGAAGATCTTCGAGAATGGTAATTTCTTCAAAGGGATGAAGGAAAGATTAAAAATGGTGGCAAATAAAAGTGAAGAGATGGGGACTTTTGCAGTTAGCAGTTGGTGCAGATTTTCATTTTATGAGACTGATTTTGGATTTGGAAAGCCAAGTTGGTATGGAACTTGTTTAAATTATATAAATTCTGCAATTCTAATGGATACTAGTGATAGTAAGGGGATTGAAGCATGGGTTACATTAGATGTGGAAGACATGGAAAAACTTGAGCAGAACTCTGAGTTTCTTTCATGTTTTTCTGTGAGTTTGAGCCAAACTGTTTGATCATAATCCAGTTTCTTCTTTCCTGTTTTCTTCTGCACTGTTTCAATTTAAGATTCAAGTCTCTTGTCAGTAAACCTGTATTTGGGTCGGTTTTAGCTAAATAGCTTCTGAAAAAAGGACCTTATAGATAAAATGTAAAAGTCAATTAAAAAAATTGCAGTTTGTAATGTAATACACTGCAAAAGTCCTGCTCTTTTATTGATATACTTGTGCAAACAATACTGTTGTGATACAACTTACAAGGCATACGAGAAGTCAAGTAAAGGGCCTAATTTAAATTTACTCAAACCTAAACAATTCCAGAATACGGTTTACATTTATTCAGGCCTTCACATAATACCGTATTCTGTTTAAGGTTGCTAAAAGTTTGACTGCAAGCTTTCCGACCGTAAGGGTATCTAAGATATACTAATGATAGTGTACTTAATACAGTATTATACTTATCACTAATAGTAGTGCAGATGATGTAATATCAAAGTTTTTCATTCTTTATACTTTATAGAGGGGTTGAATTTACTAGATTGTAAAGCCATTTTGATCAGTTCAACTGAGTGACACATTATTTAAGTCGGTTTGGTCAGTTTTGTTTTCTTTACGTTCTCTGTGTGGAAAAAGATACAAGTAGATCATGCAGCCAAGTTCAGCTTTCACAACAAGTATTTATCAACTTTCATTGCATCTGCATGGCAAAATTAAGGAGTGACCATCCGACTGGATAAAACATCCAAGCAGTGCCTGATGATCACAAAGGCGTCTAATCAAATGTAAGGCTATTCTACGATCCCAAAGTTTTACACAGATATACAAGTAGCAAGTTGATTTCGGCAAATAATCATGGTAATAAACAGTTCCCATGCTCTCAAATGGTATACATAAATGATCTCCCAATTTCTTGCTCTATAAATTAATATTACCACTCCCTCCATTCTTTTATTGATTTGTATCTGTAATTACAACTGTGGAAGCACCCAGAATAAATATACTTATACTGCTAAGTTTAATTAAAAATCAAATAATAGAATGTTTTAGTGAGAACAACACGCGACAACAAAATCCGAAAGAGCTTATCGTTAAGCATCTAGAGATTAACGAAAATGGTAACAAAGTATCCTATCATTTAAGTGGTGCAAAATCAACCAGGCTTTAAAACTAATATCTCCTTCTGATTTGAAATTGCATTCATTTAATTCCACTCACCATAACACACATCTAGCAATCAAAGAAGTTTCCTTCGGTCATCTGAAATATGAAGCTGTTGTGACTTCTAATATCTGACACCTTAAAAGTTAAAACACACCTTAGTAGTTACGAGTTTTACTCGTAAGTTTTCTCTATTCCTGCCTATTCCATAACATAACTGATGCTAAAGAGAGATCATGTTGACTTCAAACTTTATTGTCCCTTCTGTTTAAAAGTGTATTCATCAAACCTCAACTTCCCTTGGTATGCCTCCATTACCTCAGGAACTTTGTCCATATGTGCATTTACATATTCCATTAAAAACTTTCTTTGCGTCAAAGACAGTATCGTTGATAGCCTGTAACTCTCTCTAGTAATGTTTTTCGAGACCAAAACTTGCAGAACTGAACACCTTGGAATAGTTCTCTTCTGTAAGCTATAGGAAAGAATAGCTGGATGACATGACAACCTGGACGGTGTCCACTGTAACTTATTCACAACGAACTGCACACTTTCACTGATCTTCTTCTCACTGTAACACATGATCCTTGGTAGTTTTCTGAGCATTAAATCTATCTCATGATTGGAGAAACCAAAGCTTCTAAACAACACACATCTAGCTTCCCAAGTTGAGTCAGTGACATGACACAATGCAACAACAGCATCGAAAAAATACCCAGATGAAAGATCAAAACCCATGCCTTTAACCTTCAGTGCCACACTGCGCAATTTGTCATGTGGTTTACCTAAAACTGGAAAAGGACCTGCTAAATATTTCACAATCTGGAAACGGGGCACGCCAAGTTCGCAAAGAAACTCAAAATTAAACGATAAATCTTGTATTCTGTAGGCGGTAAGAATGTGTGGATTATGTTTAAGAAGAACAAGTGTATCCCGGCTACCAATCAGTGAACTGAGCAGGTTGAAAGTGGGCTTTATTCGGTTATTCAGACTTCTATGGAGAATAGGCGGGCATTTGGTGACAATGGCGATTACCTCTGCTCGAGATAAGTCCATAGAGAGCAAAAACTCAAGCTTTGGCTTGATGAGCATTTCAGGATGATAACCTTTAAGAATGCCGGGATATTTAGAAATGATTTTGTTAATATTAGGCCGTGGAAATCCAAAGGTTCGGAAGAGCTGGAGAACAGAGTGGGCTCTTTGGTCAGAAAAATCAAAACTAAGACATTCAGAAGCACGAATTAGGGATTTTTTGGATAACCCATATTCGTTCTGGAGAAATGAAATCTTGAATTCAGAAGATTCAGCATTTGTGGGTGTTGTTGTTTTAGTTCTGTAATTACGAAATATGGGTGTTTTTAAACACAGATTCTTCAAGATATGCAAATCAAGATGTTTGGCAGTTAGGGCTTGCAATCGAGACTTATAAATATAAACAAGCATCATCATCATCTACATACACAAGAATGATTTACAGGAAGAGAACGAACTTACAGAGACCACTACACCAATTATTTCTTCACTTTGAGTGAACCCATCAAGAAGCTCAGGGTTGTAGGTTTTAGCTAATCTGAAGGTTGTGCGCAAATACATACAGAATTGTCAATATTCAGTTCAAACTTCATGTTCACCAAAAAAAACGTAGAGCTGCCTGAGAGCCTGCTTGGACTGTATAAATGAGACTTTAATTTAAACCGGAAAATTAATTATATGCGTGATGGTTTAAAGTTAAAAGTAGGTTATCTAATTAAAAGTACGTTGGTTTGAGATTTTTTTTATAACTTAAATTTTTTTACACAATTTTGATAAAAATTATACATAATTCATAAGTTACTTATAAATTATTTATATTTTAGTAACTCATAGTTTATTAATAACTTGAAATTACTCAAACATACATTTTAATCTCTCAGCTTATCATATTAATTTATATTAAATTATAAATCACAATTTTAAATTTAAGCAAACGGTCCCTAAAAAATCCGAACTTTTGACTTTTGATTCAACCATGTCAGGTGGCCGGACTTTTGTATCCATTAGGTCAAAAAAAATTAAATCGGATTTTCATCAAGATTTGATTTGATTGGGATTTTGTTAGGCTGGCCGGATCAGATCGTATTTTATATAGAAATATATCGCACCAACATATGCATGATATTATTTTTAAAATTATGACAATTTAAAAAAAATTGGTATACAAAATTCGATGTTAGTAAAATGTATCCGGTGGAAAAAAAAGTTTAAGTTTAGAAAATTCTCAGATGAGGTAATCAGTATATGTCAAAAGTTTAATATATTTTTTTTCGCGTTTGTATGTGAAGGAGTCGAACCCTAATTATAGATCATATGTAGCAACATTAAATTGATTTCTATTTATTTAAATAATAAATTTAATTTGATATAAACAAATTTTAAATTATCGTTATTATATAATAAGAATATATACATGTCAAATATTGTATTTATCATAATTTCATAATATTTTTTGTTTTATAAATAATATTATTTAAAATTTTATGATGTCAATGTATGTTTAATGGGTCGGATCCATTTTAGGAATTTCTCGAGCCCTAATCGAAGAATTGCATCCGTAAGGACCGTAACTATACTAGTGACATACTAATATACTATACAGACTATACACTCCATTATTTAGAAATCAGATTCCTCAAAACCCTAATCTGCAATTGGGGCATGCACCTATTCTAATCTGTGTAAGTTCTTTCTTATCTTTTTATGACCCAATCTGAAATATATTCATATGTTGTGTGCTTATAATGATGCTGCTGCTTGTTTATCTGTATATTCGTCAATCTTTAACCCTAGTTACCAAGCATCAAACTTTCCGCACTTCGTGCTTAGCAAAACCCATTATTCGTAGTTATAGTAGCAAAAGAATCATACCCATAAATGTAGATTCTGCAGATTTCAAGCTTTGGTTTCTCAAGAACAAATGTGGCTTATCTGGAAAACCCCTGCTTAATGCTTCTAAATGTCTAAATTTTGACTCCTCTGATCAAAGACCCCTCTCGGTTCTCGAGCTCTTCCGGTCCTTTAGAATCCCCCAGTCCACTGTTACCAAAATAATTTCGACTAATCCCTACATTCTAAAAAATTTTCATCCTGAAAAGATCATAAAGCCAAAGCTTGAATTTTTGCGCTCTATTTCCCGATCTCAAGCTGAGTTAGTTTCTATTGTCTCAAAACACCCGTTTATACTTAGAAGAAGTTTGACCAATTTCCTGATACCCTCCCTTGATTTGCTCAACTCTGTAACGGGTTGTTATCGAAAATCAGTTGTTGCCCTAAAGTACAATCCATATATTTTAAATTTTTGTCACAAATCTTTCCTGCTAAATATACAGTTTCTTTCTACACTCGGTGTGCCCCATTCCCAGATTGTGAAACTTTTAAGAAATTGTGGTCCAGTATTAGCTGAATCACATGACAAGTTGCGTAATGTTGCTGTGAAGGTTAAGGACATGGGTTTTAATCTTGAGTCTTCATATTTTATCAGTGCTATCTATACATTGTCTTTTGTCACTGACGCGACTTGGGAATCTAGATGTGTGTTGTTAAGAAGCTTTGGTTTTTCTAATTCTGAAATCCATTCCATGTTCAAGAAGCTACCATTTGTCATGCGTTATAGTGAGAGAAATATTGCGGCAAAGATGGAGTTCTTTCTGAATAAATTACAGTGGACACCATTTAGGTTGTCAAGTTGTCCAGTTGTTCTTGGTTATAGCTTAGAGAAGAGGACTATTTCGAGGTGTTCAGTTCTGCAAGTTTTGGTCATAAAGAACATCACCAGTGAAAGTTATAGGTTATTGACTATATTGGTGATGAGTGAGAAAAAAATCTCCGAAGACTTTGTAAATGCATATAAGGATGAAGTTCCTGAGTTGATTGAGGCATATCAAGGGAAATTAAGATTTGATGAATACACTTTTAAACAGAGAGGACAGCTAAGTTTGATGCAATTATGATAATCATTTGACACCAGTTTTACTTTTTTATTACTGAATTGTTAGAAACCGGAGAGGTGAATATATGAACTGATTGATTAATAACATCTGAGTCTAAGTTGTGGAGTATGCCAAGTAAACTTGCTTATAGGTACAGGAATGGACTTTTTTAAGGCGTTCAATCTTGAAATCCTTGGTGTCAAACAATAGAATTGAAAACAGCTTCGTGCCTAGCAACATTATTGCAGATAGCTTTGTAGCTGAACAGAAAGGTGAAGTTCTGCAAGTAGTAGCCATATTAGCTTTGTTGCTAGCTTTTAGTTGTCTGTGTAGTTGAGCAGTAGCAGTAATCATATTAGCTTTGTTCTTAGACTCTCTTTTTTTAACTCTGCGAGAGTTTTTATGCTGGTTGATTGGGAGCGTGTTCCTTTTCTCAAAGCTAGCCTAGGGTATAACGTAGTCTTGACTGGTGAGTTAGTCGATGTTCTCCAAGTAATGAACACTATGAAAGCATCAATGAATCAAGAGATCAGGTCATCTCTTCAAATGCCAACGACAAGAATCACAATAATTTATCTCTGTATTCTTCTGATTAAGCGTTTTGTTCTGCCCTCCAATCACAATAATAATTCCTAACGATGAACTGTGAATGTACAAAATCTTTTTTTAAACTTCATTTTCTTCTTTATACTCTACAATTTTTGGCTGACGGAAGAAGTTTATTTGCCCAACTAGTTTAAATTAATTAATAAATTATAAAGTACGGAGTTTCTTGTCTAACTGCTTGTGCTTTCCGTGTTGGGTTCAAGGTCTTGGGAAAATTAGATTAAAATATACCTAATTCCCCTAATTTGAAATATACATTATACATAACTTATAAGATACGCGTTTTGATGGTAACCGAGCAAGGCAGGTATAAAGGAGTGATATAGAAATTAATTTCATTTTTAATATTTTTATTTATTAAAATTTCTGAATTACATATTTTGCATAAAAAAATTAATGATATAAAAAGTTAAATTAATATTAAAAATTTATTAAAAATAGTGACTTAATAATTTTGTAAAATCAAATATATATATACAACAGTGTTCAATGCCAAATACATGATATACTTCAAATTCTTTGTAAATGTTAAATCAATTTTTTATTCGAGCTCCTACTTATGAGAAAGTGCCACATATATCATAACTAGGATACTTGCCCGGCTACCGCCGGAATTTTTTCTACACTCGTTAATCTGCGTTTTTTATTTCAGTGAAAATGTTTGGCTGTGAACGAACAATATTAAAAAAATGAATTCAAACTTTTTTACCTATAAATTAAGCGTTGTACAGGTGTTTAGAGTGGGCTCGTTGATAACTATTCAACAGACTTGGGCCGAGACTAAGGCTTGTTAACGCACAAGCAGCCCAAACAACGTTACATGTATAAACGTTTGCACTCATTCATATTTTGAAAACAGACGATTTATTGCCACTATTAATTCTATTGTTTGGTAACAGTTGGCTGCTTTAGAGTAAATACCCATACCATTTTCTTCTTCATCTTCTTTTCCACCATTGTTGCCTGCTATGAAGATATTTAAGGTATCATCTCTTAACACAGCTCTCAATTAATTTTAATTCTTCCTCATTATTTAATAATTAATCTGCTTTTGACCTAGTGATGGAATCATCGGGTTTGATTGTTGAGAAATTTATCAAGTATGTCACTGAGGAAGATGTCTTCTCGGATGAACTGGTTAGTTCTTCTTAACTCTTTTCTATTTAAATTGTCATAGTTGTATTGCTTCTGTTGTCTAGTCGATTATGCACATGCATTCCTCGCAGCGATTCCCTGCGGATATGCGTCAAAACTTGGTGATCTTGTTGGTAAGAAACTCCTCTTGAAATTGAAAACTGATTATTGTTTGGAAGTAACATATAATAAGGGTTTGGGGAAAATGATTGGTGTTGAAGCCCTCTACTCTGATTTTCACTTAGAAGGCAGGGAGTTGTTGGTTTTTGAGTTTGCAGGTGACGGTAATTTAAACGTATATATAATTGGGAGGGATTTTTGTGAGGTTGAGTATCCAAATGTTGTTCATGCACTACAGGAAATTGGTCCCTGAAAAGGTATTATTACAAATTTTTTACAACTATTGATGTCACACTGTACTTATTCAGCTGGTTCACGTATCTGTATTATTCAGCTGGTTCACGTATCTGTATTTTTCAGTGTCTCTTATGAAGGGATGGCTGAAGTTTGTGAAGTTTATAACCGAGTCTGAACCTATAGTGGTTTAAAAGAATATGTTTAAATTTTGTTCCCTCTTCATATGATGGTTATTTAATTTTGTTTGTTAAAATAATCCAAATTATTGACAACTCTTTTGGAAATATTAATAGTGTACATTTTTTTAAAGTGGGCTCATGATTATGCATCCAACACACTTGGGCTGAGATTAAGTCTTGCCAAGGCCCAAAAAACTTTACATGTGTTTATTATAATAACATTAAATTATAGTATTAGTTTAAGAGAAATGTATAGTGTAATAAATTTTTTTGATAAAATAAAAATTAGACTCTACAAAAAAAATTATATAATTCAATTATGTTCGAAAATTAAACAATAATCATAAAGTTTGATTCTTAATTAAAATTCATTTATATTCGAGAATTACGTAATAATTCTTAGTATATAGATTTTTTTTTATTAATTGCTTCTCGGCGTCGCTGAGCAGCGACGCCTTGTACTTTAATCGAATTTGTAAATATTTAATTTATAAAAATTCAAATTTTACATTTCGGAATTTTTATATTATTCTAATAATTTATAATTTTAAATTTAATAACAAACAATAATTTACATACATTTCATAGTTTAATTTATACAAACTTCCTCTTCTGATTTAATTTATAAGTATGTTATTTAAAAAAAATCAAATATTACATTTATACGCCTTCTTAAAGTACCATTTTAATAAAGATGCTATATTGCAGTCGAAAATGTAGTTCTCTAATAGTTGGTTTCTTTGTCAATTGCATCTTTATTTTAATAAAGATGTTATGTTTTCTTTTTCTTTACCAGGTTTGCAAGATGGACATAAATTATTTCATACAAATTTCACAAATTAAAACATGAAATAAATTAGATATCTGCAATAAATTAGATATACGGCCGCCGGAAGTCATAATAGTTACAAATGTAGCACATTCCTAAAATGTCAAAAAGATATACATAATCAATTCCGTGTTGTGCAATCAACTCCTGCGTTTACACATTTTGTGCACTTTCACGCATAATGGCTTTCTTTATGCATGTCGTAGCCAGGGCAGTTTTATGATCAGTTAAAATACTTATCTTTCTATGCAATTTTCATATCAGTGAAATTCTAATGAAGACTCTTAAAATGTTACATATAAGGTGTTTATATATGATTTAAATTAAATGTAATGTAGTAGTTTTTATACTCCCTTGGTCCCGTTTTACATGTCTATTTTGAAAATAAATTTTGTCTTTATTTATATGTCCATTCACACTTCAAAACAAATTTAATAATAATTTTTCAAATCTGTCCTCATAATTTCTATTTTCAATGCTTAAATTATTTAAAACTGAGTCGAATTCACGTTTTCAATGCATTAATTAGGGGTATTTCATTATTTTAAAGATATTAGTTAAAAGTATTAAAGAAAAAAGTGTACAGAATATATTATTTCTTGGTATATGCGGTTTTTTCAAAATAGCCATGTAAAAGGGGATGAAGGAAATATTTACAGTCGTTTAATATAAAATTTCAAGTTAATTTGAAATTAAGTTGACATATATTTAATCCTTGAAAAAATGTACGATCAAAGAATATGGCAACACTTACAAAATTCTAATTTAATTTATAAGTGTATAGAATATATTTTTTGTTTGTTGTAGTAGTTTTTGTGTGCAAATCTTGAAATAATAAAAAGAGTCATAATTACAATACATACACAAGGTCACTCCAGTGGATTTTATTATCACTCAATACACATAAACATACGAAACAAAATAATAGTGGTGCAGCATCAGTGTATAAACCAAAACGCAATTGAATTTAAATTTAAAAACTCTATGCAGCTTGCGTCCTTCCAATCAAAGTCGACGAATTAATGTGACAGAGTTTTTATCCTCCATTATATTTAAGGTAGAATTTACTCAAGTTTCATCTTGTATTATTGACAATAGAATTTTATAAATATATTTTTCATAAAGTTAAAACATAAATGGATGTAATGAGTATGAAGCATTAATCGCATAATTAGTTTGAGGTTTACTTTTCTCCATGCATATGTGAACCACATGTTACTCCCTCCGTCCCACCAGGTTCTTTACAGTTTCCTTTTTTGGATGTCCCATCCAATTCTTTAAATTCCAAAACTTACCAAAAATAGTCAATGGGTCCCACCACTTCCCAACTTTTCCTCCCTTTTCACACTACTTTTACTCCCTTTTCACACTACTTTTACTCCAATATCTTTCTTTTATTCATTAAAAATTGATGGGTCCCACCACTTCATCCACTTTTCTTCCTCTTTTCCACTACTTTATACATATTTCTTAACTTCCGTGCCCAAACCAAACGTAAAGAATTGGCTGGGACGGAGGGAGTAATTACGGAATACGTGTATGATAACGACAATAATATGAGAAAAGAGGGTCAACAGACAATTGTGTTCGTGTATGATAACGACAATAATATGAGAAAAGAGGGTCAGCAGACAATTGTGTTCTTTTGAGTAAAAATCAGTTGATAAAGTAGAGAACAACATATCGTGCATATAGACTCATGCACGAAGAAGACATATGGCATTACTGGGGGAGTCTCACAATTGTATGTGAACATAAAAAAAATTATTAATATAAATTTAATGGTTAATTTTTAAGTTAAACTTTTTTCTTTTATGATCATTATCATATGTTGTAAAAAGAATTGCCATCAATCATAATCAGATTGAATAAGATTTGATTAAACTGCTATTCCACAAAAATGTTGACAAATTGTATGTGTGAAAAATATCATATTGAAGTCATTTGTAAAATTTTTAAAGGGATTCTCATTTAATGTTTCAAATTTATATTTAAGGGTTCTTCGTTTAGGGTTTAGGTTTACATTTATAGTTTACAAAAATATTACAATACATTGTTTACAAAATTATAAATTATTACAAAAGGTGTATAGGGTTTATGTGCTTGTATTCATGGCTTCTAAGTCATAATCTGATTAAAAATTATCGAAAGATTGGTGATTAATCAAAGGATTAATCAGATTGCATGGAAATCAGATGTATTTTAGTATTAAGATAATTGATATTTATGTGTTATTATGTTAATTATTTATTATCAAATATAATAAAATTTCGGGATTACTCAAAGAGCAGTGATTAATCGAAGGGATTAATCAGATTAGAAATCAGATATGTTTTAATATTAAAATATTATTTGATATTTTATTATTATATTAGTTATTTATTATCATATAGGCACACACTATCATACATTCTACGGAGGTTCATTTCAATCAATATAATATATTTATCTTCATAAAATATTATATTTAATTTATTTTAAAAAAATATAAGGACTAAATCAGATTTCAAAAATGATATGTGTTACAAAAATCAGGAATCACACCTGATATTTGATAATAATATTCAGGATTATTGAAAGATCAGTGATTAATCGGAAGGATTAAATAATTAGAATAAAAATAAGATGTATTTTAATATTAAGATATTATTTCCGTGAGTTGATTTTTTTAACTTTTATTTTGATAAAAATCTCTCACAAGTCAAAAATTACATACAAATCACTTTTAATTTTATTTTTATATTTTTAGAAACTCAACCTATTAAATACTTAAAACTATTATAGTGATGGTAAATGATATTAATAAATTAATTTTATTAATCTTGCTTGTCACGTATGTAAAAGAGACACTACGCCATATATGGCCTACAACAACATCCAAAAAATGATGCCATAACCCCAAAATATGTTGCAATAGCCCATAAATGGGCTATTGCAACATAAAATTTAAGTTGCTTTTTTCCATGTTGCCCTAGGCTTCTATTGCAACATAATGATCATCTACTGCAACATAGGGTTTTCTGTTACAATAGACATGCTACTGCAACAACCAACTACCCTATTGCAACTGAAATTTTATGTTACGTTAAACCTTTTGATTTCAAAAAAAATGGGACCCACGTGTGGGTCAGACACGTGTCAGTCCCATGTAGAGGTCAAAGTGTGGGGCCCACAAGGGCTACTTTCTACAACATATATTTGTACTAAATATCTGATATATATGTGTTAATGCAACATTAAACTACTATGCAAAAGTTTACTATATCAACTGCAAAATTAACTAATCATTCATACAAACCAAAGTTCAAAACAAATCCAACCAAACTAAACTACCTAACAAATCCAACTCATCCTTTAGGTCTTCTTCACACAATCAATGTTGCGAGAGCCACCTGTTATAGTGACATGAGTGTTCCTTAGCTTTGCGAGCTGAATTGCGTAGTGACCAACACCGCCTCAAGCTGCAACAGTTAGTATGTTCATAGGTTGGCGTCTTTTCATAGAACAACTCCCGCTGTGATGTGGCATTGGTAAGTGGTTAACCCTTGAGTGCCTAATGCGGCACATTCACCAGCTGATAGTTCAAGTGGCCTTAGAACTGTTACTTCTTACTTTGCTACTGCATACTCAACTAATCCACCTCCAGTCTGTTTCAATATCATAATGAGCAAAAATTAATGAGCAAACATAACAGTACCAACTGAAATGTTTCTCGCATAATCCATTCCGCAATATATGAAGTACTTGGTCGAACCAAAACGGAGATATAAGAGTATTCTATACCGTTGTTCCAAGCATGGCCATAACTTTTTCGCCTTTCTTGAATTTTCTAACTGCAAATCCAACATCCACAACCTAACCTGAGATATCAGAACCATGCATTAATGTTTTATTTTCCAAAAATCAAATGCATGACAAAGCAAATTAGAAGAGCGGTGGTGACTGGATACATGTTAACGTTTCCACAAATAAGCAAAAGTAGATGAAATCGAACAAAATTTTAAAGAAAAATAAGTAACCACAACTATAAGAAAAAAAAAGTGAACACTCCACAAGACAAAGAAAAAGCAGGTGACAATACTAAGATTCACTGTCTTAATGACATACTAAGATTCTCTGCTCTTCATTTTATTTAGTTCAAGCTTTTAGTCAAGTACAAAATCAACTAGTTTTACCCCATATTATACACATCATTGAAACAGTTCATTGACATGTTCACGCAACTAATTAAAACATCAATTCATTAATGAATAATCAGACTACCAGATACATAATAAAAGCTGGTCAAGCTACAAAGACAAACTTTTCAACCTAAAACCAGAGTACCAGAAACAAGCACATATACAAAAGCTTACATCATAAAATTACATACGTATAGATATACATATTCGTCTGTTTTCAAAATCCAAGAACAAAATCGGAGTACCTTAAGCTGAAGAAGCGCACATCAAAGATTTAAATCAGTCAATCCCTAAGGAACCCAAAGCCAGCCTAAAACAGAACAAAGATATAAAACAAATTAGAGACAGAGTTAAAGATCTAAGAGAAAAAACAATATAACCAAAAAACCCCTGAATCAAAGGCATGAAAACCCCCAATTTTGATCCAAGAACAAATCAATTGAATAAACCCTAAATTTAATTCAAAATCCAGGTGATTTGTGAGAGCTTGCTCCAATTCCACGAGAACGAGTGAAATCGACCTCATTTTTATCTAAAGAGATGAAGAGAGAGACAGACGGAGAGAGTGAGAGAGAACGGAGAGATTGAGAAGAGAGACGAGGCGAGGGAGAGAACGAGTCAATAAAGCGTGTTTGATACTCTGAATGTTCAAAAATCTGGACTTGTGTGGATACTGGTTTATGTCCTCAAAAAATTTGCCTCTTCAAATTTTGTCCAAATATTTGGAGCCCGCCGTGCTGCAAATGAAAAAGCCATTTCACTTGTTTTAAATTTTTTAACATATTATTTATTAAAACATTCTATTAAAATCCTTGTCTTTTTCAAAAAATTAAATTATAATTTATTTATACTTTGTATAATTTAAAAAAGGATCCTTACTTTTATCAAAACAATTTAGGGTCATAGATATATTATATAATTATTTAAAATTTAAAAATATTATGTTAAAAACTAGAATTTGTTTTTTAAAAACTTAAATTACCTTTATATTTTTAAAAATAAAATTGTTCATTTATTTGAGTGACATTTTATTTTACGATATGTCTAATTATTTATCAAATTTAATAAATTTCAAGATTAAATTATTCAATTTCATAATAATTTAAAAACATAATCATTTAATATAGTTTTTTATTTTGAAAAATATAATTCAATTTCAGTATTATTATCTTATTCATAATTAAATCGTTCAAATTTATTATTTTTATTACAATTATTTATTTTAAAGAGATATAAAAATTAATGTTGTATTCAAACATTTAGTCTTTTCCTATTTAATATATTATATTTTATCTATTAATTATTTAAAATTATTTTAACTTTGTTTTATGTAAATTTTATTGTCATATTATAAATTATTAGTTTACTAATACTCTATGCAACACATGTATTCGGCTATTGCAACATCAAATGCACATTGATGGTTATCGTTGCGGTAGGTATGAATTAGTGCATCTAATGCAACATAATTTTGCAACACTCACGTTCATACCATTGCGGTAGGCCATATATGGCGTAGTGAGATTTGATACATCAAGTAGAAGTGTTATGTATTAAAGTTATTAAAGATTAACGAATCGAGATTAATCACTTACAAAAATTTATCTTCCTAAATTCAAAATCTAATTCTGAATATAGAGATGGTATCGGTAAAAATATAAAGTAATATCATATTTTCTTTTAAAAATATTATATAATACAAACTTTATAACTTCGAATAAGGAATTTTTTATCAGTCGTATATATTTATTTATCATACAAAATCATCGTTTTTTTTCAAATGTGATTACAAAAGCATGTAAAAATTACAATGATGCAGAATGACTGAGTTCATGCACCAGATGTTAGACACTCAATTTCAACTATTACAGGCGGCACTTAATGAGTCTATACTGCACACCTATCTTCACACAGTAGATGATTATGTTGTGTAATGAGTAGAGTAGAAATGTAACCAAAGTCATGCATCAAGCATTCATTATAAAATCAGTTTTATCTGTCTCCGTGATGATGAGTAAGGACAGAGCAGAGCAAGCTTTCGAAATTTGGTTTCTTTTCATTTCAAATTAAGAGATTTATTATTTCTTATGCATACCATCAGTGAGGTACTGAGTTCATATTTCACATAGACATAGGCCCTGTTTGTTTAAGAGAAGCAGAAGTCAGAAGTGGCTTCTGCTTCTCTTGACCCGTTTGTGTAAAGAAGTAGAAGCACTTTTAAGAAGCTGAGAATGCTAGCTTCTATCTCACAGCTTCTGCTTCTTTTCCAAACATTTTATTAGCTTATTTACTTCTCACTTCTGCTCCACTTCTCTAGTTTAAGCAAGAAGCCACTTCTTTTAAGTTTGCCCAAACGGCCCCATAGTCAATTTCCAAAAATAAACAAAATCACTCGAGAATATTTGTGTACGTTTGAAGCAATATAATAAAAAAAAATATAACCAAATGAAAATTATAATTATATTTATTATTTAGTCGGTAATTATCTATCTAGGTTAATCAATTGGAAAAATGTATCTTGATAAATAAATTCCTAATTCTTTTATAATTAGATTATCTCAAGTAAAATTTTAATTCAATAAAAAAAAGTGAAATATAATACTCCATCCGTCCTATTTAAACCGCTTTTGACTTTTTACACTTAATTTAAGATATTAAAAAATCAAATCTAAACGTAATTATTCTTTGTAAAGTTTATATCAAATAAAACTATAAAATCTAAATTTTTATTTGATATAAGAATCTAAATTTTATTTAAAATTTAAGATTTCGTAAAATCTTAGTGGTTCTATCACTGGTCAGCGCCACCCTATATTTTCATATTATCTCATATCGCCAAAGTATACTCCAAAAACATAAGAATCTAAATATATTGGAGCAGGGAGAAGGCCAGAGTTATAAACCGCCGAGGGCTATTCAACCCTACAAAAATGCCAACACTATACTTCCATGCAACAAATATCAAATGTGAGAAGCTCCCACACATTGATCTTAGAAACTAATCTGTAATAATGAAAAAATGGTGACAAATTGAATTCAAGTAGTAAGAAACTATCTAACACTATCATTTTCTTTATAATAATCTATTTGATCACCAGACTATCCTTCATCATCAATCATCAGTAGCCTCCCACAGTCCAGAAATCATCAGTCTCTCTTGTTCAATATCCCAGAACAAATCTCCTTGCAGGCCGTCGTGAAGATAATCACAACCCGCATATTCTTCTAATTCTTTGTGTATGCATGAAGTGGTATTTGTAACAGAAGAAGTATTTGTCTCTTGGTTATGCTTGCACCAGCTCATTTCCTGTCGTCGTAGCCAGGGCAATTTCCAGTGATCCGTTAAAATCCAGATCACCTAGCATGTCGTTAGGAAAATCCAGATCACCTAGCACCTCATTAGAAAAATCCATACCAAATCCAGAGTCCAGAAAGGTACCACCAGCTATATCTTTTCCGAGATCAATATTATTCCACAAACTCTGCTCATCCGGGAGCCTTGTGCACTGATTATGAATATTATCATGCATCCATTTAAGAATGTCGCCTAAACTCTCCTCCATAAACGATGTTGAAGGCTCAATTTGCACTTTCAAGCTACAATCTTCCGGAATCTCTAACAATTTCTTATCACAGGGTAGAATCTTCGAGCCTTGCTGCTTCGCTTTTTTTTTCTTCATGCTTTTGTGATTGATCCATTAAAACCTGAGTTTCCACAGGTTTGATTTGATAAAAAACAGGGAGGCTCTTTGCTTTTCTGCTCAAATGAGAATTCAAGTAGAGTAGTTCTTAATCTCGTTGTCTGTTCTACCATCTAAGTGACCAGCAATCAGAGACTACCTATCCCCAAATCACACCAAAATCCAACATTTCACATAACAAAAAGAACCTCAAAATCCAAATACAAATATGAACACTCACTTATTCCTCAAATCAGCATGCAGCTTAACAATGACATCTTCCTAAATAAGAAGAAAATTGCCTCTTCACATCCAGCCTCAAATAGTTGATCCATCTTAATCTATAACTCTTTCCGCATCTCAACAGTCCATTAAAACGATACCATAAACATACATTGCACCTTTAAATCTATCAACAAAAACAAACAACAGAGCAAACAAACAATGCAGCCTCAAACATAGGTATATATATCTATGGAGTAGTCAAGAAGTTTTGTTTAAATTTAACGGATAAAGAAAAAGAAAGAAAGATTGAACCCAGCCAGCGGAGATTCACCAACACTCGTGGTCCCCATGGGGGTGTTGAGGGGGAGGAGCAACGCCTCTGAGATTGCACTTGAGGAATTGTGTGAAAGCATTAAAAAATGGTTACTCATTAACATGTATCTTACCCGACATTAAATTTAAGAGACATAACAACTTACAGTTCTCGCCTGATAAAATATGACCCGACTGTAGAGACAACTTCTGAGGAGGGAGTGCCGTTGCTTTGTATGAAAATATACAATATCAAATGTGAAAAGCGACAAATCAGTGTGAACTGTGAAGCAGAAGAACTGGAATCAGTTTGTTTACCTGCCTACCACCCAAGAAAGGCTTATTAGAAACATCAGCTAGAGGAGTTCTACACGGCATACTGCTTGAGCACTGACCACAGGCGGCAGCGAGTCCGGTCCGGTCGACTTTGAGTGCCTTGACAGGGGTACCTACATGGTACAGCGTCATGAAAACTATCTACAAATATTTCTATAAACATTTGTAAACATAGACATAAACGCCAGGAAATGACAGAAATCGATTCACACAAAATAAATCTCTAAACTTCCAGTACTCACCGGACACAACAGGCGATTCGAAATCAAATTTATCAATCCTCCAACCATGATACGACTCATCATCTCCCGGAGTTTCCGAAGTCTGCGCAACAGATCGAGATAACATATTTAAGCAACACACAAACAAACAAAACACACATATTAATGTAATAAAGAAAATAATAAACGCGGATGAAGATATACCCGCTCCATGAGAAACTGAGTTCGTCGGAGAAGCAACTAAAAGAAGATGAAATAACCTGGATCGCCGATGGAAGCAAGAGACTGGAGGAGGAGAATACGCAGTTTTGGAAGAAAAAGTAAAGCTTCTGAAATTTGAATTCAAAGAAAAAGGTGAAAAAGGTACTGACCGGTTGCAAAAGTCATCAGGTCACTTTCAACACTAAATAACCGGGAGTGGCAATGCATGTAATTGGAAGGCTCCCGAGGGACAGTCGAGGTAAAAAGCCAGGCTTTTTCCTATCAGCATTTATCTATTTATAGATTTTAATAGTTGATTGCCCAAAATATCAATGATCGCTAGGAGTGTCCAATCTACCCACTCAAAGACGCATATTCCATATGCGTGTGTGAAACATGATAGTCCCCTGTATGTGATTTACACATACACAATGAGTCGATGATTGAAAAGTAACAACAAATTCAGTTTAAGTATACATGCTTTCTTCAACATCATCCCCCGAACCTTCTCCATCTTTTCATTCATGTCTTTAGAATTTTTTATTCAAAACACGCATCTTGAATCTGCGTGTTCGAAACCTCGCATCCTTGTATGTGTAAGTAAGCTTGATATGTTATGTGAATGTTTGCGGAAATCCAATGCAGTGTGTCTCCTCTTCTACTGATGTGTATTTGTCCATCTAATTTGTGCAATATTTACGACCTTCATTATTCTGGACATGATGCACGCATGTTGAGTATGCATTCTCGGGTGCTCGCATTTTCCAAATGCGTGATTACAATGTGTTTTTAGAATTATAGCTACACGCATTTCTTGTATACGCGTTTGGGTATTTAGGGCATGTTTTAGGTCCGTGGTTATTTTGGAAACTCTCGAATGAGATGTGGTTAAAAAAGACATTCACCCCTTACTTATCCATCAAGAGATATACCACAATTATAATATAACAATATTAATATATTATATAATATTTAATCATAGTTTCTAATATTAATTTATTAAATACTCTCTCCGTCCCATTTTAGTTGTCAAATTTCCTTTTTTGTTGGTCAAATTGACTAACTTTTGACCAAAGATTACAAGTCACTCCTTCATTATTTTAAAAAACTGAAAATTACATTTTAAAGTAGATTAAAAGTTATTTCTGATGATATATTTTTTTTATTTTTCCAATTGATAAAATATTAATAAATTGCGGTCAAAGTTTGGTCAATTTGACCGGCACAAAACCAAATGTGACAACTAAAATGGGACGGAGGGAGTAACATTTAACCATAGTTTATGAATTACAATAATGATTCTTTTTATTTCTAAAATAAAATTAATAATTACAATTTGAGGAAAATAGCTAGATATACCAATCACTTGAAAAAAAATTAAATAAAAAACACTAATAAGTCGAGACTATGCAAAATGCCAGATATGCTGGGGTTGTCCAGCTAAGATTATGAATGGCCACGATAGAAAATTGATAGAATATGATTGAAATTGAAATTGGGCAACCGAAGTTTCCAATTATGTTCTTCTTGGTTGAAACATTCTAGATTTCTCTCTTCCTTTCTATTTATACACACGCACACACTACCATTATTATAATGTTTTTATTCTCTTGACATCCAAAAGTAAAGAATCTTGCAAAAGGAAGGAAGAAATAATTCAAACAAGAACAACATAATCCAAGCTTATCATTCTCTTCATTTTTGATATCTTGTTCTATATTCATTGTCAAAATCCAATCTTGGGAGGTGGGTCTGTGATTATATCTCTTGTTTCTTTGTATTTTCAAGAAAGTGTTGTTATTTCTTCTCAATCAGATTTGTTCAAGATCTTTCTCATAGGTAAGAAAGTACCCTTTTCTTGTTTTGATCGTAAATTTGAATCTTTTTTATTTTGGTTGAACTTATAATTTGGGGTTGACTTTGTTGATATTTTGTTTTAGATGTATAGTGGGTGATTATAACTGTATTGGGTAATTTTGATGATATTTATAGGATGAGCCGATGAGGAGATGATGAATTTATGAGTTCTGTTGTTGGTTTCGAGTTGCAGGAATGTTAATAGTTTTGTACTATGTGTGGTAGTGTCTGAAAATATAGTTGATAGAATTGGTGTTTTGTTGTATGAGATTGATAAGGATTATATGCATATGCTCACGATAATAAGCCCATAAGACCAATCTTGGAATCTTGGATGAATAGATTATTTACAGAGCGCTTTCATATGTTTCCTCGGTGTTGTAGATAGCTCTGTATGTTGCAATAAATACAGAAATGCTGGGTGAGCAGGATTGGGTAATGCTTGACCACAGGGCTTGTTTGTTTTGTTGAGTCTCAAGTTACGTAGTGAGCTAAAACTTCCATGGGAAATTTACATCGTACAGATCCGAAGTAACTAAAATATAGGTGTTTGATAGATCTTCTAATACCTGATATTAAAGATTTTTCAAGCCTATTTGTATTTCAGATTTGCTCTTGCCATGTTGTGTGGCGTTTTTCTCTTATAACAGGGTTCTGTTATTTGATACATAGTAAATTAGTGGCTTGTACAGTCATGTAGAACGATTTAAGATGTATTCCCTCAAAATTTCAGGGTATTAATTTGGTTATTTAATTGCAGAAATAAGCTTTAGCTATTTAACTCTCTAGTTGATCAGAATTTGTATACTTACAAATTCAAAACTTCCATGTCCAGATGAGTCTAGGAGAGAACTAGGAACCTCAATTTCAATTAAATGGAACTGCTTTTACTTGAATATTATTTTCAGAGTATATTGAATAAATGAAAGAATCTGAGGATACACTTTCAAATTGTTGAGAGCATGAGTCTTCTAGTACCAACTAGGGGTGTAAACGAGCCGAGCCGAGTCGAACACTGCCAGGCTCGGCTCGAGCTCGACTGAAAAGTTCGGGGCTCGAGCTCGAGTTCGACCGAGCCTTTAATTTCAAGTTCGAAGCTCGGCTCGTAAATAGTTCGATAGGCTCGAGTTCGGCTCGAAAGCTCGAATCGAGTTACCAAATATTGACAAAAACTCGAAATATGATCGGTTCGACTCGAGTTCGATTCGATTAAATATATAAATTATAAATAAAATATTAAATATATTTGTAAAAATATATTTATAATAAAAAAATTAAAAAATAATAGAGGCTCGATAAGGCTCGCGAATCTTACGAGCCGAGTAATTTGAAGCTCGAGCTCGGCTCGGTAAAACATTCGAATAGCTCGAGCTCGAGCTCGGCTCGATTATTACCGAATCAAATTTGAATATTTTCCGAGCCGAACTCGAGTAGCTCACGAATAGTTTGGTTTGTTTACACCCCTAGTACCAACTGCTTAGCTCTAGTTGTTAAAGTCATAAAATTTTCCGTTCAAGCATTTTGTGTTGGTAGGAATTCCCAAAAAGGATAGATTACTTTTTACCATACCTCCTGCTTTTCTTTGACAAGTGTTCTGGTTACCTAGAGTGTACCAAACGGTTTATATAGAATTGGGTTTGTTGGACCTGTAGGCTAACAATTTTTGTTCAAGGAATCAGTGACCAAGACTCCAAGAGTTTGATCTCTCTCTCTCTCTCTCTCTCTCTCTCTCTCTCTCTCTCTCTCCCTCCCTCCCTCCCTCCCTCACTTACTCACTCATATTACTGTACTGTAGTATAATCTCAAAATACAATTGAAATTATGTAAAGTAAAGAGCTTTAGTAGTGATTATCTATAGTAAATTATTCAATGGTTATTCTTCAAACTTTGAAGGATCAGAGTATACCCTTCTTCTGCAAGTCCTAATCTATGATCCTTAGCAATAGAGACAACAATGCATTATGTTATACAAAACATAATTGGCTCTTGCGTTGTGATTCCCACTGGGTTGGGTTGGTGGAGTGGGCATTGCTTCATGCGGCAGCTCAATTTGCATTTGGTGTATGTATCTTCCAGAAGACATCTAATAGTTGCGAATGAAGAAATAGTTTTTGTGGATACATGTCTCTCTAGAATGGTCATTTTTACAAAGTTGTGTACTTATTACACACCTGGACTTCTGTTTATAAATTGAATCCCTGTAGTTAACAATGCCAATAGTCACCCGCAATGTATTCTATTGAAATACTTCTCGCCTGAGGTCATGTTTAGACTACAGTTCTCTTAAATGTTACTTGTGTGGTTATAATAATTTAAAGATTTTGAAGCGAAATGTTTTCTGTGTAAAACTTGCAAGATATTATTCCACGAAGTTAAAATTCCAAAGGAGGGTGATATAACTACATTAATGCTCTTAGTACAGTTTAGATTAATGTGTATGATGTTTTTTTGCATTACAGCTATGCAGAGTCAGCTAGTGTGCAGTGGGTGTAGGACCATTCTTCTCTATCCAAGAGGAGCCGCAAACGTATGTTGTGCAGTTTGCAATGTAGTTACTACGGTACCACCACCTGGTATGGTCTACTGCTCTATTTCTCTCTTTGCATTTGTCTATATTATCTAGTAGTCAGTAAACATATATTTTCTATCATGGCGCCAAATATCCATACAAAATATTGCTGTCGCTTAAGGAGGAGAAACAAGATAGTCCTATTGTTTCCTATTGATATAGGCCTGCAAGTCATATTCTTTTTAAAAAGGAGCTATATAATTTATTATGTTCATGTACTTATTTTTACTTAAAGTATTCATGTGATATTGGACTTGTTGTTTACCTTAAATGGTTGAAACTAAGTGCTATCTTGCTAATGTATCTTGTACCAGTTTCTAAAGATATTATCGATTCCCATGCAAATAAATTGGCTGATTTCACTTGGCAAAAAAAAAAAAAAATTTGGCTGATTTCAAAAAGTTGTATTTGTGCTAGTTGCATTTGTCTAAATCTGTAAAGTTAATGTGTACTTGATTTATAATCTGCATAGAACTTATATATAAAAGTTGGTAATGGGTCGAATTTGGTTTGGACCAGTTTATCATACTGGACATCCCTACTTAAGGAGCTACTGTATAAATTTGTTGTGAAAAAATATTGGATGTTGGCATGTTTCCAATTTGTTAGTAAAGATCCTTGATCCTCGGACTTTTATTTATGTGATCCATTTTACATATATCACATGCATTCCTGTTTCTGTATATACTATTTTGTTTTGGTGCCACTACATGCTTCATCATCTTTTTGATTTGTAATACCCACAGGATTGGAAATGTCCCAACTAATATGTGGAGGTTGCCGTACATTGCTAATGTATACTCGTGGAGCTTCGAGTGTGAGATGCTCGTGCTGTCACACAGTGAACCTTGTGCCAGGTACATATGATTGTGAATTTTTTTTTTGCGTGTGTGTGTGTGCATTCTTTTCTCTCCCGCTCACATATTTTATCATCAATTAATTTCCTACCTGCTTGTTAATCTTGATTTTCTTTGTTTGATACATAGCATCGGGTCAGGTTGCTCATGTCAATTGTGGCAATTGCCGTACAACACTGATGTATCCATATGGAGCTCCATCAGTCAAATGCGCGGTTTGTCATTATGTGACAAATGTCAATGTGAGTCGTTTTGATCTATATTCTTTGTTTAGATGATAGACACCTATTCAAGTCTTTTATCCCTTTCTACATCTATTCATGTGTATGTTATTTTATATTTCACTGGCTGCTTTTAGTTTACATAGTAGGAGACCATTGTTTTTGGAAGTACTTTTTTTGCCTCGTGAATAGATTATCAATCTGAGTCATCCCATAACAATGCCGTCATATAATTTCTTGTTCTTCTCTCTACGTTTGCACATTTCTCTGCTAGATTCGGGCTGGATGGTGATTAGTTTAGTTACTCGACTCAATATTAATGATTCACATAATGTTGAATCCTTGTGAAAACAATTGAGCTTCTTTTAGTGGTTTCTCATAGCTGACTATCTTGGATCTGTTACAAGTCTTAATAGCATTTAGATGAGTTTGACCTCTGTATTTAGAAAATTGTCTGTTTGTGTGTGTATGTTAGATTACATTTAGCAGTTAATAGGAATTTTAAATTATCTCAAGTACTGAATATGTCTTGTGATTACTTGCAGATGGGTAATGCAAGGGTCCCAATTCCTGCACTGAGACCGAGCGGGGTGGCAACATCTGCATCAACAGCCTCTACTTCACCGGTAAGGCCTAATTTTGGTTGTATTACCAGTTGATTTGGGCCTGTACAGGGTATGATATATCATTTTCACATCTATATAGGCAATACCACGTCCTCAAAGTCAAACCGTTGTCGTTCAGAACCCAATGTCAGTTGATGAAAGTGGAAAACTGGTGAGATATTACCACCCCTCCTTTTACTTGAATAAAATGCCGAACTTCCCAAGGTGATCACTGACAATATGTAAATTTTGTAGGTGAGCAATGTTGTTGTTGGAGTTACAACTTAGTCAAAAGACTCAAGACTGCACAGCTTAGTTCCAAGACAACACAATTTCAAGATTCTGTTTAGTTTGTTAAACTGGACTGAGAGATGTGTTGTTTGTGCCTATTATTTGTAGGAAAAACTTGATGTACATTGACAGAATAGTGATTGGAAGTTTGTCACTCTTGGTTGTGATTAATGTATTAAATAAATATTTGCCGAGTAGCAAATTATTGCGTGTAATACAGAACGTGACAAATGTCCATATGATATCAAGACTCTGTATGATATGCAGATTTTTGTGTATTAATATATTGGGGTCACAGATTCAGTCAATTTTTATATTAATCCAGAGTAAGGAATTCAGTTCTATTAAAGTGAATATCTTATGGGTAGAGTAATATTTCCAATTATTATGGTGATGGTGAGATGGGATTTTTTCTTAGATCTTCACTTGGAAAGTCTGTTTGGGGTGAGCATCAGTCAGTTGGTTTGGCAAACCTGGACAGGAAATTTCATTTTTTTTTCCCGGCTTTTACAGCAGATTTAACTTGTGTATATAGGTGAGAAAGTATATGGTTCGAGTCCATGTAGCCGAGAAAGTTTTGAGTCCATATAATCAAGAAAGTCTAAGGTTCAAGTCTATATAACCAAGAAAGTTTCGAGTTCATATAACTGAGAAAGTCTACAATTCGAGTCTGTATATGGTTTGAGTCCATATAGCCGAGAAAGTATCGAGTCCATATAATTGAGAAAGTCTACGATTCGAGTCCGTAAAGCCCCAAACCCCTCAAAAATGAAAATAAATCATAGAAGAATAAAAACCTAGAATAGTAACCCGTATGCAGGTTTAACTTGTATATGGACTATAGTCTACCTCTGTTCATATCTTGCAGCAGTCATTTGGAATTTTTAAGGATGTATTTCTTAATATGAAGAAAGAATAGAAATGTACTCAAATGGTCTCCAGGATTTGGAGTACAAGGATACTAAAATTGCTATTAGATGCATGGTTTCAAAAACCATAAACTATATATATTGGTAGAGAGACACAAACATAAACTATATTTTGGTACAGAGAACAAGATTGGGAAGATTCATAATGCAGGGGAGGAAATTAATTTTTTCATCTTTATGTATTTATATATAATATAATTATAAACTGCAACCATGAAAACATCCAAGGCAATAATAGTACAGTAACTTTTAAATCTACCAGTTACACAAATATGTCATATATATGTTATTTATACAAGAGAGAAAAATAAACTATTTAGGACTCTGACTGTCCACTATGCAAGTATCAGGGATCATATGCGTCGAAGTGAAGCCAACCTCTTCTCGAGATCCTCAACATCATTAGACTGAGCGCTGCATATCAGTGAAAGAAAGATTGTTAGACAATTTGGCAAAAACACTTTACTGGAAGTCTGCAACTGATGTTACAACTACTACGTCATAAAAATCATGCCTATATTAGGATGGGTAGCGGTCCCTGGCATATGATTGCCAGGGACATCTTATATAACACAATACACATTGTTTTTTGGCCGTTGGATGAATATCCAGCGGTCAAGATTATGACTTTTTTTTAACACGTCTAGCGCATTTTAACCGCTAGACGAGTCCCCATCTAGCAGTTAAAAAGCGCTAGACAAGGTCATTTTCCTCGTCTAGCGGTTAAAAAGCACTAGACGTGTTAAAAAATTGTTATAATCCTGGCCGCTGGATACATTTAACGGCCCAGAACCTGTATGTTATTTAACAGTTCCCTGGCAATCATATATATGCCAGTTCCCTGGCAATCATATATATGCCAGGGAGCAGGACCCTTTTATGATTTAGTTTAAACAAAAGGGAAATGTAATTAAAAATAAAATATAAACAAGCATAAAGGAAAATCTATCTATAGATCAGACAGCTTTATTTATCTATATTCCTTTAGTATCAATTAAGTAGGGGGGATGTTCAGGAAACTAATGCATAGTATTGTAGTTTCTAACAATTGGTCTGTTAAGATACAGAGTAAAAAGATAGCCCATCACTGCACTTGCCGAAATGGTATTCAGCTGTTAATACAAATTGTGGGAACTTATAGGAAAAATGGAAGACGCTTAGACCCCAACCAACTCGGCCCTTCCAAAGTTCATAATGCACATATTATTATAGTTTTTAAACTGTTTTCCACGTAAGAGGTTTGTCACATACCTAGGTACAGCATTGTCAACCTTCTTCGAAGCAATTCGTCCTTTTGGGGCCGAAGACAACTGTCATTATACCAAACAAGAAAAATATGTCAACTCATTTACATTTTAACCAATCAAGATAGTGTCAAGTACAAGGGTCCATGTGACATCGATAGGAAGCCAACCTGTGATGCAATGTCCACACCAATCTCATCAAGCACCTGCAAATGTAATAAGCACAGAGTACTAGTGAGAAACCTTCAAAATCATTACATAGCGCAAGTAGCACTGACACTGATGGTATCAAACTACTTTCAGAGACAAGATATATAGTCTGACCTGGTTAGTAAGCTCCTCTGTTTCCTCTTCGGCCTCGTCCTTGTCAAGAGTTTCATCAATGGACTCTGACATCATTTCAATCTGGATGACAATAAAATACATATTAGCATTATGTTAATTAACACATGAAAAACAAGTACGATCACGTTCACTGATCATTTTGTCAGTTGTACATCAATAAAAATAATTTTAGGACAAATAACAACTGCAGTAGAATCAGTAATTGATATAGTGGTATCCAGTGCATGACTGCCAAGTGAAATATGATGTAGAACAAGTTCAGGGAATAGTAAGGTTTACCGTCATGTCCATCTGAGCTGACTGCTTCTGGAACTCCCTAACCACCTTAGCTTGTTTGGCAGGTTCCATTTGCTGGAAATAAATAAATAAATGAAAAGCTTAACATCAGAACCCAATATCAGCAGAACGGTGGAACAAGATTTATATGAAGGGCCCAAATAAACTACCTTGTTCATTGCCACCATTGCTTTTGTTGCACCTTTCATTCCTGTCGAAATTGAAGTGCTGGCGTACAAAGCCTGTAAAGTATAAAATTAGAGCATGTAAAAATCGGTCCAAGCATCTAACCAATAATTGGAGTTGAGCATTTGTTTACCTGTGTATGTGTAGCCACTCCTCTTATCTGTGCACGACTCCCCTGCAGATTTGTTATTTGCTGCCTAAGACGTACAAGCTGACGAGCCAAGATCTTGGTGGCAGCCTGCTCTAGATTTAAAGGAATTAAGAAACGAAAAAGATAATAATCTAAATTGCAGGAGCTAATTAAAATATTCAGCCACAACATGGGGAGTAAAGTCGTGACATTTTTTAGCCACTCCCTGAATTTAATACATGTTTACTTGTAGTTAAGAAGACAAGATGACAACATAAGCAGAGGATTGATTCTAAGCTAATTACAAGGTCTTAAGTAAACACTAGTATATTGATGGCAATACATCAGAGTATGAGACACAAGCTGGCACACTCATTTTGGATGGCAACAGCTACTGCTTTAGGGTAAATACAATCCAAGAGGACAAATATCTTAGAAATCCCGCTGGCACACTCATTTTAGATGGAAACAGCTACTGTTTTAGGGTAAATACAATCCAAGAGGACAAAAACCTTGGAAATTCGCACATCAGCATTTAAAGAATTAAAACAAAACCAAAAACCAGATTTTGCTAACATAATAACAAAAGAATTTATCGAACATTACTTTCATTTATTTATTTAGGTTTCATAAAGCTATGATAAAATCAATTAATGAATATAACTTGCCTCATTCCCAGTTTTTGCTGTTCTCTTTATCTCCGCCACAAGTTTCCTCTCCTACAAAATTTATTAAAATCACGGTCAGACTTTGAAGGGTAAGTTTAGAATGAACAATTCTCCCTTTCTCCTTGTGAGATTAAAATTGAGGGAAGTTGCATACCTCTAATTCTAAAGATGCAATCTCACGCTCAATGCCTGTCATAAATAATTAAAAGATCATCGGGTAATACAAGGTACATTGCATAATGTATAGTAACTATTCAGTATATGCAAATCATTTGACTATATAAGACACTATTCAAGCACATTGTGCCAATGTCGTGATCATCGTGACATATAAAAAATTCTTCAAAAGCCCGAGCTACTCAGTAGGTTTTTGCTTCTTGTTGAAACTGAGCTCTTAGGCACACACAAACACATATACACCCGGCTGAATCAACGGATAAATAGTCGAATCTTCAGCTCATCTCATAATTACACTTAAATGCAATATAATCACATATCGAATCGAGCAACGGAATACGAAAGAATTGAAAGTAACAATACCTCTAGTAGCAACAGACATCTCCCTTTTGCTAGTCCTCAATGCATCTGTCAATTATAACATAACAAACCCCCAATTACTCTCAATTCACACCGTATTAAACATATAACAACAACTTAATAAAAATCACCATAAAAAAAAAAAGCAAAATAAATACAATTCATTTTTCAAAATCATCAATAATCACAAGGCAAGACTCATATACACATCAAAATCAATATAAATATACAGAACATCAAAACCAAAGCACAATGAGACATAGAAATCACGAAAAAAATGAAAAAAAGGGGGGAAATCAACAAATTAAAGACAAATTAAATGTAAATTAAACGAATGTAGAGCTTAATTGAAGGGGAATAAATTGTACCTTTGGGAGATGTTTTTTTCCTGAAGAGATTCATTTTGTGATGAAACCCTAGATTTTGGTGAGTTGTAAACTAGCTTAAGCTGCTTCAACTGTGTGCTTTTAGTGTGTGAAAATAAGGAAAGAAGAGGGGTTTAGGGGAGTGCCTCGGGGAGCGTGCACCTTTTTCTTCTTTTTTCCTATATCTATTTTACAAAATGTATGTATGTGCTGTTTTATCTATGTGTCTAACATTCGAGGTTCAAAGTAGCCGTTACGATTAGGTTTATTTACTATTATGTCCTCACGACTTCTTTTTGATTTTTTTTTTTATTTTCAGAAATATGCCTCATAGCTCGTGTGACCTTTTTCTCCATTGACAACTTACGCATAATTAGAATTATATCCAAAAAATTTATCAATCTCATCAAAAAACATGTAAAAAAATTTATCTTAAAAAGTAATGAAGAAAATCTAAAATAAACTAAAAAACTTGACTTTTCTTGATTTTATAATCGTAAATTATCTTTGGACCAAGATAGATATTAGCGGCATCTCAAAAACATCCGGGTCGAAATACTTGTGTAAAACATGATTTCAAAATTTTCTTTTTATGTATACAAATTTAAACATTAAATTTTTATAAAAAAAAGTTTAAAAAATGATAAAACAACATCTTTACGAAGTTTTAAAATGCGTGCCGACTTCTCGTCCCCCAATATAAAGAATTGAGCGAAAGGAGTATGTTTTTTAAGACCTGAGGTATTATTCAATTTTCTTCCAACAACTGATGGAAACCTAATACGAATGAAAATTTTATTTTAACATTATAAAAAATTATAAGATCATATATCAAGAATCATTTTCTACATGTTCTTTTGTTAATTTAGTGGCATATATGAGATTTTGCCTATACACGACGGATCATAGAGTCCGAACCTAATGATTCGGCCAATTCGATGATCTTTCTTATTACATACAGCACACACAGATGCATAAACTATATATGAACCACATACGTGGTAAGATACATTGCAAGTGATTGATCGTTAAAATTAGATTCTATATATACCAAATCTCTTTTTATCCATTCCTTTCTTCTTCAGCTCGCCAGAATCATTGAAACAGTACACAGGTGCTTGCCAGTAGCTATGGTCAAGCACTTTCCCCACTTCAAATGTCATCACGTGTTCAGTTCCTTGTCCTGCATTTTGCAACCACAACTATATTATAGCTCTTAAAACTAATTGGCTATGGAAACGTACTTCTTTTCGAATATAAATTATCTAACCACTCCCTATGGTCTATTAGATTCTTTACGTTTTTTTGACACGCATATTGAGGCTTTTATAAATATAAAAGTATAATTTCATAATTTTTTTAATTTTTTTTTCTGAAAAAAAGTTTGACATTTAAACTTTTATCTAAGAAAAAAAAATCATAAAAATATTACGGAACTATACTTTATAAGAGTTTCAGAATACGTGCAAACAGTGTATGTAAAAAATTCACCGGAGACGAAGGGAGTATTATTTAGCCAACATCATTGTAGATGATCGAATTATCACCGAAGGGATGTAAGATTCTATCACAAAATCAACTTATTAAAAATATTTTTTTTAAAATTATAATATTAATGGTAAATTTTCTCGGGAACCGGTTATCTTCATGTTAAACCTAATTGATGAAATTTGAAGTTGATTAAAAAAGTACACGATTACCTTCCAAAGATTTCCAAGCAACTAGGCCTGTTCACGAACAGAGCTGTTCGCGAACAAGCTCGTGTTCGGCTCGTTAAGAACTCGCTCGGCTCGGCTCGTTAATAAAATCGAGCTCGAGCTCGAACTCGAAAATTTGTTCGTTAAGCAAAACGAGCTCGAGCCGAGCTTCAGTATGTTCGGCTCGAGCTCGGCTCGAGCTCGGCTCGAGCTCGTTCGGCTCGAGCTCGCTCGTTAAAAGCTCGAAAATTATGAATTTTTTGTGCCCAGAATATTTTTATAATACTTGTACATAGCTTTCTAACGTTTAAAGATAAAAATTACATAATAAGGACTTGCTAATCATAATTTACATCACTTGGTCTAGACAAAAATATACTATCTTAAGTCATTCTAGATTGCATCTCAAAAATTAGCAACCAAAAGTCCAAAATAGAATCCAATGCAACTGCTTCACATTTCTAGCTCGAAACTTGATAAACCTGCAAAATAAACGGCAAGATCTTAAAAAGGAACTTTGCTGACAAGCAACTATTGCAGTTAATAAAAAAAAATATTGAAGAAATGACTAATGAGTATCTTCCTCAAGATCAGTGGTTAAATAATTTTATCTAATCAGGTGTGGTTTATCAGCAGTGGCTTAAGTTATCAACAAGGCTGTGATGGCTTCTAAAGCTTCATAAAAATACAAAAGCGGTGGTAATAAAGCTTACCTTCATATATAACATATGCAGCATCTCACATGATATCAATTATGCAGTAGTTGAGATTTAATCAAACAATATTTAATTGATTTTGCAGATTATCAGTCTTAGTGCTTCTGCCAACAAGCTTGATATAAGTATAATATGACTAGCTGTCTAATTTCAACTATATTCTCACAAGCTGATCAATTACAAGACTGTGATTTGAAATAACAGATTGAAAATTTGGAGTTGCTTTTGTTGCAAGCTCCAACACATCATATAAGAGGCAGTGAAAGCAAGGCTCTAAGCCAAATGCTGAGCCAGAAGATCAAGAAGAGTTGAAGAGTTAAAGGACATTGCTACATACCTCAAAAGAAGTACCCTGTTATCGTCGTTTAATCCAAATGTATCACAATCTCCTTTTCCTCCTCCTGTAAACATTTTAAAAGATCAAATTAAAGCATGCAAGACTAAAGAAATATTTAATTATTAAGTGTATACTACCAAGGGTATCCGTTTACCTGTTTAGCTTTTTTCAATCCATACAATTCACGAACCCAGTCTGCTCCACACAGCAGCACCTCAACAGTTTCGGGTTTCAAACAAGAGCGATGCGGTTCTATCACTCTACTACCTGCACTAAATGTTGACTCTGACGCAACTGTGCTAATAGGAATACTCAGTATATCAGCTGCCATTTTGGACAGAATTGGAAACTTTGATGAGTTTCCTTTCCACCAAGCAAGAACATCAAACTTTGAAGTCGGAGCTACAATTTTCTCACTCAGGTACTCTTCTAGTTCAGACTTTGTAGGCTCCAGAATGCCGCCACTTTCCCGAATGAAGCTCTCGTAATCATTGATGCCCTGGGGTGTTTCACTATGTTCAGCCATGAAATTTGCATCAGAAGAAGATATTCCAGATTCATTCTTTTCTTTGCTAGCATCCTTTTCTTCCCTGCAATATTCTAAATACAAATCAGTCAAGGCATTTCCTAAGTATGACAAATTTGTTTCTGAATCACTTGCAATTGGATATAGGGTAGGAAAACAAAAGGCTGGAAGTTTCATTTTAAACCGCGGATCCATGACAGCGCCAATTGCCATTACCAAGTTAGTTTCCCCCCAATATTTTTCAAACTTCAATTCCATTTTTCGTGCCATCTCTCGAATATGCAGATTAGGATCGATGGCTTTTTTGTCAATTATTTGCTTGACTCTTCTTATTTCTGATAAAAACAAATTTGATGTTGAATACCCCGTTCCGGAGACAACCTTAGTGACATCAGAAAATACCTCCAGAAAGGAACACACTCCTGCAACTCTTTCCCAGTCCTCCTCACTTGGTACATACTCTTTAAAGCCCTGATCAGATGTGCTATATATAAGAAAAACATTTTTAAACTCAATAGCACATGCCAACATGTTATATGTCGAATTCCAGCGAGTTGAAACATCCAAAATCAGCTTCTTACATTTCAATCCTAATGACTTTGAAATTTCAGCAAACTTAATTCTACGACCCTCTGAGGCTGCTATATACTTAACCCCATCCCTGACTTTATCCACTATTTCCTCAGTTGGGTCTAACCCATCCTGCACACATAAGTTCAATATGTGTGCACAGCAACGAGCGTGAAACATTTTTCCCTCAATAGGCAATGACCTTCTAACACTAAAGGTTTGTTTTAAATATCTTAAAGCAACGTCATTTGCAGCAGCATTATCTACAGTTAGCGTCCCAATTTTATCAACAATTCCCCATTCATCCAAACATTTGAACAAAGCTTCTGAAATTATAAATCCGCTATGTGGGGGAGGGACATTACAAAAGTTAAGGACTCTCATGTTTAACCTCCAATCAGCATCAATCCAGTGACCCGTGACAACCATATAACCAATTTTCTGATGTGAGGAAGTCCACATATCAGTTGTAATATTAATCTTTCTAACTAATTTAAACAATTCTCTTAATTTAGTTTTCTCAATTTCGTAAGTACTGAAACAATCTTTTCTAACAGCGTGCCTACTAATTTTCTCCCAAAAAGGGGTAGCCGTTCTCATAACCTTGTCAAACATAAAGCTCTCAACATGTCTAAAAGGCAGTTCATTTACTAAAATATAATGAGAAATAACTTTTCTCATTTCAGCATGATCATATTTGAAAGTACCAAGTGTTACCTCCGTCGATTTCGTATCACTCGGTTGAAACTGAAGTAGTGCTTGACTTGTTTGTCCATATGACTTCAGACATTTATCGACATGTCTGTTTAATGTGGTTGTGCACCCTGTAGCATCACATTTCATCTTTTGCTTGCAAAATCTACAAATAGCACTCTTCTGTTGGTTTTCTTCGACCAGGTCCATATATGCCCAGCAGCGAGCTTTCTTCTTCCTCGACTTCTTCTGGTAAGGCTGTGATTGTTGAGTTTCATGGCTGCCACTTTTTCTTTTTCTCGAGATTTCCTCTTGTTCAGGCACTTGAAATTGTTGCTGTTCTGATATGTCGTTATTATCACCAATTTCACCGACATCTTCAGATTCTGATTCATCACCAAGACTTCTTAATTGTTCAAATTCTGCATTTTCTGGAATAACTTCAAAGTGATTCTTTTTTCTCTTGGAAGGCGCCATTACAGTTCTGCAACACCATAGAACAAGATTAGGATATGATCAACTATTAAGTTGGTGAAAGTACAGAATTCATGGAAATAGATGATACTGAATAACTGCTAAGAAATAATATTATATGGCTACTGGTTCTGATTTTAACAAATTCATTAGGATATGATCAACGACAAATAAATCAGGAGTTGCCAATATGTAGTTCCTGTAATGTAAATACAATACAACAAATTCCAACAGACTAGATGACTTGAGTCTTTGAGCACTAAAATGGAATTTGAACAAGTTCAAGAAGCAGCTTATAAGTATTTTTCTAAAATGATCACAGTGTACTAAAGTCATTTCTGAACCTGTTGGAACAACACTGGGTCAGGGACCCTAGATGGAACCAAATATTAGTAAAGTCTGGGCAGATGCCAAGAGAGAAGAAACTGCATTTAGCTCAGAAGCACAACATTGGTGAATTCTTATCTATGCCAATAAAGTAACTGTAACAACTATTTACTTGCTTCAGAAATCAAAGCAACATCGCAAAAGCCAGGTCAAGTTAATACAAGTAGCTATCCCAGCAATTCACTTCACATGCAATTACACATGCATTGTCTTTGATGCTAATCAAAATACATTATACGAAGTTAACAATAACCAAATCAAACCAAGTGTATCCGGTGCATCATTCCTAAGGCTAAGTAGATAAAATGTACACAAACTACCCTCCCAAGAGTAGAGAGTTTTGCTATGAGAATCTATCCATATACAATAATTTACAAACACAATTTTTGGCATAAACAAACTATCTGCTCATTGGTTTTTGGTATTTAAAATTAAGTATCTTCAGATGTGCAACTAATAATTACGACCGTCAATATTCTGGTACAAAGACACACAAGCAGTCAATTACCTAATTCTTGTTTAACAAATACACAAAAACAAAAATTTTGATGCAAATTAGCCGGTTCCTTTTATCCTAAACACAAATACTCATTTAAAATTGCATCTTGCATTAAGATCAAGGAAAATGCAAATTAGCTCAGATACATTGTGCTTGTTATAGGCTTGTAGCTGGCTGTTACTTCTCTAATTCATCTGTAATCTGTTACTATTCCTAATGTGTAAACTAAATTTTAATATAAGTTCTTGCCATCACATCCTAATTAAATCATAAAGATACAATATATAAGTACATAACACTCATCAGTCATCACTCATCATCAGCATTTCAACTTAAAAAAAAGAAAAGAAAACCAAACTAAGTCCGCAAACATCAACAACAGAAGGTGAGTCTTTTAATCACAGCCAAGGGCAAATAGACCAAAACCCACAAATAAGAAACTTAAACTATAAAACTACTCAATAATTCAAATAAGAACACAAATTACAAAGTAAATGACAAAGTTTTAGTAGTTTGTAAACCTAATTGATGAACAAGTAAGAGCACATAGATGATAGAAATGGAACAATAAAGAAAGCTGGGAACTTACATTTACTTCACGGGAGATTAGCATACGCGAGATTTAGCCGTTTAGGAGATTGTTTTGAATCAAAGATTCGTTTTTGGGGATTTAGAAATGAGGGATTAAAGAGGCTCTGACTAGTGACTACAGTATACGCTTGCTTTAGGTTTTTAACTATTGGGCTGGGTTTTTTTTGTTGGGTTGGGCTAATATTTTAACGAGCTCATAACGAGCTGTTCGGTAAACAACAAACTCGGTTCGGCTCGATATGTTCGCGAACAAGCTCGTGTTCGGCTCGTTAGTTAACGAGCTCGAGCTCGAACACGTTTTTTTGTTCGGTAAGAAAGCTCGGCTCGGCTCGGTTCGTCAGAAAAAAAATAAAAACTCGGCTCGTTTATGTCAAAACTCGGTTCGGCTCGGTTCGTGAACAGCTCTACAAGCAACCGGTCTTTTATAAGCAACTTCCTCGTAGTACATCATAAACCCATCTACGATCCAGGCGTTACATAAAAAGTCATCCATATACACTTGTCCAACGTACTTTGCCCCCCGGAACCAATCCGGCCTGACCATTCCCCCCTGCAGAACTGAACATTCTTTACTTGAATCCACCGTAAAGCGAAAACTCGTGCCGTTGCTCCATTCGGGACCGTAAAGAAGCTTTCCTAACTGTCTCTGAACTATGCTCATGCTAACACCGTTAGTCCAGTCGTACCATAACTCCAGTGTGTCGAGTTGAGTTTTGTTTTCGCTTTGCCAGATTATGGTGGAGTGGAATTGCTCTGGCCATGTAGTTGGAGTTGGATCAGCGAGTCTTGCTGATGATGAAGTTATGGAGGTGGTGAAGAGAATGAGAAAATAGAGGATGAGAGGTGCCATGGAAATGATCAGTTGAGTTTGGATGCAATGATTGAGTGGGGGGAAATAGATAAGAAATGCTGGGCTAGTTTTTGAACAAATAACGTTTGTTGGATATTTGAACAAAAATAACACATCTCATCTCATGTTCACTGTTTTCAGAGCGTCATTTCTTTTTGGCTTCAGATCACAAGAAGTCAGACAAGGTATATTTCAAAGTGTGTGTCAAGGAGTCAAACAAGGTACTCCCTCCATCCCCTTTTGCTTTTCGAGGAGTCAAATTTATCAATTTTTGACTAAATATTATAAATTATCTACTTATCATTTCTAAAATCTGAAAGTTTCAAATTAAAATAGATTAAATATACTTTTTAGTGATATAATTTTTATTATTTTTCTCAATTATCTGATACATATGTAAAGTTCAGTCAAAATATAGTAAATTTGACTAATCAAAAGTCAAAATGGGGACGGAGGGAGTATATTTCGAAACGAAGAGAATATAAACCAACAAAGATTATTTAATTTACAATATCGTTATGTACGATCCTGTGTTTTTCTAGTTTTTACTGTTGAATCTGATTGCTTTTTGGCTTCAGATCACAAGACATGTAGTTACAGCAAAATTATAATCCTTAAAGAATCGTTTTCTCATTAAAAAAACGAGCTCGACTTGTTTTTTGCCGGATTTCCATGACCCTGAAAGTGAAAACGATGGTTATTAATTATTGAGCACAATAGTTGGTACAAGTACAAAACAAATACAAACAATCACAATTGTGAAATGTGACAAACTAGTATTCGTCATGTGGACTTTAATATTGAATAGGAAAAGATGATCATGAGTTCTTGACTATAAAAATGTGAGAGGCAAGCCAGAATCTTATCAACATTGTCAGCAAGTGATCAAAAGAAAAATGAGAGTACAAACACATTATTCTCCTCTGCATTTCAGAGCACTACTGATAAATCTTTTCCTAGTTCATTCTTTCTGGGCTGTTATATCAGCACAAGGAAATGGACAACCTATTGGCTTTGGCTATATTGTCCGAAAGGTATCTGTGGTTAACTCCTCATCGTCGTCGTTGTTTGCTGATCTTCAACTCATCAAGTCTTCCTCAGTGTTTGGACAAGATATTCAGAATCTCAGGCTAACTGCATGGTATTTTTTTTTTCAAATTTAATATCATTTATTTTATTTTTTGTATATTTCTTGCAATTGGCGTTAGCAATGTTCTTGTTCTCTCAGTTTTGCACTATGTAAGCAACTGTCTTGGACGGCTACTAGTAGAATTATTTAAGTTTCATATTTTAGTAATAAGTTGAATAATCCTGGGAATACAATGTAGTTTGTAAGCTAAATCATTTTGTATCTTGGATGAAAGAAACAACTGAAGTGTAATTTATCTGCAGTTTTGAGACAAGTGACAGACTGAGAATCCACATAACAGACGCTGATCATACCCGATGGGAAATCCCACAAGACGTCCTTCCTCGTCCACCCTTACCCTCCGCGAAAAACTATTTGCACATGCCAGTAAGACACAAGTCCACACCAAAAAGCTATCAACTCTCCAGCCCAAACTCAGACCTCATTTTCACACTCCTAAACACCACCCCTTTTGGCTTCACCATCACACGTCGCTCCTCAGGCGATACTCTCTTCAGTACAGAGCCTGACGTGGAAAATCCCAACTCAACATTCCTCATTTTCAAAGACCAGTTTCTCCAAGTCTCCTCTTCTCTCCCGGCCAACCAATCTTCTCTTTATGGCCTAGGTGAACACACAAAAAAAACATTCAAACTTGCACACAATCAAACGCTTACAATGTGGAATGCTGATATTGGGAGTGCAAATCTGGATGTTAATCTATATGGTTCACATCCGTTTTATATGGATATCCGGTCACCAGACTCTGGTGTCGCAGGGTCTACTCATGGAGTTCTGTTACTTAATAGTAATGGGATGGATATTGTGTATGACGGGGATAGAATTACTTATAACGTGATTGGAGGTGTTCTTGATTTGTATTTCTTTGCCGGAACTTCTCCCAAGATGGTGATGGATCAGTATACACAGCTTATTGGCAGGCCTGCACCAATGCCTTACTGGTCTTTTGGTTAGTCCCTTTGTTTCAATTTATTACATCTTTATAAAATTGTTTCTGCTAGATTGTTGCTAAATTTTCTAATGATGTACAAATGATCAAACACCTGCATAATAATGTTGTTAAATGACTAACAAATAATTTTCTCGAATGGACACAGGGTTTCACCAATGTCGTTGGGGTTACAAAAATGTTTCTGATGTCGAGGGAGTTGTTGACAGTTATGCAAAAGCCAAAATACCTTTAGAGGTTATGTGGACAGACATCGACTATATGGATGCTTTCAAGGATTTTACACTAGACCCCATCAACTTCCCTGCAGACAAGATGATCAAATTTGTTAATAAGCTTCATCAAAATGGCCAAAGATATGTACTAATCTTAGACCCTGGTAGGTTATATCACGCGTTATTACATAGTTTCTTTATGAAGTTTCTGTGCATCTTACAAAATGTTAGCTCAGGCATAATTGGACTCTGATTTCAACTTCTTTCTGTACTTTGCTTCTTCATAATTTTTGCCATCTTGAATACAGGTATCAGTGTGAACAAGACATACGAAACCTACATAAGAGGTATGAAAGCTGATATTTTCATAAAACGTGATGGAACCCCTTACCTGGGTCAGGTTTGGCCAGGTCCTGTTTACTATCCTGATTTTATAAATCCGCATGGCCAAACCTTTTGGGGTGATGAGATCAATAGGTTTCGGGGTCTTGTCCTCTATGATGGGATCTGGCTTGACATGAATGAGCAATCTAATTTTAATACTTCACCAGCAACTTCATCGTCCTCACTTGACAACCCGCCTTATAAGATCAACAACTTTGGAAGTCAGAGTTCCATTAACACTAGAACCGTTCCAGCTTCTTCTATACATTATGGTAACATCACAGCATACAATGCTCATAATCTTTATGGATTCTTAGAATCTCAAGCCACTAATAAGGCCCTAATCCAAACAACTGGAAAAAGGCCATTCATACTCTCGAGATCAACTTTTGTTGGCTCAGGGAGAGTCACTGCACACTGGACAGGAGACAATGCTGCCACATGGGATGACTTGGCATATTCTATTCCCACTATCCTGAGTTTTGGACTATTTGGAATTCCAATGGTTGGAGCAGATATATGTGGCTTTTCTGGAAACACAACGGAAGAACTTTGTAGGCGTTGGATTCAGGTACATTAGTGTTCTACTTCTTCCCATACAATTTAAAGTGATGAAATCAGTTGCAGTAACACCATCTAAGTAACTTATAGTAGAACAAAAGTAATTCATTCCCTGTTCACACTGGTACCTTGCTGCAGCTTGGAGCTTTCTATCCTTTTTCAAGAGACCACTCTGCCATTGATGCTAATCGTCAAGAGCTGTACCTTTGGAGCTCAGTGGCTGCAACAGCAAGGAAGGTTCTTGGACTCCGTTACAAGCTACTCCCCTACTATTACATGCTCATGTACGAGGCACACTCGAAAGGGACCCCCATTGCCCGCCCCCTTTTCTTCTCATTCCCTGAAGACACACATACTTATGAAATCAATACACAATTCCTTATCGGTAAAGGTGTCATGGTTTCACCAGTTTTGAGTCCAGGAGCAGTGACAATCGAGGCTTACTTTCCAGCAGGAAACTGGTTCAATTTATTCAACTACTCCCTCTCAGTGAGCCTGGAACAGGGGAAATATGTGACTCTTGACGCGCCATCAAATGACATAAATGTACATATACGAGAAGGTAACATATTGGCAATGCAAGGAGAAGCAATGACAACAACACAAGCTAGGATGACACCTTTCCACCTACTAGTTGCTGTCAGAAGAACGGAGAATTCAACCGGTGAAGTGTTTTTAGACGACGGTGAGGCTGTGGAGATGGGAAATGAAGGGAGAAACTGGACTCTGGTGAGACTTCACAGTCAAGAAAGAGGTAAGAAAGTAGAGCTGCAAACAGAAGTTGTCAATGCAGGATTTGCGCTGAGTCAGAAGCAGATTATAGATAAAGTGACATTTATTGGATTGAAAAATGTCGATAAGCCTGTGAACTACAAGCTAACAAATTCTGCAGGAGCAACACTACGAAGAAAATCTTCTGTAACAGCTAACCATGATGGCAATGGGGAGTTTATGTGTGTTGAATTGTCAGGGTTATCATTACTAATTGGCGAAGAGTTTAAGTTAACCTTGAGTCTCTCTGAGGAATGATAATCTGGTTTGATTAACTACTATGTAATAGCCTTACAAAAGATAAGCAGCTTCAGAGGTTGCACAGGTTGTTAAAACCCTGAGTTGATGTTCTACACCTTCCTTGAGTGCACACAATTACATCTGATAGAAATAATTGAATTACCTATGTTTGATTGGTCATTAATCTATATTTTCTTTGTTTTGGTCATATTTATTTATTAAACAGTTTCAAATACTACAAATATGTATTATTTTAAAACATAAAATTTGTCATTATCTTTTTAAACATAATTTGTAATTGATTAAAGAAAATAAATTTACTATGTATAATTAATATTAAAAATATTTAGAAATAGATGCATAACTTACAGAAAAAACCGGAAGTTAAATAAAAAATTAATATGAAAAAACATACTCTCTCCGTCCCTCCCATTTCTTATCAAATGGGTTGAGCACGGAGGTTAAGAAATATGTATAAAGTAGTGGAAAAGAGAAATAAAAGTGGGTAAAGTGGTGGGACCCATTGATTTTTAATGTATAAAAAGAAGGTAGTGGAGTAAAAGTAGTGTGAAAAGGAAAGAAAAGTAGAGAAGTGGTGGGACTCATTAACTATTTTGGGTAAGTTTTGAAATGTAAAGAATTGAATGGTGGGACGCCCCAAAAAGGAAAGTGCAAAGAAATGGGAGGGACGGAGGGAGTAAATCTTCTCCACTCTCATATCTTCTACCCAAAACAAGTGGAATCTTAACGTGAATCACATTATTGGATCAATAATTTTGATCAATTTTGTCGTATTTTTTTGGATTGATAGTTGTGTGATATAACAGGCTGATAATTCATTCATTTCACATCCTAGAATATCATATTTTTCACATTCTCGTCTACCTAATTCTCTAAACGTCCCCTGAGTAATTTCCAGTGACATGTAAGTAGTGATCTCAACGACCAGAACCTACGCACTCCAATTGCAACTCCAAGCAAAAAAGAAAAAGAAAAAAGAGATTAGCTTAGGGACCCTACTCCTGTAAGAGCATCTCCAATGTGAGGTGCCAACCAAAATTGCTAAACATGCTTATTCATCAAAAATATCAATATTTTATTTTCTCTTTTTTTTTAAGTTACTTTTGGCACCCCTCTTATCAATATTCACTCCAATGGTTGGCAATTAAAGTTGTCAAAAATACTATAATTTTGTTTATCTAAAATTAGATAGAATATTATAGGCTTGACAATAAATGAAATTTTCCCATTTTGGGTAGGTGCCAAAGGGTGCCAAAAATTGACAACTTTGCTTGGCACCCCCGTCACTCCAATGGGTAGCCAAAAAGATTGTTATGCCATGTCATGCCACATGGCATTTTGGCACCTCTCTTGGCACCCAATTGGAGATGCTCTAAGTCTTTAACACACCACAGTTCTTAATCAGAAATTCAGAATGCTAAAATTCTGTCCAAACGAGGGGAAAAAAAAAAGAGGTACAACACATTTCTGCATAATTTATAAAAAATGTAGCAAAAACAGACTTCTGAATAAATTACAGCAGAATACTATTGATCACGATTCAGGAGAGGATAATTGCTAGGAAAATGGACTTCTTTCTGAAGAAATTACAGGCGTCTTTGTTGTTGAGTAGCTAGCAGTTCTTAATTATAGCTTAAAGACACATTTCTTATTCATGTCGTAAATGCTAAATTTGTCTACCTGAAATACCAAGCAATCACGGAATGAATTACAATCACACTTTACTACTAATTCAACCTGACTTTCTTCTAGCTTGAGGTCAACAGGTTTTCGCCCACATGCTATTTCCCATGCTACAACTCCGAAGCTAAAAGGTCTGGATGTTGCCTATGTCACCCATGTGATCAACTTTAATTTGCCAAAAGATTCGATGATTATGTTCATAGAATTGGAAGAATAAGCACAGCGGACAGGTCTAGATTGGCAACATCATTCTTCAACGACAAAACAACAATTATAGTGCAAGCACTGGTCCCGCGGATTACACGGTTTCTAATTAGTCGGACTTGCACATTTGATAAAGTAATAAAACATCCTATTAAATCATATTTGATTCAGATACGAATCTCAAATACCCAGAATCTGTATATATCCGAATAAAATGATTCCGACTTAGATTTGAACAAGTTAAAAAAATATTCTCGAGCATCGAGGTACCCAGTATCACGTGGATCATTTTAAAATAAAACAAAACAAAAACTGGGAAAAAAGTGGGTTATTGTGTTCTCGTTTAGCTACATTTATTTGTCAGAAGTAAGCTTTTTAAATTTTTTTCTCGAAATTAGCCCTTGCTTTTTTGTCACATAATGAATATGATACACCTACTTAATATTTGTATTTATAAATTTATAAAATAAGCATTTCAAGAAAACTAAATCCTTAAAAAGGATTTAAATTATTTTGCCAAACACGCCCAGAGTATCTCTTAAAAGGAAAACATGCACAGAATTGGGTACATAAATGTTCACAGAATGAGTATGTGTTAACTTGTGATTGGAATGGGCCTCCTGCATATGCATTAATAGCACCAATTAAAACTGCCCACCTAAATTGCCATGTCATTTTGTGTAAAATTATGTACCATGTGCATGTAGCACTACTCCTCATAAAATCAAGTAGCGAAAGCAAGGCAATATTTACTCCTACCTTATGGTTCTAGATCTAAAAGTAAATGATTGGATTCTTGGCGGAATTCATCATACACTCTTTTATGATGCAACAATCTCCTAAAACTAAAGGTTGATTGATAGCTTGTTTTGAGCTTGTTTTGATCAGATACAAAATTGTAGATATTGAATATTGAATAGAGAAAAAATTACAAACCGGGATTTATCAAGCAATCACTGAATGAATTATAATCAAACTGAAATCAAATTACAAAATCACACATACCTTGAGTTGAATATTAACCGACACGCTTATCTAGTATTACTTAGACGTGCTGCCGTTGCAGACACTGATGAATCAGTTCCGTTACTACAGCCTGAAGAATGAGTTTGGCTTCTCTGGGTTGTGGCCCTGTTTTCTAAACACAAGTTTGATGGTATGGAATAGGTTGCCACTGGCATCTGCGGCGGGAGAACAGGCAATGGAGCATCAAAATTAAGAACTTGAATGGCCTCCTTAATGAAAGGCCTAATTGGCCAGTCTGGATGGGCACACCAGAGCCCGACCATCATCAACCGTTTCATTTGACTCTCGTCGTAATCCCCGGAGAGTTTTGGGTCTGCTGCTTCAAGAATTTGTTCCTTCCCATGAAGGTCCCAAACCCACTTTACTAATTCTACCCGACTTTCTTCTAGCTTGATGTCAATAGGTTTTCGCCCACATGCTATTTCCAGGGCAACAACTCCGAAGCTAAAAACATCCGACATCCTGCTAGCTTGGCCTGTGAAAAAACATTCAGGGGCCATGTAGCCTCGTGTCCCCGCCACCATAGTTGTTTGTGCACCCCTATCATGATCAACAAATCTGGCCAGTCCGAAATCACCTAGCTTAGTGTTAAAACTTGAATCTAACATGACATTGCTTGATTTAATGTCTCTATGCACCACACATTGTTCCCATTCTTCGTGTAGATAAAGCAATACTGACGCCAGGCCTTGAGCAATTTTATACCTTGCGGTCCAAGACAGCAAGCTCTTCCCCTTGAAAAGATGGGAATCCAGGCTACCATTTTGCATATACTCATAGACAAGTAAAAGATTATTCCGTTCATGGCACCAACCAATGAGCTGCACCAAATTTCTATGTCTCAGACGACTAATGATCCTCACTTCAGATGCATACTCCTTTATTCCTTGTCTAGAATTTCTTGAGACTCTCTTGACAGCCACATCCAAATTCAGTTCACTCAAGAAGCCTTTGTAAACTTCCCCAAATCCTCCTTCTCCAAGTTTTCCATGTGGTGCAAAGTTGCTTGTTGCCATAGCAAGAGCATTATACGAGAACTTTTTAGGTCCAGTTCCTTTCTCAAATTCATCATCCATGAAATCATCCTCAAAACAAATGGTATTTTCATTTTCTTCTCTCTCTTTCTTCTTCTTCAATATAATGTATGTGCCCACAGCACAAACAAGAACAAACACCCCTACCGCCAATCCAATCACTGTACCCATCTTTTTATTATTAGTTTTAATATGTTTTGGAACCTGTGGTACTGGACCAGTTTGACTTAAAGTTGGAACCTCTGCTATCGGATCACTTGGACTCGGAGCCTCTGCATGGGACTCCAGAGTAGAACTGAATTCCCATGAATTGATTGTATTGTAAGAAATTGCGGCTCCTGTTGAAGCTGAAAAGCCAACACTGACCCAATCTGGCAAATGGTCTCGTAGATCAACCACAAAGTAGAAACTTTGATGTGAAGCACTAGAGTTGCCAGTTATATTTGTACGGAATGAAACACTAAGATTTTTTGAACTAGAAGCATAACTTATCTGAGCTTCATTTGTCCACCCATTCATAACACTAGACCTCCCATTTTCCCAAAACACAGTTGTCTCGGATTTCACAGAGTTGACATCAACACCTACATGCTCATAATAATCAATGGGATTAGTGAAGATTTCATCGTCCTGCGACTGGGGGGGAGGGTCCCAGTTGTTCCCATACACGTCAAATTCAACAGCGACAAATTTATTGGCGGTGGTGTTGGTAGGCTGACTATCATTTGTGAGTCCAAATGTTCCACCAGATGTTGCAAGTGACGGGACCTCAGTACCATTTGGAACTAGAAAGAACGCCATCCCATCGCCATACGCTGTATTATTTCTGGAATCAATCACAAAAGTGAAACGGGTAGTGAAGTCAGTAAGGTTTCCTGAGGCCTTATCCCATAGATGCAAAGGCTGTCCATAAGTAACTCGTCCGATACTTGACTTAGCTGATTGACCAACCACGGCTTTAGTGAGGTGGATGACATCGTTGGTGGTAAAGGCATCTCTCTCATATTTTATTTGATCATCATTGGTACGGTTGAAGTTGGTAAAGTTAAAATGTAGAGTTGCTGCGAATTGAATGGTACTAAGAAATATCAGAGATCTGATGAAAATAGACGAGATAGTAGAGCCTCCTGACCGGAGATGGCTGCAAACCATGCTTGAACCCATATTATGAAATTTGGATGCAAATTCATCTTCCTGGTATCGAAGTCCTTCAATCTTTATTATAAACCATTCGATACGTAAACAGGCCCCATGTGCCGCAAACTTTTACTTTTAAAATAATAATGTTGACCGTATGGAGCAAATTATTTTTCTGTGTAATTTACTTTAACTTTATAGTATACATTATTGAATTGTGCATTAAATGAATTTTCGAACTATTTGATTTTTTAGTTTTCTCTTTGTCGAGTTCAAACTACTCCCTCCGTCCCTATTTATCTGTCCACTTTGGAAGTAAAAATTTGTCCCTATTTATCTGTCCATTTATACTTTCAAAACTAATTTAATGATAGTTTTTCAAATATATCTCCATAATTTCAATTTTCAAGGCTTGACTTATTTAAAACTTGGTTGAATTCATGTTTTCAAGACATAAAGTAGGGGTATTCCACCATTTTCAAGATATTAATTAGAGGTATTTAATGAAAAAATTTATACAATCAATTATTCCTTGGTATGTGTTTTTTTTTCCAAAATGGACAGATAAAAAGGGACGGAGGGAGTACTTTATTTAAGAGTATAAGTTCAAAGAACATGTTATTTTTAAGTATGTGTGGGGTTTGTAATGAAAATGTCAGGTGGCCGTAGTTTGAAGTATTTATTTATAAATTAATTTATATTATATTATATACTCACGTAACTTCCTAAAATATTGCACACTTTTCTAAAGTGTTTTCTAAACTTTAGAGTCATCACTGTATATTTTATTTTATCTTTCAATATTAAAATTCAATTAGATTTTTATATTTGAAAAAAGAGATATTTTGATAAACTAGAAATTTTGGAGTTGGAATTGACCGAGTTCTTCGGCCCTTCAGAATGCAAGCTTGTGTTTGATACTTTGTTTGGGCATTCAACTATATCATTGGAGTAGCCTTGGACGGGGACTGGGATTACAAAAGACCCATCTGTCAGCAAACAAATAAGCTCTGGCTCTAGTAAAAGATGATAGCTGGCGTGTAGAATTAATAATCCCTCTCTCGTCCCTTCAACTAAAATCGCCAGGCAGCAAGTTCTAGGGTCTGGTAGTCGTGTCACATGAACACACCACCATTGTCCCACTCCTACCGCATTAGCCACCCTTCTCAGATCATGTTTCACCAACATTGCTATTTTCTTTTTAACGTATTTTTTTAACTTTTAATCTTTGATCTAAGCGCCATGGCTAAAAAAAGAATATCCGACTCTAGACTAATCTTTGGGCAACGCCATCTACGCTGTCAACACCTCCTTCATCAGCAAATTGTCTTGGAGATCTGCGGAAATACTTAAAAAAAACAGGTGTGATCTTTTCAAAACATAAACCTACATGATTATGATTATGTGATTGGTTTTTGTTTTACTGTATATATTATTGTGAGATGATTCATATTTCATGATTAGGTATAATTGTGTGCTTAAATTTAATATTGTATGGGTTGTTTTCGTATCCAATTTTCATCTTTTTCTATCTATTTTTGTCCGAACTTGAAAAGATTGGATAGATATTATCGATCTTTTATTATATATAGGATCAGTTACATTTGGTGTTTTGTATCTTCATGTTCGATTTTTAGTTTTTTCGCTAGTGTTCATAATAATTGTTTGCGGTTCTTGGATGGTGACGGTGGTGCACTGGTGACTTAATTAGTTCGTGTTTTATTCCATGATTCTAGTTTTAGATTTGTAATTTTGAATATTATTTGGTTTTAATAGTAGTAATTGCAAATCTTAAAATCAGTTATTTTTGAATGGATAGTTGACTCCTTTTTAAATTTGTTTATCCTTGGAATTTGACTTTCCACTACATGCATTAACTTGTATTTTGTTTTTAATTTGAGTAAATTATGCTTTAATTTGGATAATTAATTGACCGTTTATATACAAATGAATTATCTTAAATTGATAAATTGATAAATTTAAATTTGAAATTGGTTTTGGATTTATATGTCTTAAATGTGTTTTAATGCTCCTTAAATGTGTTGTCTGTATATTATGGAGATTAGTCAACTTTTCTTAAGTTATAATCAATTACCATCCAAATTTGAAAATTGTTTACTTTTATTATTTTTCAAAGATTCAAAATTTAAAAACCATTTATGGGTGTCATTAATGATGACTTTATTGTGCCTTTAATGGCTTTATCGTGCCTTTTATGGCTTTTTGTTCCAATTATGGATGCCACTTTTAATGGCTTATTGACCATTTTGATGATCATTTTATTTAATTATATTTAATTATATTTCATCCTTTACTCCTCACTTAAATTTTAATTTTTATTGTGCCAAAAAATTAATTTTTATGTGTCTAACCAAAGGATTTTCCTTTGGTTAGAAATTAATTAATATTTCTATATTATTTTATTTTCTATCTATTTTTAATATATATATATATTTTTGTTTTGCTTTTTATTAGATTTTTTATTTTACTTTAATTAAACTTATATGTGTGTGATTTTTTTGTATGTTGATTTATGTTTTGTTTGATTTGTTTTTTCAGGATACTCTGGAAGCTACGGGACTTATGGGTTTTCTTTACTTATTCATTTAAGCTTTATTGTCTAAGCGTCCGGAGTTATGCTTGCATGACTTTCGGTTAGATGATAAACTTTCTTAAAAGAAAGAAATCCCTGATGCGGTTTATTGTATTTCGATACAATTCATATACGTGTATGTAGACTTTAAAAAAAAAAAAAAAAAAACTATATCATTGGAGTTGTACCTTTATATTATAACAGGGCCGTAATTGATCCGGGTTAAACCAGACAGACATCTGCCCAAATATCCAATGTGGATGTGCACACCAAAGCCCAACAATCATCACTAGTGGAGAGTTCTGGGTCAGCTGCTTCAACAATTTGTTCCCTTCCATGCATAAAGCTCCAAACCCACTTTACTAATTCTACCTGACTCTCTTCTACCATGAGCTCAATAGGTTTTCGACCACATGCTATTTCCAGTGCTAATGATCCTCACTTCGGGAATTTCTTGACACTCTCTTGACAGCCACACCCAAGTTCAATTCTCTCAGGAAGCCTTTGTAAACTTCCCCAAATTGTGTAAAGTTACTTATTTCCATAGCAAGAGCATTATACGAGAACAAACACCCCTACCGCCAATCCAATCACTATACCCATCTTTTTATTATTTGTTTTTGAATTTGCTGAAAACGGCATTAAGATCATT